>NC_091268.1:23429125-23741500 GCF_042477335.2 Ovis canadensis
AACTGCGTCATTGCTCAGGGGGTCCGTCTGCCCTCTCTGGTTTCCCTCCCTTCTTCCCAGGTGTTGTACCTGAGAACATTCCAGAGGAAACCTCCTGCATGCAAATCTCCACTCAGAGTTTAGATCCTGAGCAAACTGATCGTCTTATGAGGTTCTCTATAATCTGACTCCAGTGCGATGTCTGGTCTTTAGGTCAATGCGAACTGAGTTCCAGGGGTTGATTGGCTGGTTGTTTGAAGTGGTTAGCACTGGGCACGTGTTTAGTAGCTCTCCGGGGCATAGTCAGACAACATCCAGGATAATTCACGGGCAATGCAGACCCCCATCAGTAACAACGCAATCCAGGTAGCTCAGGGGAAAGGAGGAGAGGTTGTCTTTTATTTTCAGTGCTTTATTTGCAGAGAATTTAAATCTGAGTTGATTTCTGTGTTTTCTCTACTCTGCCAAGCCAGGAACCAAAAGGAAAGGCAGAAACTTCAGAACGTGCTGCAGCCAACGGAACTCTCTCTGAATCTCACCTTTTTTAAAGAACTTGCTGTGAGAACAGCGAGGGCAGATCGCTGGCAGGATTCTTTGTGAAATTTGGAACTAAGCCCATCCTGCCAAGTAAAGAGAAAAGGCAAGAGCAACAGCATCCCAGGCGTGGCTCACAAGCTTGGAGGTTGGTATGAGAGCAATCTTGAAGACCTGGATTTCAAGCCTTGCATGGAATCTGGCCTTGCTGGGACATCTGCCTGTACCACTCTTCCAGTTTTATCTGTCTGCACAAACCTTGCTTGTGCTTTAAAATCCATCTCAGAAATGACCTGCCACAGGTCTCTCCTCTGATTCCCCAGCAGGATTGTACACCCCCTCTCTGCTGACATCACATTGTCCGGTAACATTTTATTTCTCTCTTTGCATTGGCTGCTAGGAAGCTTGGTGTCCAATGTGCAGGCCACCAGTAATCTATTCGGTATGTGTGTCATGGACATTCATCTCACTTCCAACTTTCTTCTTCTTTTTTTAATATGATGGTGAATTTATTACTATGAAATATTATGTATTTATTTTGGCTGTGCTGGGTCTTCATTTCAGCAGGCAGGCTTTCTAATTGTGGAGCAGGGGCTTAGTTGCCCCAAGGCGTGTGGGATTTTAGTTTCCGGACCAGGGATTAAACCCAGCTCCTTTGCATTGGAAGGCAGATTCCTAACCACTGGACTACCAGGGAAGTCCCCAACTTCCTCTTCTTTTGCTTACCCTTATTTTCCCTTCCCTTAATTTCCTCACTAGCATATAGTTAGTTGTAGTCTTGTACTGACATACTGACGCTAATCAATTTTTCAAGCAAGAGGTATTTTTTTTAGTGACTACAATGTATCATAATGGACTGTCTGCTTGTCTCCTTTTCCCTGCTAGTTTATGAAGAGAAGATAGTGACATCTTTTAACCCATCTGCCTCGAATGCCCAGTGCATAGTGAAGTGAAGTCGCTCAGTTGTGTCCGACCCTCAGCGACCCCATGGACTGCCGCCTACCAGGCTCCTCCATCCATGGGATTTTCCAGGCAAGAGTACTGGAGTGGGGTGCCAGTGCCTTCTCTGGCAGTTTCCCCTACTGGGTATCTGTCACTGGACATGTGAAGCCCTGTTGCATACCTCCGGGCCTCCTTTAAGACCCTAGTATGTTCAGGGTCAGATAAAGTTTGACTAAATATGACCATGATGTCTTTTCATGTCAAGTCAAAGGCCAAGGTAATATGTTGGAATGTATCTATATATTTGCCTGGGTCGTCTGTATAGCTTCCCAGGTCTTGTTTGATCTGTCTTAGTTCTAAGAGGGAGAAGGGCGTAGGTCCTCAAAGATATTTACTAACGGAGGAAACCTGTTCCAAGGAGTCTGTGGGGTGAGTCTAGTGCTTTGGAGACCTTTGACTTTGGACCCAGTGCTTTAGACAGAGAAAATCGTAGATGCCAGATATTCTGTTTTTTTTTTTTTTTTTTAATTTAAAAAGATCATGGATGATTTTGTGACAAGGTGGCCTGGACAGCGAAGGAAGGAAGCAGTGGGACTGCTAGAGAGGGAATATATTTCATTTAAGAGACAGCCCTTCATCCCCTCCCTCTGCCCTCGCTGTGACTAGGCTTTATGTTAAACTGGGGGGCCAAGTCTAAGTACATAAAACACTGAACAGAAGCCGCTAACTTCTTTTTAAAAATTACAGTGCATTTCCATCTTCCCCATGAAGCGATAGTTCTTCCTGTTTATTTAGCAGGACTGAATGACATAGTGATACCCATTCTCCTGACATGATCACATTTTAGTTTTCATTTTATTTTTTTTCATTATCACACTTTAAATGGACAATATCCCCTAGAGGAGGGTACCTTTATCCTCATTTTCCAGAGGAAAGACGTGAGGCTCAGAGAGGTGAGGTAACTTGCCTAACGTTGCCCAGCTGAGGGCGAACCAGAATTTGAGCCCTGGTTCGTCTGACCCCAAAGCCCATTATAATCTCTTCCTACATCCTTCTGACAGAGGACAAAGATGAACGATGATACGGACCAAGTGGCTTCTCAGGGGAAAACCCAGGACTCGGGAAAGGGACTCTTTCCAGTTGACCCATCAAGGGCCCATTTCCGCCTCTTATCTCAAAATTTGTTGTTGTTCAGGCACTAAGTCATGTCTGACTCTTTGTGACCCCCATGGACTGCAGCATGTTGTTTAGCTTTGCATTAGATGTCTTGTGTATTAAAGAGAATAACCCCTCACGTCCCAAGCAGCTGCCACACCCTGATGCCCTGTGGCCCTGGCCAGATGCTTGCTGGTTACATATTGTTTAAGACGCTCATTCTCAAACCTAGCTTCGCTGTAGTATCTTCTGGGGGACTTGAAAAAACACCTCTTCTGGCCCCAATCAAATCCAGATTCCCAGGATGGGACCCAGGCATCAGCTTAGTTTAAAGCTTCCCAGGTGATTTCAAGTGTTACTGTTGTTGTTAAGTTGCTAAATCGTGTGTGACTCTTTGTGACCCCACAGACTGCAGCACGCCAGACTTTCCTGTCCTTTATTATCTCCTGAAGTTTGTTCAAACTTGGGTCTACTGAATCGGTGATGCCATCCAACCATCTCATCCTCTGCCGTCCCCTTTTCCTCCTACCCTCAATCTTTTCCAGCAACGGGGGCTTTTCCAACGAGTTGGCTCTTTGCATCAGGTGGCCAAAGTATTGGAGTTCCAGGATCAGTCCTTCCAATGAATATTCAGGGCTGATTTCCTTTAGGATTGACTCGTTTGATCTCCTTGCTGTCCAAGGGACTTTCAAGAGTCTTCTCCAGCACCGCAATCCCAAAGCGTCAATTATTTGGTGCTCAGCTTTCTTTATGGTCCAACTCCCATATCTGTACATGACGGGAAAAATCATAGCTTTGAATATGTGTACCTTTATCTCAAAATAGAGGGGCAGATATAAGCCACATTTATTGGTGTGCAACTGGCTTAGATTTGAAGAGGGAAGGGGTCATTTTTCATGGGCAGCTCTTGGGGACAGGGCTGGCTCAGAATTTCTTGGAGACAGATGAACAAAATTACTAAGAAGTAAGATTGGATGGTCCACAATTAATCATTGTGTAGGGCTTTGGGAGGTAAACATTGTCTGTTATTCTTGAATTTCTGTCCCTACATTTTCATGTGCCAATGAGTCATTAAACTAGCATTAATGCAACTCTGGGTGGTGAGCCATGAGCTTAGGGTTTTGTCAGTATAATCTTAATTGATCTGAGTACCAGCTGATGAAGTAGGCACCATCATTGCCTTTATTTCACAGATGAGGAAGCAGAGCCAAGGAGTAAGAACACAGTACCTCCAAGGTCACAAATCATAAGGTTTAGACTGGAATCTGGTTCTGATGAACTTCAATGACTAAACTCTTGACTGACTGCCTAAGAGCTGAATCTGGCCCTTGAATATTTTTGCTTGATTTCTACAGTGTTTTATCATTAAAAAATTTTTTTAAGTCCATTTTTTGACTGCATTGGATCTTAGTGGTAGCATGCAGGATCTTTTGTTGCAGTGCTTGGGCTTCTCTCTAGTTGTGGGGCATGGACTCCAGAACTTGGCTTTCAGTAGCTGTGAAGTCTGAGGTTTAATTGCCCCACAGCCTGTACCCTGACCAGGGATGGAACCTGAATCCCCTGCATTGAAAGGTGGAATCTTAACCACTGAATTATCAGGAAAGTAATTTCCTTCTTCTTCTTCTTATTAGCCAAAAGTTTAAAAAATTAAAGAATTTACCAAAATCTGATCCCTTCAGTTCAGTTCAGTCTCTCAGTCGTGTCCGACTCTTTGTGACCCCATGAATTGCAGCATGCCAGGCCTCCCTGTCCATCACCATCTCCCAGAGTTCACTCAGACTCACGTCCATCGAGTCCGTGATGCCATCCAGCCATTTCATCCTCTGTCGTTCCCTTCTCCTCCTGCCCCCAATCTCTCCCAGCATCAGAGTCTTTTCCAATGAGTCAACTCTTCACATGAGCTGTCCAAAGTACTGGAGTTTCAGCTTTAGCATTATTCCTTCCAAAGAAATCCCAGGGCTGATCTCCTTCAGAATGGACTGGTTGGATCTCCTTGCAGTCCAAGGGACTCTCAAGAGTCTTCTCCAACACCACAGTTCAAATGCATCAATCCTTTGGTGCTCAGCCTTCTTCACAGTCCAACTCTCACATCCATACATGACCACTGGAAAAACCATAGCCTTGACTAGACGGACCTTAGTCGGCAAAGTAATGTCTCTACCTTTGAATATGCTATCTAGGTTGGTCATAACTTTTCTTCCAAGGACTAAGCATCTTTTAATTTCATGGCAGCAGTCACCACCTGCAGTGATTTTGGAGCCCCCCAAAATAAAGTCTGACACTGTTTCCACTGTTTCCCCATCTATTTCCCATGAAGTGATGGGACCAGATTCCATGATCTTCGTTTTCTGAATGTTGAGCTTTAAGCCTACTTTTTCACTCTCCTCTTTCACTTTCATCAAGAGGCTTTTTAGTTCCTCTTCACTTTCTGCCATAAGAGTGGTGTCATCTGCATATCTGAGGTTACTGATATTTCTCCCGGCAATCTTGATTCCAGCTTGTGTTTCTTCCAGTCCAGCGTTTCTCATGATGTTCTCTGCATAGAAGTTAAATAAGCAGGATGACAATATACAGCCTTGACATACTCCTTTTCCTATTTGGAACCAGTCTGCTGGTTCAGTTCTAACTGTTGCTTCCTGACCTGCATACAGATTTCTCAAGAGGCAGGTTAGGTGGTCTGGTATTCCCATCTCTTGAAGAATGTTCCACAGTTTATTGTGGTCCACACAGCCAAAGGCTTTGGCATAGTCAATAAAGCAGAAATAGATGTTTTTCTGGAACTCTCTTGCTTTTTCCATCATCCAGCAGATGTTGGCCATTTGATCTCTGGTTCCTCTGCCTTTTCTAAAACCAGCTTTTTACATCAGGAAGTTCACAGTTCACGTATTGCTGAAGCCTGGCTTGGAGAATTTTGAGCATTACTTTACTAGCATGTGAGATGAATGCAATTGTGCGGTAGTTTGAGCATTCTTTGGCATTGCCTTTCTTTGGAATTGGAATGAAAACGGACCTTTTCTGGTCCTGTGGCCACTGCTGAGTTTTCCAAATTTGCTGGCATATTGAGTGCAGCACTTTCACAGCATCAGCTTTCAGGATTTGAAAGAGCTCCACTGGAATTCCATCACCTCCACTAGCTTTGTTCGCAGTGATGCTTTCTAAGGCCCACTTGACTTCACATTCCAAGATGTCTGGCTCTAGATGAGTGATCACATCATCATGATTATCTGGGTCATGAAGATCTTTTTGGTACAGTTCTTTCATGTATTCTTGCAACCTCTTCTTAATATCTTCTGCTTCTGTTAGGTCCAGACCATTTTTGTCCTTTATCGAGCCCATCTTTGCCTGAAATGTTCCCTTGGTGTCTCTAATTTTCTTGAAGAGATCTCTAGTCTTTCCCATTCTGTTGTTTTCCTCTATTTCTTTGCATTGATCGCTGAAGAAGGCTTTCTTATCTCTTCTTGCTATTCTTTGGGTCTCTGCATTCAGATGCTTATATCTTTCCTTTTCTCCTTTGCTTTTTGCCTCTTTTCTTTTCACAGCTATTTGTAAGGCCTCCCCAGACAGCCATTTTGCTTTTTTGCATTTCTTTTCCATGGGGATGGTTTGATCCCTTAACTCATCCTAAAAAATCAGACTATCTGGTAACACTGCACATTCTCACCTGAGACTGAAAACGGCTGAGACTGAACCGTAGCTGTGCTTTCTAGAAAGTGCCGTCACTCATTTATGTAACCTGTTTGGCACTTGTAGGTACCTGAGATTTCCATCTTTTGTCAAAACCGCTCTGGCATATAATTGGAGCAGGAGAAGAGAGCCTGATGCCCACATGTGACAAGAACATTACTTCCTTTGGATCTTCTACCTGTGGGCAGCGTGACCCAATCTGAACTTGAACTTGACTAACGCCTCCTTGTACCAGAAGGATGGGGGACTTCATGGTCCATCATTGTGACTCTAGGTGTATAGAAAAAGCAGGGATCAGGACCTGCTTAGAAGCCAGTGAAAAGGCTCAGACATTTTGTCTAAATCTTCCTTTATGTTTTGAAAAGCCCTAAATTTCAGAATTCATACAGGTATTGTTAAGTTAGATGTCAAGTCCAGGTCAACCCCACCCCCCAAGGATCACAGCCATAATTCAGGTGCCCAGAGGGAGAAAAACCAGGTAAAGAGCATCCCCTTTGTAGAATTCTGACTTAACAAGGCTTGTTTACATCTCTGTGTGCTGCAAGGTACAGTAGCATTGACTTTCTTTGCATAAATAATGTATAAATAAGTGTTGAGTCACTGTGCATTAGTTTTAGTCCTTGGGAGGCTGAAGGACAAAGGAATCAACCTTACACAGATGTTCAGTGGATGCACATCTCCACCTTTCTTGCATTAAACATGGTGTTTGTCTTACCTGCCGAGAGAAGTCCAGGGGAATGTTTTTACGCAGTGTCATGTGGATTCAACATGGCTGCCAGTTAAAGGCCAGAAATTCACTGCTGGACGATGATGGATGATGGATGGATGGATAATGATGGTGGTGTTAGGACAGCATCTCCACTGAGAGCACCTGTTATGTGCTAAGTTGGATGTATCAGCTCCAATCTCCATAACAACCCTTTGCACTTGTTCTTATTATTTACATTTTGCAAATGAGGAAACTGAGACTCTTGTGAGATGACACACCCAAGGTCACAAGCTAGAAAAAGTCATAGCTATTACTCAGATATTCTATTGCAGCTTCATTTGCTTCCCAAACCTTCCACCCTGGCATATACGTAAATTCTCCAGCAATTTAAATTAAGCCATCTGGGCTCCCCTGGAGTACAATTTGGAAGCGCTCCATCGACCCCATTTCCTAATTATCCCGTGGAAATCTATGAGTTGAGAAGACTTCACGCATTCATCACTGTGTAAGGTTCGGGCAACTTCAAGATGTGTGACTGTAAGAATTCATTTCAAATGAATGCGGTGAATGAAGAAGCTGATGAGTGGGGGCAGGCCACCTCACTCCTCCCGGGATCACCCTGACAACACATGAACCCTTCTCTTGGATGTTTCTTTAATTAGGCAAGGCACAGAGAACATATTCTGAAAATTGCTAAATGGTTGGGTGGCTGCTCCGTATTAAGAAATGCTAACCTTTTTATCCAGAGGAACTCAATTAACACAAATCAACCAGTAGTTAATAATAATAATAAAGCAGAATGATCACTGAATGAAAGGCTTTTATTTTCATTTCACAGGAACCTTTTGCTAAATGTGAAGAGGCTTCTCTGTATCTTTAATGGAAAAGGGACAGGATGCCCTTGGGTGTATTTCTAAGGCCTTAGAGAGGGGGAGGGAGCTTTCTGAAATTTTTTGTTTTGAGGCTCAGGAAGGAAACAGATGTTATATGGGTCCTTCTTCCTCTGCTTCCTCATCTTTTCATCTATTTCTCTACCACTCCACGCTTCTCGCCCTTTCCGGGGCTCAGCGCATGATCACATGCGAGGAGTCTTGGCTTTGAATGCTCAACAGAGTGTCAGGGGCTTGAACAGCAAAATCAAAAGGAGAGAGCAAAAGACGAAGGGGCTTTCATCAGTCCCAAATGAGTCAGGAGCGGAGTTTAGGGCAGGCAGAGAGGTATAGACCTCAGGCAGCAGAAGGCAGAGGGCCTGAATTTCCTGACTGCCTACTCTAGGCCGGCCACTAGGTGTTTGGACAGTTACTTGAATTGACATACCCAACAGCTCCATGGGGCAAAGTGTCGTTGTCTGTAATGTACAGATAAGGAAATGAAGGCCAATTGTCCCCGGTGTCACAGGTGATGAGAAAGGGAGCTGAAATCTAATCCAGATCTTTTTCTGGGACTTGGTTCTCTTGACCGTTTTGAAGAATGCCTTCAGCTACTGGGTGTGCTGTGTGCTAACTGATGACTCTGGTTTTTACAGAGGCATCAGGGAGAGGGAAGAGAAGGCAACAAAGAACATAAGCGGCAAGAGGATGGGAGAAAAGGGACAGTAAATGGGCGAAAGGGACAAGAGAATGGGAGAAACGGGCAAGAGGTCTCAAGAAAAAAAAAACAACACATGGAATTCGCTGGTGGTCCAGTGGTTAGGACACAGTGCTTATATTGTTGGGACCCAATTTTGATGCCTGGTCAGGGAACTAAGATCCCACATGCCATGTGGCATGGTCAAAATGTTTAAAAATATATATTTTTAAAAAGAATTCCGCCTATAACAACCAGCAAATGTACTCCCAATTTCTACATTATTTTGTATGTAAATTTTCATCAAAAGAAAAAAAAACAGAACAATTGTTCAAGTTAACGTATACTTGCTGAAATACTTAGGGGAAGGTATGCTGATAATTAGCAGCTTACTTTGAAAGGCTTTTCATTGGAAAATAAGATGGATTAATGAATGGATACATAAAAGGATAGATAAGTGATAAAGCAAATATAATAAATAACATTTTCTTTTTAACTGAAGTATAGATGATTTATACGGGTGGCTCAGAAGTAAAGAACCCACATGCAATGCAGGAAACATAGGTTAGATCCTTGGGTCAGGAAGATCCCCTGGAGAAGGAAATGGCAACCCACTCCAATATTCTTGCCTGGAGAATCTCATGGACAGACGAGCCTAGTGGGCTACAGTCCATGGAACTGGACACGACTTAGGGACTAAACAATAAGAACAGCTGATTTATAATGTTGTGTTAATGTCAGCTATACAGCAAAGTGAGTTATAAATGTATATATGTATACATTATTTTTATAATACTGTATTAATGGTAGACTGTAGGTGGTAAGTATATGGGTTTTCACTTTAACATTCCTTCAACTTTCTTGTGTTTGAAAACTTTTATAATAAAATGCTGAAAAAGGATTTATGGAGCATCTGCTGTGTGCCAAGCACTGAATGAGGTAATGGGGATTGAATAATGAGCAATATAGACAAGTTTGTTATCTTAGTTCTTTGGGGATGCTGAAACAACCACAGACAAGTGGCCTACACAACAAATACGTCTTTCTCCCAGTTTTGGAGGCTGGGAAATCCAAGACAAAGGCACTGGCAGACTTGGTGTCTGATGAAGACCTGCTTTCCCAACATGGACCACAGCCTTGTCGTGGTGAAGGAGCTTAAGTAACTCAATGAAGCTATGAGCCCTGCTAAAGCTAAGACAAACCTAAGCAGCATATTAAAAAGCAGAGACATTACTTTGCTGACAAAGGTCCATATAGTCAAAGCTTTGGTTTTTCCACTGGTCACATATGGATGTGAGATTTGAACCATAAGGAAGACTGGGCAAGGAAGAATTGATGCTTTTGAATTGCAGTGCTGGAGAAGAGTCTTGAGAGTCCTTTGGAGAGCTAGGAGATCAAGCCAATCAATCCTAAAGGAAATCAACCCTGAATATTTGTTGGGAGGACTGTTGCTGAAGCTGAAGCTCCAATACTTTGGCCACCTGATGCAAACAACGCATTCATTGGGAAAGACCTTGATGCTGGGAAAGACTGAAGGCAAAAGGAGAAGGGGGAGACAGAGGATGAGATGGTTAGATGACATCACTGACTCCATTCATCACTGACATGAATCTGAGCAAACTCCGGCGGGTAGTGGAGGACAGAGTCTGGTGTGCTGCAGTCCATGGGGTCTCAAAGAGTCAGACACGACTTAGTGACTGAATAACAATGAGGACCTGCTTCCTGGTTCATAGACGGTCATCTTCTCACTGTGTCCTCACATGTGAGGGGTGAGGAAGCTCTTTGGGGTCTCTGTTATAAAGGCACTAATCCTATTCACAAGGGCTCCACCCTCAGGATCTCATCACCTCCCAATGCCACCACATTGCCAGCTTCTAATGCTGCCACTCTGAGGGTTAGGTTTTAAACAAATGAATTGTAGGAGGGCACAAACATTCAGCCCATCACCGTCCTCATCTTTGTGAGGCTCGCATGCTGGAGTAGTTGATTAGCAGTTGTGGTTTCCAGAGATGTACCCCACGGGCACATTCATTTAAGAGTCAATCAGACTTAGGCTGACCTCCATGAGTACCATGTATTTTACATTTAGCTGCTCAGTGAGCACAGGCCTGCTGGCTTTCTGCCTCCACTCAGATGATGAATGCCACAGCAGCCCCTCATTGTGCAAAGATAAATCACTGCAGGTCCAAGTGGTAAACCACAGAAATAACAGCAATTTATATAGACCCCAGGAGTCCCCTGTGAGAACTCTCACTATTTACGATGTGTAGTAATGGAAGTTAAAAGTGAGGATGGGGGCGGCAGCCTTATTTTATTACCATCTGTACACCACAAAAGAAATCCAAATGGAAATGCTCATTGGAAAGCCAGTTAGTTAGAAAATCCTCATGACACAAAATTTATCATGGAAAAAAAAAAGGCAACTACATGAAGCTGCAGTAATATTTTCAATGCCAGCTGAACATTTTTGAATTGGAACAAAGGGATTTTTCAATATTCTCAAATGACTTCTAAGCTTATGGTCTAAATCCCAATGAGCAAAATGTTGCACTGATTCAAATCACAATAAGAGAAAATAAATAATTCTTCTGCCAATGTTTACATTCAAGGGATTTGGGAGACCTGGACTGAGATGGAAAAAAAACAAACTTAGCATCCTGAAATGTGAGTTTTCTATGATGTCATAACTTACAGGTGTGAATTCTGATTTTTACTAGGTGAACTTAGGCCAGTTACTTTGCCTCATTAAACCCCAGTTTCTTTATCTGTAAATGCAGTAAAACCACCCATACAAAATGTCTCAAGAATTTGAAACAAGACATAGAACTTAGTATCCTTAGTACTCGTTGTTTAGTTGCTAAGTTGTGTCCAGCTCTTTTTGTGACCCCATGGATCGTAGCCCGCCAGGCCCCCTCTATCCATGGGATTTTCCAGGCAAGAGTACTGGAGTGGGTTGCCATTTCCTTCTCCAGGCAATCTTCCTGACCTGGGGATCGAACCCACATCTCCTGCACTGGCAGGCAGATTCTTTACCCCTGAGCCACCAAGGAAGCCCATCCTTAATGCTTAGTCTGGCTCATAATCAGTGTTCAGAAGATGGTACTGATGATGACGATGGTGGTGGTGGTGATGATAATGATGGTGATGGCGCTGGTGATAATGATGGTAGTGATGACCACAAGAGCAATGCTGAAAATTATAGTGAAAATGGTGATGCTTTGCTGGAGGATGAAGGAAAGCAGGAGAGCATGCAGTTGAATATTGCCTTGAGTGAGCAGGGAGGCAACTATTTTGTCTCTGGAGGAATTAAATGGCATGAAATCAACCAAGATATTTTGGACATGGAACTATTGAAAGGCTTTAGAAGAAAGAGAAAGAGATTGCCTGATAACTAAGGTATAAACGGTTTCTCTTTAATCAATTCTCAGTCTAGTTTATCCATAGAGTGCTGTGATCAATTAGTAATGCCTGCTATGGTTTTGGATCTATCCATAGCCACATATGTGAGTTTATAGTTTCTGGTAAAGAATTCCAAGCAGAGTTTTAATATTTTGCACTTATGGATTCTCTGAAGGTTTAATATTATTTGGGTGTGCAAACCAGTCAATCCTGAAGGAAACCAACCCTAAATATTTATTGGAAGGAGGGATGCTGAAGCTGAAGCTCCAGTACTTTTGCCATCTGATGTGAAGAGCTGGCTCACTGGAAAAGACCCTGATGCAAGGAAAGACTGAGGGCAGGAGGAGAAGGGGACAACAGAGGATGAGATGGTTGGATGGCATCACTGACTCAATGGACATGAGCTGAGCAAACTCCAGGAGATTGTGAAGGACAGGGAGGCCTGGTGTGCTGCAGTCCATGGGATGTCAAAGAATTGGACATGACTTATTGGCAGAACAACCTCATTAGTTTTGAGAGCAGGGGCCATCTATTTATTAATATAAATATTAATAATAATTTTAACTTTGTGAATATAAATGTTAATCATTATCTTTTAAAATATTTATTCCCTTTTATGGGGACTTCCTTGGTGGTCCAGTGGTTAAAAATCTACCATGCACTGCTGGGAGCGTGGGTTCAATCCTTGGTCAGGGAAGTAAGATCCCACAAGCTGGGGCAACTGAGCCTGTGACCACAGCTAGAGAGATGCCCTCGAGAGGAGATCCCATGTGCTGCAACTAAGGCTCAACACAGCCAAATAAATAATAAATAGGCCAGTGCTAAAAATAATAATAATAAATACTTAAAAATATTTATTTCCTTTTTATCTCCAGCACAGACAATTCTTTGGTGCCCAGTGGATGCCTGTTGAATCAAATTAAAACTGTCTTTCTGATACTATAGTTAGTGTTTATAATATTTTGCTCTGTTTACTGTGCCATATGCCAAGAAGAACATTAGAAAACTTTCATCTCCATGTAACTCTCTACTCAAAAGGGGCATAAAGAAAAATGAACAACTACTCTTAGAAAAAGTTTCACACAGCCCATCTTATCACTTGCTTTATAGAAATGATCTTAATGAAGTCCCAGTAAAAGCTGTTCCAGATATAAGTTAATGACTGGGTTTGTGATTCCCCTCCCAAAGCTATTTATTTGTGTCTCAGAAAGCCACCTTTGTTCTAGGTCAAGACTGGCACCAAAGGGAAATTTTCACTAAGATTTTACAAGCAATAATGTTACAAGATCCCCCCACCCCATTTCTTGTCAATTATTGCAGTAATCCATATGGGAAGAAGGGGAAATATCTATGTTGCTATTTGGTATAGAGGTCTTCTCTTTGTCCCTTATTCTTCAAGACTTACAGCATCACTAAGAGCAAGACTCTGTTGAATGACTGTCCCCAGTGCCCAAGCCCTGCAGATCATGAAGTTTTCTAGTCCAGTGGGTGGAAATAGGTCCATTCTCTGGTGTGAGTTCCCGTCTCTGTTTCCCCTAATCTTTTCCAGTGGTTCCTTCCCCCCCCTACGGTAACTTTCTGCCACCAGGGTGCTCTGTACTTGAGGGGACCCTATGCATCTCTGAGATTGTTTTTCCATGTAGCTTTCTGCAATCTGGTACCCTAGCCCGCACAGTCAAGCTATTTTAGTTCCCATAGACTCTAGCTCCATCTCCTCAACTCAGAGAACTCATGAGGCGCTTCCCGGCTTCCGCGTCCCTGGGCAGTGTCCTGGATACTCTTTCAAGGCAGGCAGGTTCATAGGACTGACTTTGTCTGTTTCCAGACTCTTAGGGATCACGGTGCTTGACTGTCTGCCGTTCACTGTCTTCAAAACCACTCTTACGTCTTGTCTGGTTTTCGCAGTTCTTTCTGGTATGAGGATAAATCTGATCTGAGCTACTCGTGGACCAAAAATGGGCTCAGGAGTAATATAGTATATGAATATTTTCTAATTTATAAATCCTACCACATAAGGAATCAACAAATATTGGTAGATGTGAGTAGGTTTTCAGTTTCACTGAAACAACCTGCTTTATAGATTTCCTCAGAAACCACCCCGAAAGCAGAATCTCTGAACTTAAAAGCTGGAAGGAACCTTAGAGGTCAAGGTGCCCTGCCCTCCAAGGAGCTTGTGGACATATTGTGATGTCTGGTTCTACCTTCTGTGACAGAGGCTTTAAAAAAGACACACCGAGGCACCTGGGGTGCTTCCATTCCTGGCTCACTGTCCTCATCCATAGAATGGGGAAGAGGGGATGCAGAAGCAGCCCAGCATGAGCTGTGAAGTTAAAAACACTAAATTAGAATCCTAGTTCTGCTCCTTAGCAGCTGCGTGACCTTAGGCAAATTACTTAACCTCTCTGAGTATCTGTAACAACAACAACAAAAATGCCTCCTTGGAAGAGTGGTCAAAGGTTTGAAGGAGGCAATGCTATGCCTGGAGCCTAATAGGTGCTCAACACATGTCTCTGTGTTAGTTGCTCAGTCGTGTCTGACTCTTTGTGACCCCATGGACTGTAGCCCACCAGGTTCCTCTGTCCATGGAATTTTCCAAGCAAGCATTCTGGCGTGGGATACCATTTCCTTCTCCAAACAGTAGCTTATTTCTGGTATTATAATTAGATGTGGGGAAGGGTGTCCCCCGCCATAGCAGGACTTGTCTCAGAGAGAAAGGCAGCCAAGTTAACAGAGGTGCGAAAAAGACAGCTCCTCCTCCTGGGAGGGCAGGAGACCAGGCAGAGTCCAGCAGCAGGTAATGCCCTATGGCCAGGTGAAGGATGCTCCCTCATCACGAAGTTTCATAACCACATCAGCAAAGCTGGGCAGCTCTAATGAGCTCAGCTGGACAGCACTGCTTCACTCCTGAGTCAGCTCCCCCAGGCCACAGGGGGCTGGGTGCCTCTGGCCTGGCTGGAACTTTCCTCGGGCTTCTGGGAAGTGAGCCCTTTCTGCGATAACTTGTGCACTGGGCAAGGCCGGATGGATACAGACATGAGAGCAACCTGATAACTACCGCTGACCCCGTTCTTACTGTGAGCATCTCCGTCTCCATCTGCTGTAGTGACCCCTTCAACAAGCATCAGGGAACCAACCATTCCCTCCCAGTTACGCTGGTGGTGGTGGTTGTTCAGTCGCTCAGTTGTGTCCAACTCTTGTGACCCCATGGACTGTAGTCTGCCAGGCTCCTCTGTCCATGGGATTTCCCAGGCAAGAATACTGGAGTGGGCTGCTGTTTTCTTCTCCAGGGGAACCTCCTGACCCAGGGATCAAACCTGCATCTCCTGCATTGCATACAGACTGTTCGCCGCCGAGCCACCAGGGAAGCCCCTAATGGCTGCTCTGGGATAAATCAAATCATGTTACCTTTATGCTTTAAAACCCCCTAAAAACTATCTGTTACGTTTGGAATAAAGTTCAAATTTCTTAATGCCTTAGAGTCTTACATGACCTAAACCTTCCCCGAACTATTTTTCTCCTCCCTCCCTCCCACTTTCTATGCTGCAGCAACACTGTCTGTTCTGCTTATTTTTAAAAAGACGATTAGTTAGACTGCCTCCGGCCTTACTGACAGCACATGGGATCTTTTGTTGCGTTGCACAGACTCTCGAGTAGTGGCAGGCGGGCTCCAGTGCATATGGGCTCAGTAGTTGTGGCACGAAGTCTCAGCTGCTCTGTGGCATGTGGGATATTAGTTCCCTGACCAGGGATTGAACCTGTGTCTCCTGCACTGGAACTAACCACTGAGCCACCAGAGAAGTCCCTGGTTCTTCAATAAAAAATTTTTCCTACCCCAGGGCCTTTGCACTTGCTGAGTGCAAACTTAATCCGAGATAGTATGTGATATTTTTTTTCTCCCTGCCTCCAGCCCTGGGGCCCAGAGGGTCTTCTCAGTCTGGCTCCAGGCCCCCCAGCCCTGGGCCTTGGGGTGTGAGAAAGCCCTCCAGAGCCAAGCCTCAGTGGGTGGGGGTGGGGCGGGGAGAGAGCAAGGCTGAGGAAGGGCCGCGTGGTGGTCAGGGTAGGAGGGGACAGGCAGGAGGGGATATGCTCGCTCCACACCCAGTTCGTTTGATGTTTGTATGTCTGACTTGTTCTCATCCTTCAAGTCTTGCTCAGGTATCAATTGCTTAAAGAGATCTTCTCTGAGCATTAAAGTTGCTGGGTGATTTGAAAGATGCTGTGTTTTTATTATTTCCATTTCAGAGACGACAAAACTGAGGTTCAGAAAAATGATATAACTGGCCTGAGATCCCCATAGCTTGATTTCATTGCAGTCGGTGGCAAATGACTTTTCCATTGTTTTATGTTAGACTTGCTTGTTTTTTTTTTTTTTTTCCCCTTTTTAAACTGGAGTATAATTGCTTTACAATGTTGTGTTAGTTGCTGCTGTACAACAAAGTGATTCAGCCATGTGTATACATATGTTCCCTCCCTCTTGGACCTCACTCCCCGCCCCATCCCACCCCTCTAGGTCTTCACAGAGCACTGAGCTGGGCTTGCTTGTTTATCAGGCCCCCACCCCCTCTTCCTTCTCCTCCCTGATCCATCCTCTTCCTCCTTCTCCTTCCCCTTTCTCCTCCTCTTTCTTCTTCAGAGTCATTTTAGGGTCAAACGGATCCACATCGTCTCTTCTTCAACAGGACGCACTCAGACCATGTTTGAATAGGAATGCAAGCAAAGTTCCTGGGCCAAGGTTTTATTTTTCTTCCCCTTCCCAGGTGGCTCAGATGGTAAAGAATCTGCCAGCAGTGCTGGAGACCTGGGTTTGATCCCTGGGTTGGGAGGATCCCTTGGAGGAGGAAATGGAGACCCACTCCAGTGTTCTTGCCTGGAGCATCCCATGGACAGAGGAGCCTGGCAGGCTACAGTCCATGGGATTGCAAAGAGTCAGACAGGAGTCAGTGTTTAACACTTTCACTTTCCTGCAGGCTCACATGTCTATCATTTCTTTTATTACAGACAAAATTGAAAACAGCTCCTGCTGTGGAGAGACCAAAATTGCCAATGCTAAACTTGTCTGCTTTCTAAAGCAGTTTGTGAAATAAAATGGGTAACATTTTCTCCCTCTCAGGCAACTCCAATCCACCATAGAGATAAAAACAGGGTTCCACCTCCAAGCGCCATCGGTATTCTTGTGCCTGTGGGACCCACCATTGTAGAGTCCCGTTCATTCCCACGCTCATCCAAGCCCACATTCCTCTCGGACTACCCCACTTCTCCTTCCCGCTGCTGAGACGTATTGGTGGTTTAGATCATCCATGCCAGGTCTTGAAAGGACAAAAGTAGCCTTTCTCTTGCTGAATTTCCACAGGGCTGTTGGACTCTCTCAATGGAACACTGTAGAAAAGACCGTTAGATTTGGATCAGAAAAAACTCAAGCTCCAAGCTCAGAGCTTCTACTCGCCAGATGAAGGAATTGGGAAAATTGTTGCCCCTCTTTCTGAGCCCCAACTTCTCCATCTGTAGGTTAACTTGCCTTACTGGGACATTAAAAGAAATAAAAAAGATACTAAATGTAGAATTTCCTGGCCTACACCATAGTGAGGGTGAGAGCATGAAATGGTGGTCAAAGGCACACAGACTCCATTTCTCTCAGCTCTGTTGATTGCTGGCAAATTACTGATTTCCATTGCACATTTATATGTATATACTGTATTTCATTGGAGACTTCCCAGGTGGCGCTAGTGGTAAACGACCTGCCTGCCAATTTGGACTCGCTCTCAGGGTTGGGAAGATCCCCTGGAGGAGGGCATGGCAACCCATTCCAGTATTCTGGCCTGGAGAATCCCATGGACAGAGGAGCCTGGAGGGCTACAGTCCATGGGGTCACCAAGAGTCAGACATGACTGAAGCGACTGAGCACACCCAGCATGCAGCACAAACATTGGATTTTATAATATTTGTAATTTATATTATCTAAAGATATAATCGGAGAAGGCACTAGTGACCCACTCCAGTACTCTTGCCTGGAAAATCCCATGGATGGAGGAGCCTGGTAGGCTGCAGTCCATGGGGTCGCTAAGAGTCAGGCACGACTGAGCGACTTCACTTTCACTTTTCACTTTCATGCATTGGAGAAGGAAATGGCAACCCACTCCAGTGTTCTTGCCTGGAGAATCCCAGGGACAGTAGCCTGAGGGGCTGCCGTCTATGGGGTCGCACAGAGTCGGACATGACTGACGTGACTTAGCAGCAGCACAAAGATAGAATCAACTGATTTTATTATTTTATTTTTTATTTATATACTGTGCTGTGCAGCACGTGGAATCTTAGTTCCCCAACCAGGGATCAAACCCATGCCCACTGCTTTGGTAGTCAGGAGTCTTAACCTCTGGACCACCAGGGAAGTCACTATGGATATAATCAATCAGTTTTAGAGAAAAGCGCTAACATAACTCACTTGGGGAAGGAAATGTATTTTCAGCTAATGTTGACAGAAAACCAGAATATTTAGAAGAGAGAAATGTACATTCAACTTCCGCCTCACACAAAATTTTATTTAAAATGTATCGTAGACTTAAATGTAAAAGCTAAAACTATAAAACTTTATGAAGGAAACGTAAGAAAAAAAAATTCATGACTTTCACACAGGCAAAGATTTCTTGATACTAAACACAAAAAATGCATTGGCTATTAAAAAGAGGAGGTAATATTTGCAGAACTTATGGGCTTCCCTGGTGGCTCAGAGAGTAAAGAATAATCCTGTAATGCAGGAGATCAGGGTTCAGTTCCTGGGTCAGGAAGATCTCCTGGAGAAGGAGATAGCTACCCACTCCAGTATTCTTGCCAGGAAAATTCCATGGACGGAGAAGCCTGGTGGATGGGAACCATGGGATCACAAATAGGCAGATACGACTGAGCAACTAAACATACATACATATATTGGACAAAGGACTTTTTCCCAGAACATTAAGAAAATTCTTACAGCTCAAGAAGACAAAATAAATAAATAAATAAATAAATTGAGAAATGGGCAAAATATTTGAATAGACACTTCATTAAAGAAAATTACAAATAGTTGATAAACACACATGTCAATGTCCAACATCATTTCTTGCTGGAAATATGCAAATTAGAACCCCAAGACAGCAATCAATTAGAATATCTAAAGTGAAACAAACGGACCACACTAAGTGCTGGTGGGAGTGTAAGTGGTAAAAGTGTAAGTGTAAAGTGGTCACACACTTTGGAAAAGAGTGTGACAGTTACTTTTAAAAGTTAAACTTTTCACATGACTCAGTGGCTCCATGTTTAGCTATTTATACAAGAGAAATGAAAATGTAGGGCCACAAACAAACTTGCACATGAATGTCCATAGCAGCTTTGTCTGTAAGAGTGAAAAACCTAACTGTCCTCGGCCAGGGGATCGCAAAAACGGATTCTGCAGTTCCACGGAACAAGCTTTTCTGTGACATGCAGGAACATGGCTGGATCTCAGAAACATGCTGGGTGAAAAAAATCTTGCATCAAAGAGTAAATGCCATATGATTCTGTTACCAAAAGAGTGTGGCATCCAGCTGCTCGCCAATCAAAAGTCAATAAACAGGCCAGGTTGGTGGAAAGGAAAGATCGCTTTATTTCAGATGCCGGCAACTGGGGGTCAGCAAGGGAGCAGACATCTGTTCAAAGGCAACTGGCAACCCGTGGGGCAAGAGCTTTTATAGGCTGAAGGAGGGGGCTACATGTAGACCCCGCAAAGTCAGCTCTGATAGTCATTTTCAAACTGGTCGTTGGTAGTCTGACTAGCGTCATCTTGATGGTTTGAGGTACTGTTAAGCTTCAGCCCCAGGGTTCGTTTGTTCCCATTTTTCTAAGGCCGATTCTCCGAATTGCGGCAGCTCCTGTCCTGGGCAGAGTCGGGTCATCGAGTAGTTAACTTCTCCACCTGGGGTTTCAGTATCTATAAGGCAACACATAGGATATGGCTCAGAAGATTGTCTCTAGCCCTTGAGAAGGAACTAACGGTCCTTGACTGTGTTGAATGACACATCATGATTATTTGGTCTCCTTTCACTGTTTTCCTTTCTTTCTGTAAGTTCTTATTTTTCTGATTAAACTTACTCTTTGACCAAAGTTTTCCACAGGCAAAAGACATGGCAGGAGGTGGTAGGGTCCTGTTCTGTCTCAGTTCTATTTATAAGATGTGCTGCTGCTGCTAAGTCACGTCAGTCATGTCTGACTCTGTGCGACCCCATAGACGGCAGCCCACCAAGCTCCCCCGTCCCTGGGATTCTCCAGGCAAAAACACTGGAGTGGGTTGCCATTTCCTTCTCCAGTGCATGAAAGTGAAAAGTGAAAGCGAAGTCACTCAGTCGTGTTTGACTCTTAGCAACCCCATGGACTGCAGCCTACAAGGCTCCTCCAATTCATGGGATTCTCCAGGCAAGAGTACTGGAGTGGGGTGCCATTGCCTTCTCCTAAGACGTTCTAGAGGAGATTAAACTAATCTATAATGATAGAAATCATTTTAATGGTTGCCTGGGATGGAGGGTTGGGGGGGACTCATTTCAAAGAGTCATGTGGCAACTTTCTAGACTGTGAAAATGTTCTATATCTTGATTAGGGTGATGGTACCTGTTGGAAAAATATAACTTAAAACCTTTTCTCAACTGAACTCTGTTCAGTATTATGTGGCAACCTGGATGGGAGGGGAGTTTGTGGGGGAGAATGGATCCACGTATATGTATGGCTGATTCCCTTTACTGTCTACCTGAAACTATGACAACATTGTTCACCGGCTATACTCCAATATAAAATAAAAAGTTAAAGAAATAGGGCAAAGCATTGGAGAAATGATAATAAACATAAAAAATGAAAACAACAAACAAAAACAAAGAATAAGGACCAAGGGAAAAAAAAAATCTTCTCCCAACCCAGAAAATCTCTCCACAGAGAAAGAGGAGAAAGAAAACAATTTTTACTATTGAATAGCCATTGAATCTAAATGTGATTGAGATCACAGGCAATCTGCCAAGAGATTGCAAAAAACAATCTCCCTTTTCTGTAGCCAAGCAGATGCAACTTATTCCTACACATTTTCAAGAGAAATGATAAACTAGTTCTCAAGGAAGAGGACCTGACCGGACCATTTGTTATGCCTCATCCATTCTGGATTCTCCTGGTAACCGGGTGGCTCTTTGTGTTTGCTAATTGGCTTTATCCAAAGGGAAAATAAATTTCTCATATATGTACAACAGAAGGTAGTTTTGAACCTTGGAGTGAGACTTCTACCTCCCACAAGAAACTGGTGCATAGAGGCGCTATCTTCTTTGATGATTATATATTTCAAAAAGATGGTTCACAGGTCTGTGAGGAAGATATTACTGGTACCTAAAGCTGGCAAGAGACTTATTTAGCTTTGAAAAAGATTTACACACATTTCAAAGAGATAGAGAAAGAGCTTCAACTCACAAGCTTTCTAAAGTAAATTTATGCTCTAACAAAAGGGACTTGGGAGAAGTCTGTTCCCTTATTTCCAACACGGAGAAGGAAACCTCTCAAGTTTTTAGCTTGTCTTTGCCTTTTCATGACATAAGTGTATGCCTTTGTCCAAATTATCAAACTGTATCCTTAAAATGTGTGCATTTTTGTATATGAAAGGTATACCTCACAAAAGGTCATTTAGAATAAGCTGCAAATCATCTGAATACGTCTATGCTTTTATGTAGGGCACTTCAAAAACCTTTCTGTGCTTTCCTTGAAAGTGTCACAGATTTCTCTGAGTGGTTTTCACTGTCATAACAGTATAAGTAAAATTGTAGCTGCTTTGCGGGTTAGCATTGTTGTGTGGTTGTCACTCAGGCATGTCTGACTCTTGGCGACCACATGGACTGCAGCAAACCAGGCTTCCCTGTTCTTCACCATCTCCCAGAGTTTGCTTAAATTCATGTCCATTGAGTTGGTGATACCATCCAACCATCTCATCCTCTATCGTCCCCTTCTCCTCCTGCCTTCAATCTTTCCCATCATCAGGGTCTTTCCCAATGAATCAGCTCTTCACATCAGATGGCCAAAGTATTGGAGCTTCAGCTTTAGCATCAGTCCTTCCAATGAATATTCAGGGTTGATTTCCTTTAGGATGGACTGGTTTTATCTCCTTTTAGTCCAAGGGACTCTCAAGAGTCTTCTCCAGCACCGCATTTTGAAAACATAAAGAAATCCTCATAAATTTTTGTGGTAATGGAACCCAATTCCTTCAAATCACAAATAAAAAATTCAAAGGGGAATTTAGAGTAAAGAATCTTAAAATAATTTAATACCTATCATTTGATGAAACATATTGTAAGTTGGGAGTTTTCGTTCTCTCTCTTCCTCCTAAAATATAAGTAGGCATCAAGCATATTCTACATTTTTGCTAGGTGCTAGGGATATAATGCTGAGCAAAATAGAGGTCCCGGCTGTCAAGGAGATTATGGGCTAGAAAAAGACCCAGATATTAAATAGACAAATATATGAATACTTATTTGGTTTTATTTCATTGTATCAAAAAGAATTTCAGTGTGCAACAAAAGTTCCTGAAATGTGTTGTGTATGTAAGACTAAGCGGCTAAGTCTGGAGATCTCCCCCAAGGGACTGGGAGCAACTCATTTGGTCCTTGGTTACCTTTCATATCTCATCTTGCACATGCGTGCTCAGTCGCTAAGTCATGTGCAACTCTTTAGGACCGCAAAGACTGTAGTTGCTTGCCTGGGAAACTACCATGGGCAGAAGAGCCTGGTGGGCAGGCTATAATCCATGGTGGGGAGGGGGGCGCGGCGGTCGCAAAGAGTCAGACACAATTTAGCGACTGAGCATGCATCTCATCTTGCCCTACACTTCACCTTGCTCTGTCCCTGTGAGTCTAGACAACGTCTTTTTTTTTTTCTGTTCCTTGAACTTCTGAAGCTACTCCTGACTTTGGCATTTGCACATTCGGTTCTGTCTGCGGCATCCTCAACCAAATCTGTAAATAGTGGGCTTCTTACCCCTGGATCTCATCCCACATGCCCACGAAAGGCTCTCCCTGCCCACCCCATGGGAAGACATCCCTCCATCACTCTCTCCCTCCATCCTGCTTCCTGGACCCAGGTGATGCTGATGCTCCCAGGCACTGACCACAGTATGGGCAGCAAAATTTCAAGCAATTTCCTCCTTTGCATCAGAAGAGAGGATAGAAAGGAATGAGGTTAGTATTCTCATCAGTGGTCAACATAATTTCAGGGACTGACTGTGGGCTCTCATGCAGTCAGATCTGTGGGGAAAAGCCAGTCTCCCATTAGGAAAAAATAACCATCCTTTGAAAGTGAAAGTGTTAGTTGCTCAGTCATGTCCAACTCTTCGTAACCCCATGGACTGTAATTCACCAGGCTCCTCTGTCCATGGGATTCTCCAAGCAAGAATACCAGAGTGGGTTGAGTGGGTTGCCATTCCCTTATCCAAGAGGTCTTCCTAAACCAGGGATTGAATGTGATCTCCTGCATTGCAGGCAGACTCCTTCCTGTCTGAGCACTAGGGAACCATCCTTTACTTGTGTGAATTTCTGTGCTGGGTGCTTTCTCTGGACTATTCATTAAGCTCTTAGATCATTTCTCACTCACAGAAAAGCCACCTGTAGCACAGAGAGTGTCCTGGAATCTCACAGCGAGGCAGTGGCTGGTCACGGATGCAAATGTGTCTCATGTTAAAATTTCCCTTTTTCTGCCACAGTCCACGTTTTCTTTTGAAGCTGTGTTTTAAAATGACTTTTTGATGGATGAAACTGGAGCCGATTATACAGAGTGAAGTAAGCCAGAAAGAAAAACACCAATACAGTATACTAACACATACATATGGAATTTAGAAAGATGGCAATGATGACCCTGTATGCAAGACAGCAAAAAAGACACAGATGTGTATAGCAGACTTTTGGACTCAGAGGGAGAGGGAGAGGGTGGGATGATTTGGGAGAATGGCATTGAAACATGTATACTGTCATGTAAGAATCGAATCACCAGTCTATGTCCGATGCAGGATACAGCATGCTTGGGGCTGGTGCACGGGGATGACCCAGAGGGATGTTATGGGGAGGGAGGTGGGAGGGGGGTTCATGTTTGGGAACACATGTACACCCGTGGTGGATTCATGTCAATGTATGGCAAAATCAATACAGTATTGTAAAGTAAAATAAAGTAAAAATTAAAAATTAAAAAAAAAAGATCAAATTGATGAAGGATTTGCTCCTCTGGGAAACAGACAGCAAATGCCTGGAAAACTCTTCCAGTAATTGACTTTGAGTTGAAAGTAAAATTATTTCTGTAATTGACTAAACACATTCACATCTGTGATCTTGACCATCAGGAAAGTCTATGTGAGGTGGGCTGGGACCCTGGGATTCTCATTCATATCCCGGCTGGTAGCTTTGAGAGAGAGTCATTTAAGCCATCAGTTTGAAATTCCTCACCTGTACAGCAGGCCTGTGAATACCCATGCCAAGATTCGCAAATATTAAGTGGAAATCTAAGTCCATCATTAGCACATCATTGGCGTCACAGGGGTACTTGCTATCATCAAATCTACAGTTTAATGGTAATCATTACAGTTAATGGTTATCATCAATTCTACAGTCTTTAGTAGAATCATTTAACCAATGTGCTGGGCTAGGAGGACCCTGGGTTGATGGGTCAGTGGAAGGTGAGTCGGTCCTAGCCAAGGACAGCTGATCTCACAAGCCAGGCTGTAGGATAGCCCAGTTCTTATCTCCCCTTGGTGACCAGATGGCAGCCCTTGGAATGAGGCAGTCACATCAATGAACTATAGTGTTCCCACGTTATCTTTGCAAGATTCTCATCATTTTTGGACCGGTAAATGCTCCCGCAATCTGTTTACCTGAATTCCTCAGCTTTGCCAGTGGAAACAGAGGCCCCTCAGGTTAACCTGGCGTTGTCTCAGGAGCAGCGGGAATGATTTATAAAGACAGCGACAACATCACTTGCTCCCGTGACCCGAAGTGCCTCACACCTCTCTTCATTTGTTAAACAAATTAGTCTGGATGTGTCTTCTGAATGCAACAGCGACATTCACTCACAGAGCAGAGGATGGCTTAGATGGAAGAGACACCCATTCTCTAGGCTGCAGACGGGAGTCTCGCTGAGTCTCACTCCACGTCTCATTGTTTCCCAGTCTTTTCTGATGGTTGAAGGATGTTCATTGTCTTGTGATCCCTTAACATTTGGAAAGATAGGATGGTGACGTCCATTCCTGAAAAAAAATTGAGCACAGTGAAAATAATTGAAAAACTTGTATTTCTCTTTTAAGTGCAATTGACTCAAATCCAAGGATTACTTTGAAATAAGTAGTGAACTTTTTTTTAAAATTGATTTACTTGGCTGTGCCAATCGTTGTGGTATGCAGGATTTTTAGCTGTTGCAGCATGTGGGATCTAGTTCCCTGATCAGGGATCGAACCCCAGGCCCCTGTACTGGGAGTCTTAGCCACTGGACCACCAGGTCCAAGTCCTTGTGATTCCCTTCTAATTGTCCATCGGTTCACACTAGGTCTACCTCGTTTAGGTAAAAAAGAAGTCTTATGTTAAGAATGGTTGAAGGTGGATTATGGCTTGTCAATATTTTACTTGGCCTGTAGACATTTTCAATGTCCTTGCTTCCTGTGACTCACTTAATGTGAAAGTGCTCAGTCGTGTTTGACTCTTCGAAACCCCGAGGTCTGTAGCCTGCCAGGTTCCTCTGTCCATGGGATTCTCCAGGCAAGAATGGAGTGATTCTCCAGGGGAATCTTTCTGATCCGGGGATCGACCCCAAGCCTCCTGCATTGCAGGCAAATTCTTTTACGTCTGAGCCCCCAGGGAAGCACACCCCATCCCCACAAATAGAGAAAAATTGGATATCATGTTTTGATAAATGGAGTTTAAAAGTTTAAATATTTTCCAGTATTTACAAGCCAGAGATTTTTCTTACATAAAAATATGGATTCCTGGACAAAAATGGGAGAAACTTGGCAAACCCTGGGCTGCTTTCCCACGTGTAACATTAACCTGCAGTTAATTAACTCTGCCCATTCCACAGGGTATGCACTCTTTCTTCAGTTTGCACAACCCCCTCCAATCCCCCTTGCTTCACGCAGCTTGGTTATCCGTTTGACCCTTTTAAGTAGATGAGTTTTTAACACCTTTCCCCCTGTAGTCTTCTCCTCCTTCCCCGATAGCTCCCTTGGTTTATTAATTTGCACCCCACTGCTTCCTCTCAGCCTTTCTCCATGTTACCAGTTTTTAAGTTCTACCCAGTTTTCTCCCAGTTAAGCTTAGGGATGAGTGGAATTATGACATCCTTCAAGAACTATGTAAGAGAGGAGAAGATGAAGGAGTTCAGCTGTAGGAAACAATTTTAAGGCAAAGCCCTCTCCTGGTCATGACTGACCATCTCTGAGCACAGTTCCAGTTTATCATAACTCTAAGTGAGTCTGGGGATTCCCTGGTGGCTCAGTGATAAAGAATCTGCCTGCCAATGCAGGAGACCCGGGTTCGATCCCTGATCCGGGGAGATACCGCATGCCGTGGAAAACCGAAGCTCCTGTGCCACAAATATTGAGCCTTCGCTCTGGAGCCTGGGAACTCCAACTACTGAGCCCATGTATCCTAGATCTTGCGCTCCGGAATGAGAAGCCACCACAATAAGAAACCTGTGCATTACAGCTAGGGAGTAGCCACCGCTCGCTGAGACTAGAGAAAGCCCATGCAGCAACGAAAACCCAGCACAGCCAAAATAATAAATAAAATTTAAAAATTTCAACGAGTCTGTGCGTTTCTGCACCTTTCTCAAGCCATACCTTCCTATCCTAGTTTGAAGACAGCCAGGATCCCAGAACAGCAGTGGGTAGAAATGTACTTACTGGCAAATGGAATGAGGTGGAGAAAAATCTCCACCACACTATAGCTTAAGCTCTGAAAAGTATAAAAAAAAAATTAGAAAACAAAAAATCATTCTTAAACACAACACAAAGGGTTGATCACGCCAGCATATTTTCATTTCTTTCCTCTACAGGGTTGAGACTAAAGTAATACAGTTTTGCATCCTCATTATCTTGCTTGTCATTGTTGAGTAAGTATTTCCCCAGGATATTAAAAATGCTCATAAACATAATTTTAATGACCTTATAACAGTCCATCATATTAATGTGCCCACATTTGTTTACTCAGTGCTGTATTACTGGACAGTTGGGTCATTTCCTGTCCTCTATATTGTAAATCACATTGCAAACACAGCTTTGTGTTTCACAATATCTCCTTATGGTATTTTCTAGAAGGGAGATTTCTGGATTCAAGAGTTGGACATAGTTAAGGTTACCAGGGAAAAACTAGAGATCTCTTTAAGAAAATTAGGGATACCAAAGGAACATTTCATGCAAAGATGGGCTCGATAAAGGACAGAAATGGTATGGACCTAACAGAAGCAGAAGATATTAAGAAGAGGTGGCAAAAATACATGGAAGAACTGTACAAAAAAAAAAAAAAGATCTTCACGACCCAGATAATCATGATGATGTGATCACTCATCTAGAGCCAGACATCTTAGAATGTGAAGTCAAGTGGGCCTTAGAAAGCATCATTACAAACAAAGCTAGTGGAGGTGATGGAATTCCAGTGGAGCTCTTTCAAATCCTGAAAGATGATGCTGTGAAAGTGCTGCACTCAATATGCCAGCAAATTTGGAAAACTCAGCAGTGGCCACAGGACTGGAAAAGGTCCGTTTTCATTCCAATTCCAAAGAAAGGCAATGCCAAAGAATGCTCAAACTACCGCACAATTGCACTCATCTCACATGCTAGTAAAGTAATGCTCAAAATTCTCCAAGCCAGGCTTCAGCAATACATGAACCATGAAATTCCTGATGTTCAAGCTGGTTTTATAAAAGGCAGAGGACCCAGAGATCAAATTGCCAACATCTGCTGGATCAAGCAGCAAGAGAAAAAGCAAGAGAGTTCCAGAAAAACATCTATTTCTGCTTTCTTGACTATGCCAAAGCCTTTGACTGTGTGGACCACAATAGACTGTGGAAAATTCTGAAAGAGATGAGAATACCAGACCGCCTAACCTGCCTCTTGAGAAATCTGTATGCAGGTCAGGAAGCAACAGTTAGAACTGGACATGGAACAACAGACTGGTTCCACATAGGAAAAGGAGTACGTCAAGGTTGTATATTGTCACCCTGCTTATTTAACTTCTATGCAGAGTACATCATGAGAAATGCTGGGCTGGAGGAAGCACAAGCTGGAATCAAGATTGCCAGGAGAAATATCAATCACCTCAGATATGCAGATGACACCACCCTTATGGCAGAAAGTGAAGAGGAGCTAAAAAGCCTCTTGATGAAAGTGAAAGAGGAGAGTGAAAAAGTAGGCTTAAAGCTCAACATTCAGAAAACGAAGATCATGGCATCTGGTCCCATCACTTCATGGGAAATAGATGGGGAAACAGTGGAAACAGTGTCAGACTTTATTTTGGGGGGCTCCAAAATCACTGCAGATGGTGATTGCAGCCATGAAATTAAAACACGCTTACTCCTTGGAAGAAAAGTTATGACCAACCTAGATAGCATATTCAAAGGCAGAGACATTACTTTGCCAACTAAGGTCCGTCTAGTCAAGGCTATGGTTTTTCCTGTGGTCATGTATGGATGTGAGAGTTCGACTATAAAGAAAGCTGAGTGCCGAAGAATTGATGCTTTTGAACTGTGGTGTTGGAGAAGACTCTTGAGAGTCCCTTGGACTGCAAGGAGATCCAACCAGTCCATTCTGAAGGAGATCAGCCCTGGGATTTCTTTGGAAGGAATGATGCTAAAGGTGAAGCTCCAGTACTTTGGCCACTTCATGCGAAGAGTTGACTCATTGGAAAAGACTTTGATGCTGGGAGGGATTGGGGGCAGGAGAAGAAGGGGACGACAGAGGATGAGATGGCTGGATGGCATCACGGACTCGATGGACGTGAGTCTGAGTGAACTCTGGGAGATGGTGATGGACAGGGAGGCCTGGCGTGCTGCGATTCATGGGGTCACAAAGAGCCGGACACAACTGAGCGACTGAACTGAAGGTTCCTGTTACCTTTGACAAATTGGTACTTGCATTTTGGTATTTGTTGTACACGTATTGTGGTATTTTGGTGCAATCCTCCAAGAGTCTGACAAGGGTGATGAAGAAGAATGTGAGCTTCAGGATAATGGATGAAGGATGTTTGGACATTTCTTGAATGGAAAGTACAGTCAGATTCTCATGTCATTCACAAAAGTACATTTCATTCCTGGCTGGATTTCCTGAAATTGGCTTCTTCCTGAAACTAACTCCTAAAGATAGTTTCCTCAACGGCAGTGCTATTATCCAAAAGCAGGCATGTCAGATCATTTTTGAAACCATTCCACTTTCCTACCTGAATCTTGACATAAAATTTCCCTCCCTCCCTTCTTTCCTTCCTTCCTTTTGTATTTGCTTTCCGTAATTACCGTGTGTTGAGTGCCTACGATGAGCCAGGCACTATACATGGTTTTGTTTTGTTTTTATTATTATTCATTTAATTATCTCCACAACACGAACAGGTGGTCAACATCATCCCAATTTTATTTACAGGAAAGTTGAAGCTTAAGAGAGGTTATCCAGCATGCAGAAGGCTACACTCCTGGTAGGTGAGAAATAGAATTAGATTCAACGTTTGTCTCAAGCCATGCTGGTCCACCAAGCCTAATAAGGCAACTCAGTGATGGAGCTCATGTTGACTTAACGGATGGAGTGATGCCCTCCTCTCTTGTCGGTTTGTTGAGTGATGTTGTATCCTGGATGGGTCTGCTAGAGGAGATGCTGTCTGACCTCCTTGAGAGCAGAGGCTAGGTGCTATCATTTCTATATTCTCAGTACCCAGTGTATAGTAGGCACTTTATAAATATATATGAAAACAATCTTGCTGAAAGACCACAAAGCCTCACTCACAATGCCTCTTGATTTTCTGTGTAAGCCTCTTGATTTTCTGTTCTTGAATAGAATCTAAAGCTTCCTGCTGATCATGGCACATGGCAGCTTCTGGAAGGTTTTCAAACTCCTCTGCATGCAGGACCAAGGAGACCAAAAGAGCTAAAGATGCATGATTTCTGTGAGCTTAGGAACATGACAATGAAGCCGAATCTCAGTGCTCACGGATCCCAGCACCCCCTTTTTCTAAAAATGAAAGACGCCAGAGTGGATTAGCATTTGCAAACATACGAGATCCTTCTATTTAGGGAGCGCCCAGCAGTCAGTGATGGGTGAAACGACTTTACAAGTGCATTTAATTTCCCTGCTTGGTTTTTCTGCTTAGGAAGGCAGCCTCTCAATAAGAAAGACAGTGAAGTTAATGGAACCAGGTAGACCACACAGGTGCCTCATGAAAAGCAGTTGAAGTGAAAGGAGTCCAGGTTTAGTTGCTTCCCAGTGAAATCACCCTTGGGAAGTTTCCTCAGTTTCCTCCTATCTAAAATGAGGGCAATATTTCTTATCTGGAATTACTGCGATAAGGACTTGATATATTAATAATCAGTTCAGTTCAGATATATTAATAATGAGTTCAGTCGCTCAGTCGTGTCCAACTCTTTGCAACCTCATGAACTGCAGCATGCCAGGCCTCCCTGTCCATCACCAACTCCCAGAGTTCACCCAAACCCATGTCCACTGAGTTGGTGATGCCATCCAGTCATCTCATCCTCTGTTGCCCCCTTCTCCTCCTGCCCCTATTCCCTCCCAGCATCAGAGTCTTTTCTAATGAGTCAACTCTTTGCATGATGTGGCCAAAGTATTGGAGTTTCAGCTTTAGCATCAGTCCTTCCAATGAACACCCAGTACTGATCTCCTTTAGGATGGACTGGTTGGATCTCCTTGCAGTCCAAGTCCAGGGGACTCTCAAGAGTCTGCTCCAACACCACAGTCCAAAAGCATCAATTCTTCGGCACTCAGCTTTCTTCACAGTCCAACTCTTATGTCCATACATGACCACTGGAAAAACCATAGCCTTGACTAGACGGACCTTTGTTGGCAAAGGAATGTCTCTGCTTTTCAGTATGCTGTCTAGGTTGCTCATAACTTTCCTTCCAAGGAATAAGCATTTTTTAAAATTTCATGGCTGCAATCACCATCTGCAGTGATTTTGGAGCCCAGAAAAATAAAGTCAGCCACTGTTTCCACTGTTTCCCCATCTATTTCTCATGAAGTGATGGGACCGGATGCCATGATCTTCGTTTTCTGAATGTTGAGCTTTAAGCCAACTTTTTCACTCTCCTCTTTCACTTTCATCAAAATGCTTTTTAGTTCCTCTTCATTTTCTGCCATAAGGGTGGTGTCATCTGCATATCTGAGGTTATTGATTTCTCCCGGTAATCTTGATTCCAGCTTGTGCTTCCTCCAGCCCAGCATTTCTCATGATGTACTCTGCATATAAGTTAAATAAGCAGGGTGAAAATATACAGCCTTAACATACTCCTTTTCCTATGTGGAACCAGTCTGTTGTTCCATGTCCAGTTCTAACTGTTGCTTCCTGACCAATGGAATATATTTAGTAAAAAGTCTGGCATTAATTATTGATAGTGATGTTATTGTTTCTTTATACCTCAATCTGAGTCCCTGTATGCATGCATGTATTTTTCTATCTACCTATCTCAGGTCTGTTTTATGTTCTTTTGACTGGTGGAATTTTCTGCAGAAAAATAGCCTCCATCTGTCTATAGATGTTAAAACCAGGTTTTCTTTTCCTCACTCCATTTCACCTGCTGGCACATTCTTCCTTTTTTCTGAGTATTTTATTTTTGGCTGCTCTGGGTCTTCATCACGGTGCGAGGGCTTCTCATTGCAGTGGCTTCTTTTGATGCAGAGCACAGGTTCTAGGCACATGGGCTTCAGTAGCACGTGGGCTCAGTAGTTGCTGTGTGTAGGTTTAGTTGCTCTGCGGTATGTGGAATTTTGGGGGACCAGGGACTGAACTCTTGTCCCCTGCACTGGCAGGCAGATTCCTAGCCTCTACGCCACCAGGGAAGTCCCCTGCTGGCACATTCTTACATATAACATAGATATGTGTGTGAGCGTTGCTCAGCTGCGTCCAGCTCTTTATGACCCCTGGACTATAGCCCACCAGGCTCCTCTGTCCGTGGGATTTCCAGGCAAGAATATTGGAGTTGGGTCACCATTCCCTTCTCCAAGGGATCTACCCAACCCAGGGATCAAACCTGGGTCTCCTGCATTACAGGTGAATTCTTTACTATCTGAGGCACCTGGGAAGCCCCATAATATAGATGACCACAAAGCAAATATTTAGATAACATATTGTCGTGAGCTGATGCTGATATGGAGCAAAAATCCAGGGGAAAGGAGACCGAGGGTGATTATTTCAGTTATCAGGGAAGGCTTCTCAGGAAAGGTGAGCAAAGGCTTGCTTGAAGCGAGGGAGCCAGCCACGCGGATGTGGGTGGCAAATGAGTTCCGGCTGGTGGGACAGCAAGCACAGAGGTGCTGAAGCAGAAGTGGAGGTGGTGGATTGCAGAAATATCCGAGAAGCAAGAGTGGCTGAGGCGGAGTGAGTCATGCAAGACGACGTCGGAAAGGAAGGCAGGGGCCGGAGGGCTTGCAGGTCATGATGAGGGCTTCAGGCACACATGAAGAGCGACCACTATCGGGCTTTGGGAGGCGGGAGTGATGCGAGTCCGTGCTCCCGGCGTGTTAGCGGCTGAGCGGGAGGGGAGGCTCTTACAGCGTCCTGGTGAAAAAATGGTAACAGCTCAGGCTACAGTTGTGACCGCAAACAGAGGTCAAAAGTGCCCAGGTTGGGCACGTGCTTTGTGTTGTTTTGTGTGAAGGTGTATATAATGCGTGTTTCACACACTGGTTTTCTGCCATTGCCGCCGCTAATGATGCAGTGTGTGTGCGTGTGTGTGTGTGTAAAAGGGAGAAATGGATGTGACTGGACTTAGGATCCCTTCCTAGGAGAATGTGGGAGCAGTTCAGCCAGAGCTAGAGCTGGTCTGGGTAGATCTGATAGCCGTGAATTCAGAAAAATGAAGAAACTCATCAGACGGCTTGTTCCTCGAAAATGCAATTTAAATTCAGCTCATGGATAAGCAGATGGCTACTTTTGTTTCTATGCAACATGAGAACAATTACAGCTAAACACCTTGGAGAAAGTTATCCCATCTCCACATTTGCTCATTCCATTTCTAAAATAGCTCTGAAGTCTTGGTTTGCTCAGGGCGGGGATAATTAAAACTAATGAAGTGAATTTAGGGGTGTGCATCAGAGCCCGGGTCAAGACGCCGACGGTGATTCCAGACACTGCAACTTCTCTGAAGGTAATCATTGGGCGACCCTTCTTCATTTATATTCATGGGGACACGGAGTCATTTTCTTGAGGCTGCTAAACCCTTTGGAGGACCCATCCACGTGTTATGTTTTAGAATTTGAATTTCATTAGATTTTAAGAGTTCTAGGATTTTACCTACTGGTTACAAATGACTAAGCATCAAACATGACATGTCTTATTTCCTTCCCCTGAATATTGAATTTAAGAGATGAAAAGCTAGATAAGGGGCAGGGACAAGAGGGAGGGAGGGAGAGAGGAAGAAACTCATTTATGTACTTAGGATATAAATATTTATCGAGCACTCAGGTGCTAGATTCTATTTCGTGCCAGATTGTGTCTAAGATACCGTTGTTGTCTAGTCACTAAGTCATGTCCAACTCTTTGCAACCTCATGAACTGCAGCACGCCAGGCTTCCCTGTCCTTCACTGTCTCCCAGGGTTTGCTCAAACTCGTGAGGAAACCATAAACAGAATGCGCAGGGCTCTTTCTCCATGCAGTTGCATTTTAATCAGGAGAAACAAAAGAGGAAAAATTGGAGTTGGTGATACATGGATGCAGGAATCACAACTGGGAATGGGTCAGAGGGAGCTGGGAGGTCAGGGAAGTCCTCTCAGAGGTTGTGACTTTTTTGAAAAAAATTTTAAAGTATTTATTGAATTTGTACGATATTGCTTCTATTGTTTATTTTCTGTTTTTTTTTGGGGGGGGTCGGGGACACAGGCATATGGGGCTTAAATCCCCAATCAGGAATTAAACCCACACTCCCTGCATTGGAAGGTGAAGTCTTAACCACTGGACCAGCTTTGAACTGAGATTCAAAGACAAGAAGGAAACAGGTCCAGAAAAATCCAAGGGTGAGCATTTGAGGCTAAAGGAACTTGAATGCAAAGGCAGATGGTTTGAAGGGACCCAAGAGGGTGGGTGAGGAGGCCACGTGGTGGATGCAGGCGGATTGAGCACAGGAGTGGACACGATGAGGCTGAGTTTTGGAAGATGAAGGAGTTTGGATTTTATTAATAAATATAAATAGAGATCAATAGAAACTTTCTGATTGGGGAATAACAGGATCTGTTACACACACACACACACACACATATGGCTGTATCACAACTTACTTGTGGCACGTGGGATCTTTCCTTGAGGTATACAAACTCTCTAGTTGTGAAGCATGAGCCTAGTTGCTTGAGCAGGAATTGAATCTACATTCCCTGCATTGCAAGGTGGCTTCTTAACCACTGAGTCAGTCAGTTCAGTCACTCAGTCATGTCCAACTCTTTGCAACCCCATGGACTGCAGCATGCCAGTCTTCCCTGTCCATCACCAACTCCCAGAGTTTGCTCAAACTCATGTCCGTTGAATCGGTGATGCCATCGAACCATCTCATCCTCTGTCATCCCCTTCTCCTCCCATCTTCAATCTTTCCCAGCTTCATGGTCTTTTCCAGTGAGTCAATGCTTCACATTAGGTGGCCAAAGGATTAGAGCTTCAGCTTCAGCATCAGTCCTTCCAATGAATATTCAGGACTGATTTCCTTGGGGATTGACTAGTTTGGTCTTCTTGCATTCCAAGGGACTCTCAGGAATCTTTTCCAACACCACAGTTCAAAAACATCAATTCTTCGGTGGTCAACTTTCTTTGTGGTCCAACTCTCACATCCATACAAGACAACTGAAAAAACCATGTCTTTGACTAGATGGACCTTTGTCACAAAGTAATGTCTCTGCACTGAACCACGAGGGAAGTCCCATAAGATCTGTTTTGTTTTCAAAAGCTCTTTGATACTGTGCAGGGAATAGAATGGAGAGGGGCAAGAGTGAAGCGGGAAGGTAACCGAGCAGCCATCCAGCTGAGAGATGATGGGGGTAGAGGAGGTGAAGGCAAGTGAGGAACTAGTCACTTGTATGAAAGTGGGGTTGCCATGGAAACCACCTCTGTATTCACCAGTGGGTGAATGAATCAACAAGATATAGTGTTTGTATACAACAGAATATTATTCAGCCACAAGAAAGAAGGAAACCTTGCTATTTGCAACAACATGGATGGACCTTGAGGACATTACACTCAGTGAAATAAGTCAGACAGAGAAAGACAAATCTCACTTGTATGCGCAATCTAAAAAAGCTGAATTCATAAAAACAGAGAGCAGAATGGTGGTTGCCAGGGGCTGGCGGTGAGGGCATGAGAGCAATATTGAAAATACAAACTTGTGGGCTTTCCTGGTGGTCCAGTGGTTAAGAATCTGCCTGCAACACAGGGGACACTAGTTTGGTCCCTAGTCTGGGAAGATCCTGCGTACCATGGGGCAAATAAGCCCATCACCACAACTACTGAGCCCACACCCTAGAGCCTGTGCTCCACAAGAGAAGCCACCGAAATGAGAAGCCCTTGAACCGCAACTAGAGAGCACCCCCCACTCACCACCACTAGAGAAAGCTTGCAGCCAGTAGTGAAGACCCGGCACAGCCAAAAACGTATAAATAGCTCTTTAGAAATAAAATACGAACTCGCAGTGAGAACATACATAAGTCCTGGAGATCTAATGCCCTGTATTGTGATTATTACGTTATAATCATCAGGTTTGCTGAGAGACTAGATCTTAGTTAGACTGGTTCCAAATAGGAAAAGGAGTACGTCACGGCTGTATATTGTCACCCTGCTTATTTAACTTATATGCAGAGAACATCATGAGAAATGCTGGGCTGGAAGAAGCACATGCTGGAATCAAGATTGCCAGAAGAAATAACAATAACCTCAGATATGCAGATGACACCACTCTTATGGCAGAAAGTAAAGAGGAACTAAAAAGCCTCTTGGTAAAAGTGAAAGTGGAGAGTGAAAAAGTTGGCTTAAAGCTCAACATTCAGAAAACGAAGATCATGGCATCTGGTCCCATCACTTTGTGGGAAATAGATGGGGAAACAGTGGAAGCAGTGTCAGACTTTATTTTTTGGGCTCCAAAATCACTGCAGATGGTGACTGCAGCCATGAAATTAAAAGACACTTACTCCTTGGAAGAAAAGTTATGACCAACCTAAATAGCATGTTGAAAAGCAGAGACATTCCTTTGCCAACAAAGGTCCATCTAGTCAAGCCCATTGTTTTTTCCAGTGGTCATGTATGGATGTGAGAGTTGGACTGTGAAGAAGGCGGAGCACTGAAGACTTGATGCTTTTGAACTGTGGTATTGGAGAAGACTCTTGAGAGTCCCTTGGACTGCAAGGAGATCCAACTAGTCCATTCTGAAGGAGATCAGCCTTGGGATTTCTTTGGAAGGAATGATGCTAAGGCTGAAACTCCAGTACTTTGGCCACCTCATGCGAAGAGTTGATTCATTGGAAAAGACTCTGATGCTGGGAGGGATTGGGGACAGGAGGAGAAGGGGGTGACAGAGGATGAGATGGCTGGATGGCATTACTGACTCGATGGACGTGAGTCTGAGTGAACTCCAGGAGTTGGTGATGGACAGGGAGGCCTGGCGTGCTGCGATTCATGGGGTCGCAAAGAGTCGGACACAACTGAGTGACTGAACCGAACCGAACAAAAAAGAAATCATCATTATGTGATATTATAAAGGCGTTAGCAAACACTACAGTGACAATCACAGTGCCATATATAAATATATCCAAACATGTATTAACAAACCAATAGGTTGTCCACCTTAAATTTACACAATGTTACATGTCAGATGTATTTCAGGAAAGCTGGGGTTTCCATGTTTTGCTGGTGAGGAAAAGGTGGCTTGTGAGTTTTGGGGTTAAGTGGCTAAGAGATAGGTGACCAACGGAGGAAGAGCATATTGGAAAGGGTGCTTAGAATTTCTGAGTCTGGGTTTGCTTATCTTAATACTAAGACACTAACTGACATTCAAGTGGGGAATGGAAGCAGAGAAGGATGATGATATGAAGAGAGAAAAAGGGAACACAGAGAAAGGAAACAACGAGGCAAAGATGCTAAGTCCCCTCCAGTCTTTTCTCGTGGTACCTGGATCGAGTTCCCCTTTGTCTCCACATGCAGGGCGCAGGGTGGAGACTTAGGCTGTCTGCTAATTCTCCTCCTAAGCCTCTAGTTCCCCTTATTGAACTCTGGTCCAAAGCATGGTTTTGGCACCCTACACATCTGTGTTCAAATCCAAGGATTGTGAGAGGATATCAGGCAAGTAACCTGTCAGAACCTTGGTTTACCCATCTGTAAAATGGGAATAATAAGTCCTACCTCATGGGGTTATTGATCCAATGACAGCTAGTCTTTATTTGAGCATTTATTTCATCATATGTATTGTTGCACCCAATTCTTAACACAGTCGTAGGCGGTGGGGACTCTTGTCCTCATCCTGCTGCTGCCGCCAAGTCGCTTCAGTCGTGGCCGACTCTGTGCGACCCCATAGACGGCAGCCCACCAGGCTCCCCCGTCCCTGGGATTCTCCAGGCTAGTGATGAGGAAAACAAGGCTCAGAGAGGTTACATAACTGGTAACCTACATCTAGACTCTACATCTAGAAACTAGCAGAGAGGAGATAACTTCTCCCATCACTGGTCAGTATCCAAGATGGTACTGAAACCAGGATGTCAGACTCCAGAGCCTGTCCTCTGTTCCTTCCTTTAATTTTCTTTTAATTTATTTAAAACAGATTTTTGGCTGTGATGGGTCTTCTTTTCCTTCGTTGTGGCATGCGAGCTGCTTGGTGCCGTAGCTTCTCTTGCTGCGGAGCATGGCCTGTAGGTGTGTGGGCTTCCAAAGTTGTGGCTCCAGGGTTTCAGAGCACAGGCTCAGTAGTTGTGGTACATGCAGTTAGCTGCTGCATAGAATACGGGATCTTCTCAGACAAGGGATTGAACCTGTATCCCCTGCACTGCAAGGCAGATTCTTAATCACTGAACCACCAGGGAAGCCCCCATTTCCTTTCTTTTAAGCCCAGTAACGGACTGACGCGTGCTAAGTCGCTTCAGTCGTGTCCGACTCTTTGAGACGCTGTGGACTGTAGCTCGCCAGGCTCCTCTGTCCTTGGCGTTCTCCAGGCAGGAATACTGGAGTGGGTTACCATTCCCTTTTCCGGGGGATCGTGTTTGAGAGAAGGCACCCCCTTTTCCCAGACAGACCAAGCCTTACCAGTCTACAGGAAATGAGGAATGCATATCTCAGCAAGTTCCTCCACCCCTGAGCTTCGTCCTCAGTGAAGAAAGTGTCCCCTCAAAACAGGAATTAAAGCTAAGATGTATTTGGCATCAGCCAAGAGCCCACACAAGTGCTAAACATAGCATGAGGGAGGGGACCGACTCCTTGAGGCGGAACAGGAAACTTCTTCTAATTCATTCTCTTTGCAGCCTGTGAGACAGCAAGTCTGTCGTGGGCAGGACAATTAAATTGAAATATGGCCCAGCTAAGCATAAGAGCTGTTCTAACTGGAAAATCAAGCCACCCAAGGGCTAACTTTGCGGGGAGGTAGGCGGAATGAGATCCTTGAGGTGAGGTCTAACTGTGTTGGTCATGTCAATTTCAGAGCTGGTGGCTGGCCTTAAAAAACCCCCAATCCCCAGGCTCCACTGAGATTGTTATTTAATAATAAAAGATATAGTCAGTAACATTTTATAACAGCTTTGCAATTAGCCCACGCCTCTTGGGCTGTATGTCATTTCCTGTGGAAATGATGGGTTGGGTCTGTCTGCATCCCTTACCCAGAACGTGAATACCCATGGGGACGGTGCTTGCTGTGGGGGTGTCCAACAGCATGGAGAGGGCAAAGCTGTGGCTGGCCCCTTTCCAACATCTCCTGACAGCCCTCCAGCACCCAAGAGAGCAAGCTGGTTGTCCTGAAGTAGAAAAGACAGCTCAGGAATGCCAGGAGTGGGCATCTCTTCTAATAGTAACTCCTGGGACTCAGAGATGTTGGAGCACACAGCTAGTGAGGGGGGAGTAGAAAGCTTAAGAGATGCATCTGCTTCTTCAAATGGAAGAGCGAAACATCCCTGAGGACTACACGGGGGAGACCCAGCCACTTGGAGCTTGCTGCTCTCTGGAGCCACCATGCTATTGACTGTAGGCAGTGGACTGTAACCTGCCAGGCTCTTCTGTCCATGGGATTTCCCAGGCAAGAATATGGGAGTGGGTTGCCATTTCCTCACCCAGGATCGAACCCACCTCTCTTGCGTCTCTTGCATTGACAGGCAGATTCTTTACTGCTGTGCCACCTGGAAAGCCCCAATAACACCTTCGGCTAATATCTATTTTCAAATGAATTCTCATTTAATCTCCATAAAAACTCTATAATGGAAATGCAATTATGAGCTGCTTTTTACACACGAGGAAGAAACAGACGCTAACAGAAGCAAGGATGGGGCTAGGAGGGTTGGAGTTCCAGAGCCACACTCTTCCTTGTTACCGGGTTGCCATGGTAACACCTGGGGGGAGTAGCCCATGCTCAGGAGGAAGAGAGGATGCCTCCAGGTCACCTGCTTTACAGGAAGGGGTGGAGGGCAGTGACGAGGGGAGACACCAGGCTCAATGCCAGCGGTGGGGGCCTTCATCTCATCCTTGCAGCTGCCTTCTTTCAAATCTTTAGTCACTTCAAGAAATATTTTAATATTATGTGCAGAATGGATAAAAAACAAGGTCCTACTGCATAGCACAGGAAGCTATATTCATTATCCTGTGAGAAGCCATAATGGAAAAGAATATGAAAAAGAATATATGTGTATATATATATAGGTATAACTGGTTCACTTTGCTGTACAGCAGAAATTAACATAGCATTTTAAATCAACTACATGTCAATAAGATAAATTTTTTTAAAAAGAAGTATTTTAAGTCCCTACTATGTACCAAGCGGGCTTTCCCAGTGGCTCAGTGGTAAAGAATCCACGCGCAATGCAGAAGACGCAGGAGACGCGGGTTCTGTCACCGGGTTGGGAAGATGCCCTGGAGGAGGGCATGGCAACCCACCTGTCTGGGAATCCCATGGGCAGAGGAGCCTGGCAGGCTATAGTCCATGGGGTCTCAGAGAGTTGGACACGCCGGAGCAACTGAGCACACGTGTACCAAGCACCAGCTGGTCTCTGGGGCACCGGCCAGGACCACAACCGACGTGGGGCGACGGCCCAGGGGTACCGCCACTTCCTCCCTCTGAGTTCCCCAAGTTCTGAAGCAGCCCCTCCCTCCAAGCAGGGGAAGGAAGCAGCCAGCAGACCGGATTCTTAGTTTCCTTTCTTTCCGTCTTCCGATAGCCATACATCATGTCTGACCGCGGAAGTGATGCTTCTCGACAGGGACAAATTTACGAGTTTTGACGGTTTGTGAAGCTCCCTAATTAATTCTTTATAGACTTCCATTGGCGGCAACTGAATTGGAGGTTTGAGTTCAAGAGCGACTTCAGAGAAATGCTGTTCTGCTCCCTTTGGAGAACTCACCCTCCGCGCTCACGCTGTTCGTCCCCCTGCTTTGCAGCAGTATCATTGCAGTGGTTTCCGTGGCTGATGGCAACGGCGCCAGCAGCTACTCCGGAAAGCAGTCCCGAACCATCTCTCCCCCTCCTCAGCACCACAAGGGTTACTTTAAAATTTCCAGCAGGTGGCCTGTGATCGACACCTGATCAGGAGCCCAAGGTGACTGAACCTAGGTAAGGGGTTACGGTGAGCCTCTGTCCAGAAAGAGAGGGAAAGGGAAGGGGGATGGGAGGAGGGAAGGAGTGAGGGAAGGAACTGAGACACAGTCAGAAATACAGCGACACAGGAAGGAAGGGGATGTACCTGAAATAAAGAAATAGATACTAATATTAATAGCTAATAGTTAGTGAGTGCTTGCTCTGTGCTGGGCACCACGCTGGGGGCTTCTAGTGGCGATCTCATTCACTCTTCATGACAACCTTCCAAAGGAAGTCCTGTTGCTTTCTTTACGTTTGAAGTGAAAAAATGAACTCTGAGACCCTAAAGTGTTAGTCGCTTGGTTGTGTCTGACTCTCTGTGACCCCATGGACTGTAGCCCACCAGGCTCCTCTGTCCATGGGATTCTCCAGGCAAAAATACTAGAGTGGGTAGCTGAAGAGACTAAATATATTTTTAATTGCTCTGGTTGAGAGACAGGGAGGCAGACAGGATATGAGGAACCAAAAGGAAGAGAGACTGAGAGAATTCACACCTGCATACATGGAGATGCTGAGAGAGAGACAGAGAAACAATGACCTCCAGAAAGAAATGACATAGTTCAAAGAAATCCCCAGAAAGAGGTTGAGATAATCGGCACGCACAGAGAAAAACACACACAGAGATGGAGAGATGCAGAGAGGACTTTGCCAAGGAGATGACTGTCTCTTCATGCAAAATGAACATTTCTGGGGACAACCATAACGTGTATTGTAATGACAGCACGCACCCAACACTCATAGACAGCTTGCCTTCTTCTTTTTGTTCAGTTCACATTACCATTTGTGTTCTAGAAATGCTGAAGCACGCTCCAGAGACTGTGATGGGATGTGTATGTTTTGGAGGCCCAGGTACCTGAGTTCAGGGCCCTGACCTCACAGCGTGGATTTTTTCCCAGTGGAGGGAAGCTAGGGGACGCAGCTGGGCATTTTGCAGGGGTGCGTGGTGGCTGATGGAAGCAAAGGAGAGATTAAGGGTGGAGGTTGTCTGAAGTTCTTTCTGTTCCATCCATTCATGGCTGGTGACCAGAGAGCTTGGTGCAGGCGGGGAGCTGGGGGCACTGATGGCCTGAGGATTGAGACCTGCACTACGTATGTGATTTGTGGTTACTCCTTACAACAGGCCGATGCACTTGGAGTATTGTTCTTATGTAGATAAAGGGACACAGCTTCAGTGGAGGGTAGTGGGACAGTGACAGCTGCCCAGCGGCCTAGATTCAAAGCTTTTGGCCTCAATCATTGAAGCCAAAGAACGGGACCAGTGTCAAGTGTGAATGGACTCCAGAGGAACCACAGCCACGCTTTCAAGCTGCCTCGCTGGCCCTGTTTTGCAAGGAGACCACGGAAGACATGGGCATCCATCAGATGGACAGGTCAAATGTCTGTGGCTTTTTGTAGGGAAAACAAATCTGAATTAACTGGAGTACAAACCCTTGGCAATTTAATTTCCCACCAGCTGCAACCAAGCAATGCTGACCCATCCCCCACCCCCGCACCTCCATCATCCTTGACCCCAAATGCAGATTAAACACTGTTGGACCATTTCCAGTTGAATTCTGCTCCCCTGAATCCATAATGCTAGGACTCAGAGAAGGGCAAAAATCCATCTTCTCTGTGTCCTTGACTTTGGAGCTACAGTCAATCCAAAGGTCCCTCTCACAGGTCAATATGAGATTTGGAAACAAGACTGTCATCAACAACGAGAAGAGTGAGTCCCAAGGGCATAGCACTAAGCTTCAGGAATAGATCAGAGCATTCTGGGGAGGAACGCTCTTCCTAATAAGATAGAGCAGAGGGCGAGAGCTTGGGCTGTACAGAAGGACACACCTGTTTGTGAACTTGCTGACCTCTGACACTTATGAGCTGCGGGGATCTTGAACAAGTGGCTAAACTTCTCTGAACAGCAGTTTGGGTTCACATCTTGGGCTTTCATCCTTGCAGGAAACACAGAAGCTGCCTGAATCCCAGTCTTCGCTCCTGCACACCGTTAATCATCTCCTTAATTGTGGAGGTGAAGACAGCATTAGCACGATCCCCAAAGGCTAGGAAAGTTTGCAGGGCTGGGATGGTCAGGAAGGGCTTTCTGGGTGAGGCAGAACTTGTGCCATAATCCGCCTCATCACCATTGCTGTCATCATCATCGTCACCTTAACGATCACCTCTCGAGTGTTAACTATGGTCTTTGTTGTTGTTTAGTCACTCAGTCCCGTCCGACCCTCTGCAACCCTATAGTCTCCTCTGTCCAGGGGATTTCCTAGGCAAGAATACTGGAGTGGTTTGCCATTTCCTTCTCCAGGGATCTTACTGACCCAGGGATCGAATCCGCACCTCCTGCATTGGCAAGTGGGTTCTTTACCACTGAGTCACCTGCAAAGCCCCAGTTATGGGCTCAGTTCAGTTCAGTCACTCAGTCATGTCCAACTCTTTGCAACCCCATGGACTGAAGCACACCAGGCCTCCCTGTCCATCACTAACTCCTGGAGTCTACCCAAACTCATATTCAAGTCGGTGATGCCATCCAACCATCTCATCCTCTGTCGTCCCCTTCTCCTCCTGCCTTCAATCTTTCCCAGCATCAGGGTCTTTTCAAATGAGTCAGCTCTTCTTTTTTTTTTTTAAATATGAATTTATTTATTTTAATTGGAGGTTAATTACTTTACAATATTTTATTAATTGTATTAATATTCACATCAACATGAATCCACCACAGGTATACATGTATTCCCCATCCTGAACCCCCCTCCCCCCTCCCTCCCCGTAACATCCCTCTGGGTCATCTCAGCGCACCAGCCCCAAGCATCCAGTATCGTGCATCGAAACTGGACTGGCGATTCATTTCATATAAGATATTATACATGTTTCAATGCCATTCTCCCAAATCATCCCACCCTCTCCCTCCTCCACAGAGTCCAAAAGTTCACATCATGTGGCCAAAGTATTGGAGTTTCAGCTTCAGCATGAGTCCTTCCAATGAACACCCAGGACTGATCTCCTTTAGGATGGACTAGTTGGATCTCCTTGCAGTCCAAGGGAACTCAAGAGTCTTCTCCAACATCACAGTTGAAAAGCATCAATTATTCTCCGCTCAGCTTTCTTTATAGTCCAACTCTCACATCCATACATGACTACTGGAAAAACCATAGCCTTGACTAGATGGCTATAGAATGTCTCTGCTTTTGAATATGCTGTCTAGGTTGGTCATAACTTTCCTTCCAAGGAGTAAGCATCTTTTAATTTCATGGCTGCAGTCACCACCTGCAGTGATTTTGGAGGCCCCCAAAATTAAGTCTGCACTGTTTCCCCATCTATTTGCCATGAAGTGATGGGACCGGATGCCATGATCTTAGTTTTCTGAATCTTGAGCTTTAAATCAACTTTTTCACTCTCCTCTTTCACTTTCATCAAGAGGCTCTTTAGTTCTTCTTCACTTTCTGCTATAAGGGTGCTGTCATCTGCATATCTGAGGTTATTGAGATTTCTCCTGGCAATTTGAATCCAGCTTGTGCTTCCTCCAGCCCAGCGTTTCTCATGATGTACTCTGTGTATAAGTTAAATAAGCAGGGTGACAATATACAGCCTTGACGTACTCCTTTTCTTATTTGGAACCAGTCTGTTGTTCCATGTCCAGTTCTAACTGTTGCTTCCTGACCTGCATATAGGTTTCTCAAGAGGCAGGTCAGGTGGTCTGGTATTCCCATCTCTTTCAGAATTTTCTACAGTTTATTGCGATCCACACAGTCAAAGGCTTTGGCATAGTCAAGAAAGCAGAAATAGATGTTTTTCTGGAACTCTCTTGCACATTCAACAATCCAGTGAGTGTTGGCAATTTGATCTCTGGTTCCTCTGCCTTTTCTAAAACCAGCTTGAACATCTGGAAGTTCATGGTTCATGTACTGTTGAAGCCTGGCTTGGAGAAATTTGAGCATTACTTTACTAGTGTGTGAGATGAGTGCAATTGTGTGATAGTTTGAGCATTCTTTGGCATTGCCTTTCTTTGGGATTGGAATGGAAACTGACCTTTTCCAGTCCTGTGGCCACTGCTGAGTTTTCCAAATTTGCTGGCATATTGAGTGCAGCACTTTCATAGCATCATCTTTTAGGATTTGAAATAGATCAGCTGAAATTCCATCACCTCCACTAGCTTTGCTCATAGTGATGCTCCATAAAGCCCGCTTGACTTCACATTCCAGGATGTCTAGCTCTAGGTGAGTGATCACACCATTGTGATTATCTGGGTTGTGAAGATCGTTTTTGTATAGTTCTGTGTATTCTTGCCACCTTTTCTTAATATTTTCTGCTTCTGTTAGGTCCATACAATTTCTGTCTTTTATTGTGCCCATCTTTGCATGAAATGTTCCCTTGGTATCTCTAATTTTCTTGAAGAGATCTCTAGTCTTTCCCATCCTATTGTTTTCCTCTATTTCTTTGTACTGATCACTGAGGAAGGCTTTCTTATCTCTCCTTGCTATTCTTTGGAACTCTGCATTCAAATGGGTATATCTCTCCTTCTCTCCTTTGCTTTTCACTTCTCTTCATTTCACAGCTATTTGTAAGGCCTCCTCAGACAGCCATTTTGCTTTTTTGCATTTCTTTTTCTTGGGGATGGTCTTGATCTCTGTCTCCTGTACGATGTCATGAACCTCCATCCATAGTTCATCAGGTACTCTGTCTATCAGATCTAGTCTCATAAATCTATTTCTTACTTCCACTGTACAATTGTGAGGGATTTGATTTAGGTCACACCTGAATGGTCTAGTGGTTTTCCCTACTTTCTTCAATTTAAGTCTGAATTTGGCAATAAGGAGTTCATGATCTGAGCCACAGTCAGCTCCCGGTCTTGTTTTTGCTGACTGTATAGAACTTCTCCATCTTTGGCTGCAAAGAATATAATCAATCTGATTTTGGTGTTGACCATCTGGTGATGTCCATGTGTAGAGTCTTCTCTTGTGTTGTTGGAAGAGGATGTTTGGTATGACCAGTGTGTTCTCTTGGCAAAACTCTATTAGCCTTTGCCCTGCTTCATTCTATACTCCAAGGCCAAATTTGCCTGTTACTCCAGGTGTTTCTTGACTTCCTACTTTTGCATTCCAGTTCCCTATAATGAAAAGGACATCTTTTTTGGGTGTTAGTTCTAAAAGGTCTTGTAGGTCTTCATAGAACTGTTCAACTTCAGCTTCTTGGATTACCGTGATATTGAATGGTTTGCCTTGGAAACGAACAGAGATCATTCTGTCATTTTTGAGATTCGGACTCTTTTGTTGACTATGATGGCTACTCCATTTCTTCTAAGGGATTCTTGTCCATAGTAGTAGATATAACGGTCATCTGAGTTAAATTCATCCATTCCAGTGTATTTTAGTTCACTGATTCCTAAAGTGTCGACGTTCACTCTTGCCATCTCCTGTTTGACCACTTCCAATTTGCCTTGATTCATGGACCTAACATTCCAGGTTCCTATGCAATATTGCTTTTTACAGCATTGGACTTTGCTTCCATCACCAGTCACATCCACAACTGAGTGTTGTTTTTGCTTTGACTCCATCTCTTTATTCTTTCTGGAGTTATTTCTCCACTGATCTCCAGTAATATACTGGGCACCTACTGAGCTGGGGAGTTCATCTTTCAGTGTCCTATCTTTTTTCCTTTTCATACTGTTCATGGTCCTGCCCATCAGAACAAGACCCAGTTTCCCCCTCAGTCAGTCTCTCCCATCAGGAAGCTTCCATAAGCCTCTGATCCTTCTCCATCAGAGGGCGGACAGACTGAAAACCACAATCACAGAAAGCTAACCAATCTGATCACATGGACCACAGCCTTGTCTAACTCAATGAAACTATGAGCCTTTCTGTGTAGGGCCACCCAAGACGGATGCGTCATGGTGGAGAGTTCTGACAAAATGTGGTCCACTGGAGAAGGGAATGGCAAACCTCTTCAGCATTCTTGCCTTGAGAACCCCATGAACAGTATGAACAATATGAATTATGGGCTAGCACGACACTAAATGATCCACGTATTCCGCATTTATTTCTTGGAGACATTTTGAATTATTTATCTCATCTGAGTTCAATCCCTGGGTTGGGAAGATCCCCTGGAGGAGGGCACGGCAACCCACTCCAGTATTCTAGCCTGGAGAATCCCCATGGACAGAGGAGCCTGGCAGGCTACAGTCCATGGGGTCACAAAGAGTTGGACACGACTGAGCAACTAAGCATACATAAAAATGGAATCTGAAGCTTCGGGATGGAAAGTACCTTGTTCAAGGTCACAGAGGTGGAAAACAGCAGAGAGAAAAGCTCAGATCCACCTGAATGCAAAGCTCAGGTGGCCCTTGGAATAGACATTTATTTCCCCCTTTCCTCTCTTGCTGAATCTGTGCAATGTTTGCAAGGCCTTTTCCCTTTGAAATTGAATTGTACTTTACTGTTGGCCTCTGTTGTAATTTTGGAGATAATTCATCTTCATCACCGGTATCTCTTTCACTGGCTCCAGCTTTGCCGACGTTGGTTTATGTTATTTGTGGTCATAATGTTCCCTCGGTCTCTCTGCCAAGTAGTTAATGGTGTATAAACACATGCTTAAGTGCACCTGAGGATCTTGCTGCTAGACTGTCCTTTGGTAGAGTGACAATTTCTATTGTTCTGGGAATACAGGTCCCTGAATTATCAGAAGAGCGTGTCTCTCCATGGAAGCCACATTGAATCGACATCAATACACTGGCTGCTGCTCCTCGGAAGACCATTTTCCCGATTGCAGTAACAAAAGACCTAAGTGGGTTGGTCCCTCTGCATTTTTAAATAAGAAGACTCTTTGGTTTTTCAATAACAAAGCTCAAGCTGAATCATCTTGGGCAAAAAGCAATTTGTTGGAAGGATACTGCAGCATCTCAGAGAATCTAAAGAAACATCGAGAACATTTTGTCTTCACATAAGGAACAGGCTGGAACTTCCATGGTGGTCTGGTGGTTAAGACTTCATGCTTTCAAAGCAGAGGGCTTGGGTTCAATCCCTGGTTGGAGAACTAAGATCTTGCATGCTTATGGCATGGCCAAAAATTTAGAAAAAAAAAAAAAAGCATGAAAAAGTTATTTAAAAAGAAAAAAAAAAAAAGGACTGTCCTAGGTACCTAAAAAAAGGAGTTGGGGGCTCATTCCTCTTGAATTTTGCAATGAAATCCTGAGAGCTGTGTTAGGCAGGCTTCTCCTCTGATATGTGCTCAGTCATGTCTGACTCTTTGCAGCCCCATGGACAGCAGCCCACCGGACTCCTTTTCTCATGGGATTTTCCAGGCAACAATTCTGGAGCCACATCCATCTCTAGAGGATTTTCCCGGCCCAGGGATCGAACCTGTGCCTCTTCCATCTCCTGCATTGGCAGGTGGATTCTTTACCATTAGTGCCACCTGGGAAGCTAGTAGATCTCCTCTGGATCTACCAGTATTTCTTGCTTACCTTCAGTCCTTTGTTGGGGCCTAACTTGTAACCGTTCACAAGAACCAATTATTTAAAATTTCAGGAAGCTCATGCATCAGTACTTACACTAACCTCAAATCAGTCATGGTGGGAGCATTTACACCTTGGGTATTTGCAAATGCTGCCTTCTTCTTCTTCTTTTTTTTGGAGAGATAGTTTACCAGTACCCTTCCAGCAACAATAGACTACGCATGCACTAATTATCCAAAGTCATGTTTAGGACAATACACTATAAATCAGACTCTCTGGGTTTGACATCTTGCTGGGCTACTTCCTTGCTTTGTCATCAAGTTTCTTAGCACATCTGAACCCTGATTCATTCACCTGTAAGAGGACAATAATAATTCTACACCAAATGGGATTTATTATGAGGATGAAGGGGATTCCCAAGCAGCTCAGTGGGTAAAGAGTCTGCCTGCAATGCAAGAAATGTGGTTTGATCCCTGGGTCAGGAAGATCCCCTGAAGGAGGAAATGGCAATTCACTCCAGTATTCTTGCTGGGATAATTCCATGGACAGAAGAGTCTGGCAGGCTACATTCCATAGGACTGCAGAGAGTCAGAATGACTGAAGCAACTGAGCACACACAAACGCACATGCACACACATGGGAGGACGAAGTGAGCTAATATCCATGGTGCCTGGCCCATGGGAAGTGTCTTGTGTACGTTAATTATTTTCCATCCTGCCTTCCAATTGTCTATTTTTTTTTGTTTACTCTATTCTGGGAACTCAATGCCCCGCCCACAGTTCTTGGGACAATCAACACTGAAATGTTCAATGAATGGATGAAGGCAGGAGACTGGAACCATGGGAAACACGCACATTTTTGCTCTCTACTATATCTCCAGCATCCAGAACTGTGTCTGACACATACTTGGTGCTCAGTGTATACCTTTTGAAAGTATTAATAGACAGATAAACCCTAAATCTTCTTTTGGGATACTTTAAAGATAATCTGAACACAGATGCGTCTGATTCCATCATCCATGTCATTTTCCTCTTCTTGTTACATGCTGCGTCGTGCTTAGTCACTCAGTTGTATGCGATTCTTTGTGATCCTGTGGACTGTAGCCTGCCAGGCTCCTCTGTCCATGGGATTTTTAATTCGAGAATACTGGAGTGGGTTGCTGTTTTCCTCCTCTAGGGTGTCTTCCCAACCCAGGGATCGAAACCACATCTCCCGTGTCTCCCTGCCCTGGCAGTCCTGGATTCTTTTACCTTCTGAGACATCAGAGAAACTTCTCTGCAATTTGTCTATCGACCATATTCCCGAGAATTCTCTGAGCCCTCTCATGAAGACTAAATGGCAGAACCTACAGGAAGAAAGAATGATGTGCCTTTTGCATTCAGCACTTTAAACTTCACCCTCTTGGCGATTGTGGCTTTTTTCTTTTTTGCTTCTTTCTTTCTTTTTGGCTGCACTGGGTCTTTCTTGCTAGGCACAAGCTTTCTCAAGTTGCAGCGAGCAGGGTATGCTCTCCAGCTGCAGTATCCAGGCTTCTCACTGCGGTGGATTCTCCTGTTGCGGAGCACAGGCTTTAGGGTGCGCGGACTCAGTAGTTGCAGTTGGTGGGCTCAGTAGTTGCGACTGGTGGGCTCTAGGGCACAGGCTCAGTAGTTGTGGGCTTAGTTGCCCTGCGGCATGTGGGATCTTTCCAGACCAGAGATTGAACCCATGTCCCCTGCATCACGAGGCAGATTCTTAACCACTGGACCACCAGGGAAGCCTCTGTTTTCTTTTTTGAAGAGAGGGAGACCCTTGGCAAGAAATAGAGATCTGTGGCCATGATGTAAGGCTGAGCGGATCCGGTGACTTTCATGGGAAATGGCGGTGGCAAGCCCAGGGTCTCCAGGCAAGACAGCTTAATGTCCAGAACTCAAGCTACATGCACAGAAAGCCACTAAGATGTTTCCAGCCCATGTTTAGAGATGGCGAGATGACTATACACATCCACTTGAGAGTCTGGAGGAGCATGGGGTGATCAGCAGGGTGTTTGGCAGGGCCAAGATGAAGTCACTCGTCTCTGCCTTCTGCAGGCAGAGATGGAGGAGGGGAGCCTTTGCTTGGTTCGGAGCAGAGCGGGCTCATGGTTGATGCTTATTCAGTTAACTAAGCGTGTGCCTTCCGTACTAATGACTTAAGGGCTGTGAGCCTTACACAAGAGCCCACTGAGTTGCATTCCCGATGCTTTCTTTCCTGACCTAGAGCTACAGTGGCTAATTGAAGCATATCCTGCAGAGTGTCTCTGGAGTGGAAACCAGCTGCCAATCCTGCATTAGCCCAGACTCACTGTCCTGCTGGTAATCGTTATTCTTCAGTTGTTTGCTAGAAACCATCAGCTGAAGGAGAAAGGTGTATTTTTTTCCTCCCCCAAATGAATTTGCGTGCAACTAGTGAGGCTGCAAAGCTAATGTCAGCCTGGACTCATTTTCTGGACAAAGGACCTGGAGTTCACAGTGTTGGGTTACAGAAGTGCAGCATGCGTGAGTGCTAAGTCGCTTCAGTCGTGTCCGACTCTTTGCAACCCCATGGACTGTAGCCCGCCAGGCTCCTCTGTCCATGGATTCTCCAGGCTAGAATACTGGAGTGGGTTGCCATGCCCTCCTCCAGGGGATCGTCCCAACCCAGGGATCAAACCCGCGTCTCTTATGCCTCCTGCATTGACAGGCGGGTTCTTTACCACTAGTGCCACCTGGGAAACCCATAAAAGTGCAGCAGCAGAATTCAAACCCAAGTGTGCATTTGTGTGTAGAGGTCAGACTTTAGAGGTCAAACAGTCTCTGCCTTAGCTAGTTCTTCCATTGTGTTCAATACCTTGAGAATTTTTTAAAAATTTTATTGTATAGCTAATTTGCAATGTTGTGTTTAATTTCTGCTGTATAGCAAAGTGACTCAGTTATACATATATGTATGTATGTATTCTTTTTCATATTCTTTTCCATTATGGTTTATCACAAGATATTGAATATAGTTCCCTGTGCTATACAGTAGGACATTGTTGTTCATCCATCTTATATGTTAATATAATAGTTTGCATCTGTTAATCCCAAACTCCCAATCCTTCCTTCCTCCATTTCTTCCTGCTTAGGAAGAGAGAACATGTCTGTTCTCTTCGTCTGTAAGTCTGTTTTGTGTATATATATATGTATGTTCATTTATGTAATATTTTAGATTCCACATGTAAGTGATACCATATACCAATTCCTTGAGATTTAATGCAATTGACTTCTTAACTGGTACTCTGCCTTGTTCCAAAATGAACTGCCAGTCACCCTGGGATGTACCGGAAGCCCCTGACACCAGCTCCTAAGAACCAATTATTAAGGTGGTCAAGAGTTTCGTGAGTCAGTTATTGAACCATTCATTGGTGACTTCATGGTGGAGAGTCTTTACTTCATGGAAATTAGCAAACTCTACAAAATCAGGCTTTTCAATATCCCTGGAGAAGTGATTTACAAGTTCACCTCCACTGTAAAATATTCATGCATAAACCATACAGAGTCATATTTAAGAATATGAGCTTTGGAATTAAACTCTGAGGATTTGATATCTAGCTTTGGAGCATAGTCAAAAATAGGCTTTGATTCTTGGGTGTAAGACAGTGCCAAGGATGTATTCTACAACAGGGGGAATATAGCCAGTATTTTATAACTGAAACGGAAAGTAAACTTTAAAAAATGTATACCAATAAAAAAAATTTAAGATGTAAAAATGTTCATTAGCTTGACCTAGTGTGTAATGGCACTCAGTAATCTCTCTTATTTTTTAATGTTCAACAATTATTTTAAAATGCTAATAATAAGTAGTTTTTATTTTGGCATTCATGTTTTGCCACAGGTAATATTTTAGGTCTTTTATATTTTTTCATCATAAAAACAAAAATATGAGACAAGTATTATCATTGTCACCTTAAAGTAAAGAAAAATATAGTTTATGTAACTTCTCTAATCATAGAAAGAATCATGGACAAAATGGAATTTGAAACAGGTTTCTACATTCACCTTGTTCATGGTGGAAAAGTTGGAATACACAAAAGCACTGAAAACAGAATTATCTAATAAGCTTATTAACTGATTAACAGTTGCATTTCTTTCTTCTTGTGTGTGTGTGTGTGTGTGTGAACATGTACATTGGATTTATTTATATAAACATAGGCTTCCCTGGTGGCTCAGAATCCACCTGCAATGCTGGAGACCTGGGTTCAATCCCTTGGTCAGGAAGATCCCCTGGAGAAGGGAACGGCAACCCACTCCAGTATTCTTGCCTGGAGAATCCCAAGGACAGAGGAGTCTGGCGGGTTACAGTCAAGGGGTCACAAAAAGTCAGACACGACTGAAGCAACTTAGCAGCACGCACAGATAAAAATGAATGCAAGGACGTTCCTGGTGGTCCAGTGGTTAAGAATCTGCCTTAGTGTAGAGACAAATAACATCATTTAAAAAATTTTAAATCATTTTTAAAGTTTTAAATATAAACTTTATTTATATTTTGTGTAAATAAAGTTACATAAACTATGTTTTTAAGGTGAGAACGATAATACTTGCCTCATATATTTGTTATTATGATGAAAAAATATAAAACACCTAAAATCTGCCTGTGGCAAAACATGAATGCAAAAATAAAGATTACTAATATTAGCATTTTTTCTTTTTATTGTTCAGCATTAAAAAACAAGAGATATTATTGACTGCCATTACACACTAGGTCAAGCTAATGGGCTTTTTTACGTCTTAAAAAAAAGTTTTTTTTATTGGTTAAAAGCTGTACCAAATGGTAGCGATGGACTTACAATTGATTAGGAATGTCTGTCACAAAGGAGGCTGTGGGAAGTGTGGAAAAGGTGGGGTGGGGGGAAGAGAAACGTTCCTCCAGGTGGCAGGCGCAGCGTGGGCAAAGACATGGCCTTAGTAGCTAACATTTAGCTAACACTTAAGATATAGCAGGCACTTTCCTAGGTGATTTACAATATGTGATATTAACCTGGCTTACCCTCGTAAGAATCCTACAATGGGGACTTCCCTGGTGGTCCAGTAGTTAAGAATCCACCTGCCAATGCAGGGGACATGGGTTGGATCCCTGGTCTGGGAAGATTCCATGTGGTGGGACACGAAGCCCACGCACCACAACTGCTGAGCCTGTCTCCACAGCCCAGGAACCACACCACTGAAGACCAAGCACCCTGGAGCGTGTGCTCCGCAACAAGAGAAGCCGCTGCAGGGAGAAACCCCAGCACCGCAACTAGAGAGTAGGCCCCGCTCGCTGCAGCTAGAGAAAGCCTGCACACAGCAAATAAGACCCCGTGCAGCCAAAAATACAAACACAAATGATAATAATAATAAAAGAATCCAGCAAGGTAGTGGTTCCCAACCACAGGTGATTCTGCCATCTACTCCCCCCCAACCCCCCATGCCCAGTCAGGGGGATATGTTTAATAGTGTCTAGAGACATTTTTGGTTAGTGTGACTCTGGCAGAAGGATGGATGGGTGTGCCTAGGGCAGCCCCACGACAAAGGATGATCTGGCTCACAGTGTCAGCGGTGCCAAGATTGAGAAATACTTTAGTGAAGTATGAAACACTGCATTATCATCCCCATTATACTGATGGGAAGAGTGAGGCATAGAGAAGCTGAAGCTCATTCTCTAGATTTTTCAGGCAGTAAATTGCTGATACTGGATTCAGAACTTGAAGCTCACCTGCTTGCTCTCTGTGGCTCCCCACACTCTGGAGTTTAGTCAGAAAGACTGTGGGGGATAAAGGGGGAGGAGGGAGAGGAAAAATGGGATTCAGGGCTGTTTTTGGAAAATAAGGGCTTCCCAGTTAGCTCAGACAGTAAAGAATCTGCCTGCAATGCAGGAGACCCGGGTTTGATCCCGGGGGTGGGAAGATCCCCTGGAGGAGGGCATGGTAACCCTCTCCAGTATTCTTGCCTGGAGAACTCTATGAACAGAGGAGTCTGCCAGGGCTACAGTCCATGGGGTTGCAAAGAGCTGGACAAGATTGAGTGACTATTACACTTGGGAAAATAAAAGACAGGTGACAGCTATGGTGAGTTGTGATTCTTAATTTTTGCTTAGATTGTACTGACACCAGGCTTCCCTCCCGGTCCCTCCCTCAGGCCGGCTTCTCTGAGCCCCTGCTGTGAAAGTTCAGTTTGGTTAAATTTCCTCCAGCATCAGGGCCCTCCTTCCAGCTGCTTCCCGCTCTCCTCCATTGCTGGTGGGTTAGGAGCCCTGAGCGAGATTTGCTCTGACATGCTGCTTTTGCTAATTTTGCCTGGGAAACTGAAGCTGAGAGTTGCTGCAGCTTCTTCAGGACAAAAGAGCATCAGTGGCCTTCCCACTGAGGAGGGTGGGTCTGGTCCAGCTCTGGGGCCATTTGTAACTCAGTTTGCTTGGGGACCAGCTCCTTGTGGCCTTGGATGCTCCCGGTGGGGCAGCGCTGGCTGTGAACCGAGTGATGAGTCACCTGGAACCTTTGGAGATGGGAGATGGGAATAAGTCTTTCCTGGGGCTGCCGTGTCAAGCTCTACCCTTGTTGCTGGATGAGCAGGCGTGCGTGTGTGCTAAGCCGCTTCAGTCGTATCTGGTGATGAGCAGGCAGTTGTGAACAGTTTGCTGTTTTTAATATGAATAGGCGAGGAGGAGCAGGAGGAGGCAGGGGAGGAATGGTGTAAAGCATGCGCCATGCAATCAGATGGCTTTGGTAGCTGTGTGATAGTAAGTGGCTGTACCTCTCGGAGCCTCACTCTTTACCTGTAAAATGGGGCTAATTGCACAGTGGGGGTATTGTTGTGAGAATTAAATCTCTGTTTTTGTTTTTTAGTCACTCAGTCATGTCTGACTCTTTGTGACCCCATGGACTGCAGCACGCCAGGCTTCCTGTCCTTCCCTATCTCCTGGACTCGTGTCTGTTAAGCTGGTGATGCCACCTAACCATCTCATCCTCTGTTGTCCCCTTCACTTCCTGCTCTCAATCTTTCTGAGCATCAGGGTCTTTTCCAGTGAGTTGACTCTTCACATCAGGTGGCCAAAGTATTGGAGCTTCAGCATCAGCATCAGTCCTTCCAATGAATATTCAGTGTTGATTTCCTTTAGGAAACTTGTTAGATACAGTCATAAGCCTAGATATTGCCAACATCTGAGAGGTTTTGGAGTCCTTTCTTATGAATAAAATCAGCTCCATTCTTTTCATTCTGGATGCTGTATTGAGGATTCTGAGATCAGGCTCTGACTTACTGGTTTATCAGGAAAGAGTGGGAGATTGATTAGTGATGTCTGACATGGGTGTAGGCATGGGGAGGGGAGGAAAGTGTGTACCTGGCATTTCCAGGTAGATTCAGCTGCAGAGTGAATAGTCACTGAAATCATAGCACTGCTGTTGTTGGTTATTTAGGTCACTGTAAAGTCAAGTTAAAGAATACTTCTATATTTGAGGGAGGCCATTGGAAAAGACTCTGATGCTGGGAGGGATTGGGGGCAGGAGGCGAAGGGGATGACAGAGGATGAGATGGCTGGATGGCATCACTGACTCGATGGACATGAGTCTGAGTGAACTCCAGGAGTTGGTGATGGACAGGGAGGCCTGGCGTGCTTCGACTCATGGGGTCGCAAAGAGTCGGACATGACTGAGCGACTGAACTAACTAACTAACTAACTAACTAAAGTCAGAGAAGGAAGAAAAGTTGCCGATTTCTCTTAAATTGGCAGTTCCAGTGATAGAATTGCTCTGCTGCTGAGAAGTTTAACATATATCGACAGTGGGTGATATAAGGCCAAATGATTGGCTGCCCTTATCTCCCTCCCTGGTAATTCTTCTTGCTGGGCAGGCTGGGATAGTTGTGGAGGCTGCAGAGTGATGGAGGCCCAGTGCCTCCTGAAGTGGAGGTGAAGACTGGATGGGGGATTGATGAGCATGGGAAGAGATGGTTAGCTGAGCCACTGAGAGAGCCTCTTCTGCTAACATCTGGCTGATGGGGAAGGGAGTTGATATCAAGAGGAAAAAATGGGAAAATGCTTATGGTTGCTGAACATGGATTGGTTCTTAAAAATATTTATTTGTATTTATTTGGTTGCACCAGAGCTTCCCAGGTGGCACTAGTGGTAAAGAATCTGCCTGCAATGCAGGAGACCTGAGTTTGAACTCTGGGTTCGGAAGATCCCCTGCAGGAAGGCATGGCAACCCACTCCAGTATTCTTGCCTGGAGAATTCTATGGACAGAGGAACCTGGCAAGACCATGGCAAAGAGTCAGACAGGACTGAGTGACTATCGCACACACACGTTGGGGCTCAGTTGTGGCATGCAAGCTCTTAGTTGCAACATGTGGAATCTAGTTCTCTGACCAGGGATTGAACTCAGGTCCGCTGAAGTGGAAGCATGGCGTCTTAGCTACTGGACCACCAAGTAGGTCCCCACGGGCATTGGTTTTGTTTGCATTTCCAGATACTGCTCTTCAGGGAAGGGCATCCCACATTCCCTCTGGGGATCCTCCCACTTCATGATGTAAATAAAAAACACCCTCCTCCCCATGCCATTTAAGACTAGTACTTTGTGTTTAATGAAGGTCTCAAGGAAGAAACTTGAGAGTCCCTTGGACAGCAAGGGGATCAAACCAGTCTATACTAAAGAAAATCAACCCTGAATATGCACTGGAAGGATTTATGCTAAAGCTGGAAGCCCCAATACTTTGACCACCTCATGGAAAGAGCCAATTCATTGGAAAAGACCCCTCTCACTCCAGCTGTAGCTCCTCTTGCAGGTCTGGTCAATCAGAACGTTGCATCCCTGGCCATCAAGATAGGTTTAGAGATGGCCACGTGATCAAAGGGCTTCCATGGTGGTTCAGATGGTAAAGCATCTGCCTGCAAGGTTGGAGACCCAGGTTTGATCCATAGCTTGGGAAGATCCCTGGAGAAGGAAATGGCAACCCACTCCAATAAGTTGTCTGGAGAATTCCCTGAACAGAGGAGCCTGGTTGGCTACAGTCCATGCGGTAACCAAGAGTTGGACAACACTGAGTGACTAATACTTTCATGTGATAAAAGCCGACGTAGGAATTAAGCCCAGGGATTTTTCTGGAAGTGTTGGGAAAATAGTTACTTTCCATTAACCTTGCTAAACTGGCGCTGTCTTTGCTTAGAGTTGCTGAAGGCCATTTTTGTCAGAACACAAGGAGAGCCTTTCCTGACAATGAAGCCGAAACAGGGCAAAGAGGAGAGGAGAGAGGACAGGAAGCAGATTGTTGACAACGTCATCTGAGCATCTGGATGCAGCCACGCCTGCAGCTCATAGCAGCTGCACTTCCGGGTGCTTTCACATAACCAATTCATGATGAATATTTTCATTACCGAAGAAAAGGGAGTGCTGATGAGCTCTAGCTAATACAATACCCACAGGCAATTTCCTCAAAGTCAAGTGATATTTGCTGGCAGAATAAAAGGCGAACGCTCACGATAGAGCAAATAGTATGTTAGCTATGAGAAGGATCACTTCCATAACACTGACAGCTGCTATTGAATGGCCCTGGACCAGGTGGTTTTCGTAGCTATTGTAGAACTTAGTGATCATCTCCCAGCATGTTCTCTGTTTTGCTCTTGAAGAAATCAAGAAGCTAAGAATTAATGGTCATGTCCAAGGCAAAACCAGAGTTACAGAGTTTAAGTTTCAGTCCAGCTCTGTCTGCCCCTAAGACCCATGCTTTGTCATTGCAGTCTGTCTGGCCTCTTGGCAGACGTGCTGCAGTGTATGAGAGAAAGCAGAGGTATGGGTTTGCCATGAGCCAGGCCCAGGGTTGGACCCCCTCTGCCCCCACCATGGGTATTCTCTTTTGAGCGAAGTAAATCTCAGGCTGCAGAGACTGAGAACACAAAAGATTAAGGAAATAAAAATCTGTAGGCAGAAAGTACAAAATCTGTTTGCCCTGACGCATGGAGCTCCTTATGCAGCTTATATTAAAATAATTGATCAAATGGTTACAATTGGCTCATGGAATACACAGCCATGATGACTGGCTTCATCTTGCACCCCCAGTGGGAATTCCAAGGAAATCCAGGAAGGATATTATTGCATTTCATCATCAAACCATTCCTGGAAAGCTCAAAGGAGCGATGGAACAGGTTTAAGCATGTTTTGGTACCAGTTGGCATTTCTTTTTGGTGTTCAGTTGCTCAGTCGTGTCTGACTCTTTGTGACCCCATGGACTGCAGCATGCCAGGCCTCCCTGTCCTTCACTATTTCCTGGAGTTTGCTCAACCTTATGTCCATTGAGTCAGTGATGCCATCTCATCCTCTGCTACCTCCTTCTCCTTTTGCCTTCTATCTTTCCCAGCATCAGGGTCTTTTCCAATGAATTGGCTCTTTCCATGAGGTGGTCAAAGTATTGGGGCTTCCAGCTTTAGCATAAATCCTTCCAGTGCATATTCAGGGTTGATTTTCTTTAGTATAGACTGGTTTGATCCCCTTGCTGTCCAAGGGACTCTCAAGTTTCTTCCTTGAGACCTTCATTAAGCACAAAGTACTAGTCTTACATGGCATGGGGAGGAGGGTGTTTTTTATTTACATCATGAATATTTTAAAGTGTTTTAAAGTTTAGAAAATATCTGATGCAATGAATCTCTTTGTCTATTTCTGTTTCTCACTGCTCTGAAGTCTGAATCCAGGAAAGACAGTGGCTGCTGTTAACTGTTTATGAAATATTTACTCAGTACTCGAGACCTCACTGCGGCACTTCCGTCGTCTGCTGCTCCACCTCGCAGGGCCTCTGCTTCTACACATTTCCCTGCTGGAACTTCTCTACTCTCCCACTTCCATCAAATTCCCCTTCCTCTGCATTTTCTCCAAATTATCTCCTATTCCTTCAAATTTAAGCCTTTTTTCCCAGATGAGCACTCTCAATACACGTTTTCTTAGCTCCTGCTGTTTCTCCTAAATAGATGTATCCCTTCATAGTTACACAGTTGCAGTTAGGTAATTTTTTGACAATTGCCAATGGTTATTTGACTAATGTCCAACTCTAGTTAAGTTCCATGAGAATAAGCATTCTGTCATTTGTTAAAATTGCTAGTCAATCCTAAAGGAAATCAACCCTGGATATTCATTGGAAGGACTGATGCTGAAGCTGAAGCTCCAGTCCTTTGGCCACCTGATGGGAAGAGCTGACTCATTGGGAAAGACCCTGATGCTGGGAAAGGTTGATGGCAGGAGGGAAAGGCAGAGACAAAGGGTGAGGTGGTTGGATGGCCTCACCAACTTAGTGGACATGAATTTGAGCAAACTCCGAGATAGTGAAGGACAGGGAAGCCCAGTGTGCTGTAGTCTATGGGGTTGCAAAAAGCTGGACATGACTTAGCGAATGAACAACAAATTGTATTCCCAGGGCTTATCAAAGAGCCTTACAGACAATAGGTTCTCAGTAAATATTTTACAACATCCCTATGAAAAAGGCAGGTAGTGCTAATCAAATATTATAGATAAGAAAACTGAGGCACTCAGAGAAGGCAGAACAACCTGCTAGGTCTCAAATCCAGTCCTGTTTCACAAAGCTCTGCCCTTAACCATTATGTTATCCTAATTACTTCCAGAAGTTGACCTTCTGTTTGGCAAGAGCAAAATGACCTGGAGCCATGTAAATCAGTCTGAAAATTTATTGCCCTTTCTTAGATCTAATTACCTCCATGGTATCAGAAGTCCTTTCTTTCTTTTTTATTAAAAAAAAAAATCACAGCCCCTCCTTAGATTGGTAACAAGACACTTTATAATCAAGCCTAGTGTTTCAAAAGCTAGCAACTAGCAATTCACTGGAGTTGCCTGGAAAGATTAAAGAAAAATTTTGATGTCTGCATTGCACCACCAAAAGGTTCTGACTAATTGATTTGGAGTGGGAACTGGGTGTTAGTAGTTTTTATGGTTCTCACGTGCAGGCAAGTTGAGAATCACTGATCTAACCCTCACCAGTTTCACTATTGCATCTCTGTGTCTCCACAGTAACGGTTCCATCTTTGCTTCAGTCTCATCCTCCTGTGAGCCATTGCCTATGTTTTCTTTTCCTCCTTTCATGGCTACAGGATCCATTCACACGCTGCCATTATTTTCATGGCACTCAGCCTGCTGTATTCTAATCCATCACTTTATCATTCTAATTTAATTGTCTTGGTTGAGGTCACAGATGGGTCTTATCCAATGCAATACCCAGAGAGTCTACTTCATATCACACGTTGTACCCATGAATAATGAGTTCGTGAATGAATAAATAAATGAAATGGAGGGATGATTTCATATATTTTTCTATTTCTCACCCTTCCCCACTTGAAACACATTTCCCAAAAGTCAAGGTCATGGAGGTTGAATATTTTAGTAGATCAGATCTCTCTACTCATTCATTCAAATGTAAACCTCCATGCTAAGTGAAAGAAACTGTTAGTTTTTCAGCAATGTCTGACTCTTTGTGACCCCGTGGATGTAGCCCACCAGGCTCCTCTGTCCATGGGTTTTTCCAGGCAAGAATACTGGAGTGGGTTTCCATGCCTCCTCCAGGGGATCTTCCTGACCCAGGGATCCAACCCAGGTCTCCTGCATTACAGGCAGATTCTTTACTATCTGAGCCACCAGGGAGCCCAATGCTAAGGTCATCATCTGCTTTTGGTAAGGCTAGTTAGGACTATTGGCTTAGTTAAAAGTTATCTGGCCTGGAGACACAGGCTAGTCCAGTGGTCCTCAAACTGGCTGCCCATTGGCATCACTGGGCCATAATCGTGGTTACCATCTGGCCAATTGCCACATACATGCACTGCAGGCCCTCTGTGTGTCATGAACTGAGGCATCTGTGTATTTCATGAGTTAACAGACGAATTTCTCACTAAACACCCTGAACTTCGAACATACTTTCTCCTCCTTTTTCTTACCCATCACCCTTCATCCAACAAGCATTCTAGAAACCACGATTGGCCTTCGTTACAAAAAATGGGGGAAAACAAACCCACTAGGAAATGCTGTATTTTCTGAGTTTTTCTAAATGATTCTTTCTCATCTCCATATGGTACACGCATTCAATTATGGCTTTCATGAAAGAACAAGAAAGGGAAGAATAAATTTTTAAAAAAAATGACTTTTTCAGTTGCAGTCTGGCATGAATGTTTTGATACTGTTGTTTTGAGGATAAAAAAGAAATTGAGCGTGGAAATATATTATTGATTCCCACCTGTTCTTCAGGGTCACACACTACTGATTAAAACCCTGCACAGCCCTAACCTTTGCTCCCTTATCCCAAGGGAACAAATTTGTAGAGCTGCCAAGAACCCAAACTCTGGCGTGGAGATTGTAATGCTTGGTGAAACAGCCAGGCCACAGAAGCTCAGAAAATTCCTATCAGTAATAGGAGAGAACTCACTGGGGAGATGGAAGGAAGGCAGATCGAGCTGACAGGGAGGTTTTGGATGCTAACAAAGCACTCTCACTGTTTTCCAAGGACTCTGCCATCTCTTTCTCTGCATTTCTGTATATAGATCTGGAGAGGCAGTGTAATTCATGCATAATTTACTCTCCACTGCAAGCGACAAGAAGCCTGACTCCACCTGGCATGGGCAACATCATTGGGGGCTTTCTTGGCTGTGTAACTGGGAGTGGCGGGGGAAGAGTCATTTGCCTTAAGGACAGCTGGATCCACTTGTTTGAAGATGCTCAACATCGTTTTCTCCTTTTCTCCATCTTTGGATTTTATTTTCCCCCACTGTAGACAGGGGGCTTTCCGTGTGGCTCAGTGATAAAGAACCTGCCTGCCAGTGCAGGAGACTCAAGTTCTATCCCTGGATTGGGAAGATCCCCTGGAGGAGGAAATGGCAACCCACTCCAGTATTCTTGCCAGGATAATCCCATGGACAGAGGAGCCTGGCGGGCTACAGTTCATGGGACTGCAAAGAGTTAGACACAACTGAGCTACTGAGCATGCACCGCAGTCAGGCTTCTCCCAGGGTTGGTTCTTCCCTCATAAGACTTTCACATTCAGCTTCTTCCTCTCCTTTCTTGTGATCGTACTGCCTCACTCCCGTTTCCTATAACCACGACTTCTTTTTTTAGATGTCTGTGGCAGACGTATGCAAATGGATTACTTTCATTAGGCTGATCATCTATTTAGGGGCCTTGATGAACTCAACTTTTTTTTGGTCATACCCTGTGACATACGGGACCTTAGTTCCTTGACCAGGGATCACAGCCATCCCTCCTGCGTTGGAAGGTGGAGCCTCACTGCTGGACCCCTGGGGAAGTCCCATTCCACAATTTTTTTAACTGGCTCTGGAACCAGTCTCTCTGCCCTGGGAAATGATGTCGAGAGAACAGTGTCAGGTTCAAGTTCTGGCAGGGGCATTGATGAGATCTAAACTCCCGGGAGAACCACCCAACTTTCCTCTTTTCCTTTATCCACTTCACATGTGTGGAGTCCTGCCCCAAGGCCACAGAAGCAGAGCCCAGAACCAAGGTCACCTCTGAAGCTGATTGAACCCCTTTGTGCTGCTGCTGCTAAGTCGCTTCAGTCATGTCCGGCTCTGTGTGACTCCATAGATGGCAGCCCATCAGGCTCCTGCCCCTGGGATTCTCCAGGCAAGAATACTGGAGTGGATTGCCATTTCCTTCTCCAATGCATGAAAGTGAAAAGTGAAAGTGAAGTCGCTCAGTCGTGTTCGACTCTTTGCGACCCCATGGACTGCAGCCTACCAGGCTCCTCCGCCCATGGGATTTTCCAGGCAAGAGTGCTGGAGTGGGGTGCCATTGCCTTCTCAGAACCCCTTTGTAACCATGGCCAAAAGCCCCCCTGCCCCCACTGCCCCTGATCATCACCAGCAGGCTTCCGGACCATGAATTAGGCAAAAATGCCCACCTTGGTAGTCGCCCTATAGCACCCTAACCAATCACCTAGTGCCAACCTTCCCGCAGGAATTTTCTTTGTCTTGAGGCTATAAAAATTGGCTTTAAACCCACAAAAAGAGCTTCCCTGGTGGCTCAGTGGTAGAGAATCCACCTGCCAATGCAGGAGACGCAGGTTCCACCCCTGGGTGGGGAAGATCCCCTGGAGAAAGAATTGGCATTCCACTCCAGTATTCTTACCTGGAGAATCCCATGGACAGATGAGCCTGGTAGGGGCTCAAAAAGAGTCGGACATGACTTAGTGATTGAGCATGATCACAAACCCACAAAAAGCATTGACTCTTCCTGGCCTATGAGGAGCTGCTGGCCTGCTGTACTCACAGTGCCCACATTATCTCTGTTCTTTTTTCTTAATAAACTCACTCCCTTCTGCAATGCTCTGTGTCTGGACATTCTTTTCTAACCCACGTTCAGACAGCCATAGCATGGCAGTGATGACTGTCCAATGGGAATGCATATGTTGTGGGCAGTTTAGCAATGAAACAAAGATATCTTCCCATCCCGTCCAAACAACTAGCCTGGACATTAGAAAAGAAACAGTTGTCTGGTGATCAAACTATGAAATCACTATTCAGTGAATCAGGGCAGAGATAGATAGCAAAGAAAGAGCTCAGGTTTCTAGGCTGGAGGTAGACTTTGCTGAAGTTGTTAATAGCTAAAGACCACATGTCTATAAAAAGATACACTGACCAGAAGTAAAAATGTGGGGGGAAAAAGTGTCAGAGAAATGATTAATCCTGAAAAAGATAATCCAGGATAAATCATGTTCTCACTAATGGCCTTTAAGGATTAGGGCCCCACGAGAAGGCTCTTACAGTGTGAAAATGGTTCAGTTCAGTCCAGTCACTCAATTGTATCCAGCTCTTTGCAACCCTCATGGACTTCTGCACATTCAGGCTCCCCTTACCATCACCAACTCCTGGAGCTTGCTCAAACTCATGTCCATAGCGTCAGTGATGCCATCCAAACATCTCATCCTCTGTTGTCCCCTTTTCCTCCTGCCTTCAATCTTTCCCAGCATCAGGGTCTTTTCCAATGAGTCAGTTCTTTGCATCAGGTGGCCAAAGGGTTGGAATTTCAGCTTCAGCATCAGTCCTCCCAATGAATATTCAGGACTGATTTCCTTTAGGACTGACTGCTTTGATGTCCTTGCAGATCAAATGAAAATGGTGCTGTCACCCTAACTGGTCTTGGTGCCATTAATTATGGGCAATAATCCAATGGACTTGCCCAAACTTGCCTCTGGTCTATTAATATTCTCTTCATGCCTGGCTGGAATGTTTCCTTTTGCACATCTTTTCTGGAGGGACAACTTGCAATGTGTGTCAAGAGACTTAAAAACATTCCTACCTTGCGACGTGGCTTCCCAGATGGCTCAGCGCTAAAGAATCGGCCTGCAATACAAAAGCCACAGAAGATTCAGTTTCGATCCCTGGGTTGGCAAGATCCCCTGAGAAGGGAATGACTACCTACTCTGGTATTCTTGCCTGGAGAATTCCATGGACAGAATTCCTGGTGGGCTACAGTCCATAGGGTTGCAGAGTAGACAGGACTGAAGCACCTTAACATGCTCCGACCCAATAATTCCATTGCTGAGGAATTGATTACAAACAGGGATGAGGTGTTAGAAATGAGACTATTCATCAGAGTCATTTATAATAGTGACAAGTGGAGATGCTCTAACTGTCTGACCATGGGGGAATGGGTAAGTTCGCTATGGCAATCTTATTGATAGTGGGGTAGGACTCTGTTGTGACCACAGCAACCTGAATATGAATCTGAGTCATGGCAGGAACTGCATTGCTCATAAGCACCTCACTGTTTGGGCTTCCCTGGTGGCTCAGTGGTTAAAAAAAAAAAAAAAAAAAGAACACTCCTGCCCATACAGGAGACCCAGTTTCTATCCCTGGGTTGGGAAGATCCCGCGAAGAAGGAAATGGCAACCCACTCCAGTATTCTCGCCTGGAAAAGTCCCGTGGACAGAGGAGCCTGATGGGCTATAGTCCATGGGGTCCACAAAAAGAGTCAGACGTGAATTAGAGACTAAACAACAGCAACATGCTGTCTAAAGACACTTTGTATAACTTTTAATCTGAAAACCCAGGGAATGATAACGTCAAGTGAGTGCAAGTAAGATATAATACTTTTACCGAACATGATCCAGAACTTAATAGGTGATTTCCGCTGTGGATAGTTAAACATTTTGGTTCTGAAAGTGACCCTCCTCTACTGCCAGATGCCAGCATGTTTGTGTGAAGACAAGAATGGAAGGAAATAATAGTTTACTTTTCTGTATTTGCCAAAATTCCCGTAATGAATATGTGTTGCTTTCACAAGAGAAATATATAATTTTCAATGGTGTCATTTTCCTGATTACAAATCTCTTTGTGATATCCCTCTCAAGCCTTGTGATTATGGATGAATCTTAAGAGTAATGTATTCTGGCTAGAATTCAGTGACCTCCACTGGCAGTTCCCTAGTTTTCTTCCCACCTACCATCCTTCAAAACTTCCGAAATTCAGTTAGGCTCACCACCATTTAATCTTTCAATGTATACCCTCAGTAGATAGAGTTTGTGGTGTTTGTCCAGCCCCAGAAGCCACTGACCTCAAGCTCACCAGTTAGCTTCCCTAGCAACCATGTTTGTGATGCTGGCTCCCTTAGAGAAGCTCATTGGATGAAGGATACACAGATGCCTCAATCTGGGCCAATCAGAGTCACTCTGTTGGAAACTTGGAGTTGAATTAAGAGGCAGCCATCATTTACCTTGTAAGAAGAAATGGAAGCTCATTGGCTAAGAAATAATAACATAGGGAGGAAAAGGAGAGGTCACTGTGCTGACATTTGAACACTTCATTTCAGTTTATGCTCAATTCCCCGGGGCACTGCCATCTTAGAGTCTGTATTCTCATGTTAAATTTGAAAGCCTACTTGTTAAACTTCAGTTGGCTTCAGTTGGTTACTGTCATTTAGTCTCTGAGTCAGGTCTGATTCTTTGTGACCCCATGGACTGTAGCTCACCAGGCTCCTCTGTCCATGGGATTTTCCAGGCAAGAATACTGGAGTGGGTTGCCATTTCCTTCCCTAGGTGAATCTCCCCAACCCAGGGATTGAACCCACATCTCCTGTTTTGGCAGGCAGATTTTTTACCACTGAGCCACCAGAAAAGAAACTTAACCATTATGTGTCCCATGCTCACATTTTTCTAAGAAAGGTGTAGCTCTAAGATAGGTTATTTCTTCTTCTTTTTTTTTTTTTGTCCCTCTGAATCCTACTCTTCCTCCAACCCACCTCCCCTAGGGAGTCTTCCCTGATTAAGCCCATTTATACTCACCTTCCAGTTGCCCATAATTGCTTCCATCTGTTCACACACCCACCTACTTCATTGTGGGTTAGCATCTGCTGTTTCATAACTGTGCACTTTGTAAGCATCCAGGGAGCTGAAAATCGGACTGTTTCATTTCTTCTAAATGCTAAAACACCTACCCCTCTGCTAAGCAGAAATTAATTTCCTGAATGGGAATAAAACTTCGGGGCAATAGTTGGGAAAAGTGGCTGGGGAAGACTTTAGTCCGTGTTGACAACCTAGCTCTTACTTTCTGAAAATGGTCCCTGGTTGGTGCTTCGGCCCACAGGTTGATTCAGCAAGCACAGGTGGGTATTAGTGTGAGGCGAGACAGGGAGAGATTTCAACAGTGAGTCAGATTCCTTTATTTCCTTGTTATGTGACTTCAGGGAAATTATTTAACTCCCCTGAGGTTCAGATTTTTGTTTGCAAAATCTAAAATAGAGCTAGGAATAACCCTTCTCTTTAGAATTGTAAGCAGTTTTCCTGGTGGCTCAGTGGTAAAGACTCTGCTTTCAATGCAGGATACCCAGGTTTGATCCTTGGGTTGGGAAGATCCCCTGGAGAAGGGAATGACAATCCTCTCCAGTATTCTAGCCTGGAGAATTCCATGGGCAGAAGAGCCTGGCGTGCTGCCGTCCATGGGGCTGTGATGCAGTCTCAAAGAGTGGGACGTGAATGAGCGACTAACACTTTTCTTAGAGTTTTAAATTTAATCTTTTGAAAATAAAGCGAAATAACGTATTGTGGGTACTTGAGAACGCAGATTCTGGAGTCAGACTCTTGGTTGAAATCCTATCCCCGCCACTTGTGAGCCGTGTGATCTTAGAAAAGGGGCGTGACCTCTGTGGGAGATGGATGCAGTGGTGGTCTCACTCTATTCGGTTCTCTTCCCCTCTGCATGTAATTAGGTCGTCCCTTCTGTGGGGCTCTGGGGTTGGTCAGGTGACTTGCTTTGCCTTGTGAAAAAATAGCAGATGAGACGGTAGCAGAGACTCGAGATGGCGTTTGTCCCCTCCAGCTACTTGGGATCCAGGTGAAGACAGTCATACCAGCTAGCCGAGTGATGAGACAGACAGGATGCCTTGTCTCCTGGCCAACAGCCTTCCAACCCTCAGACATGTGACTGTGGCCATCCTCCTTGCAGCTGTCAGCTTATCCCCAAGGTGACAAAAGTTGCACCAGAGAGCCCAGCCAAGATCCGCTGGACTGTTCAGATCAGAAAAACCCTCAAATGACTCAGAATCGTGAGCTAAAACAATGCATGATTTTTAAAGCCATTATGGTTAGGGGATGTTTGTTACCTGCAAAAGACAGCTGATATACTTCCCATGCTCCACTTCTTATCTAAATAAATATTAGTATTTACTATGTAAGGTGGTCGTGAGAGTTGAATTACTATGTGCACAAGGCTTTTAACATGTTCGGACACAATGCGTAAAGTGTATAATTTATTGATGGATGAAAGTTTCTGGTGTTTAGTACGTACTGTTTAGTACACTGTTTCAGGCACATAGTAAGCACTCAGTGAATATTCACTCCCTTTTCTTTTAAAATGTGTTTGTTATACTACTATACTTAAAATGGATAACCAACAAGGTCCTACTGTGAAGCACAGGGAACTCTGCTCAATGTCATGTGGCAGCCTGGCACGGGGGGAGGTGGTTTGGGGAAGAATGGATACATGTATATGTATGGCTGAGTCCCATTACCGTTCACCTGAAGCTTTCACAGCAATGTTAATCAGCTATACTCCGATACAAAATAGAAGGTGTAAAATAAATACATAAATGCATTTGTTGATAAATTGAACAGAAATTCAAGTTAAACCTCAGGCTGACTTTTCCATTTCTTTGTAGTCTACTAAGAGAAACCCGCAGGATTTCTGCCAACAATGTTTGAACTAACTTGATCTGAAAATGTCCCTCACCTTCTGACAAGACCTTTGAATCAAGCTGTTGAAAAGACTCTGACGTGACAAATACCCACCTAGGTCTTCCTCCTCCTCCCCTTGGAGGCAGCTGAGTGATTTGTATTCAATCACCTTGGGCATCTGGGTGGCCAGCCTCTGAGATGAGCAGAGGGTTCTTGTCAATCCTCCACAATATACCTCAGTCTAAGTCGTGCTGGGAGAAATCTCACAATGAGCAAGAAGGATTTTTTTTTTTAAGGTGAGGCAAGATACTTATCTTAAAGTCAAAGGCAGTTGACAGGCAGGAAACACAATTCTCTTTGTCTAGACACATCTCAGATGAGCAGAGAGAAAGAATGACCACCGGGAAGTCCTGACTGATGTAGAATCACTCCTTTTCAGCCAATGTTCGGGGAGAGATTTACAACACCTTCTGTTTATCTGTTGGCTGTAAAATCCCTCAGTTTCTGCAATTTAGTGTCATTGTTTTCAATTTGCCAAGAGGTTCTTTTCTCCAGGGAGGTGTGATGACGTTTCCCTTGAAGAAATGACTATTCAAGAACCAGACTGGTGTCAAAAAGAGGCTGGAGCTCCTCTTATCGTCTTGGGAATCTCTAATCAGATTCAGCTGGATCCATGGGAGACAGGAGAGCCCATGGTTAAGAGTCTCTGCCAGACCCGGACCGGAGGGCTGGCTTTGTCCTTCGCTAGTTTTAGAACCTTGGAGAAGGCAATGGCACCCCACTCCAGTACTCTTGCCTGGAAAATCCCATGGATGGAGAAGCCTGGTGGGCTACAGTCCACGGGGTTGCTAAGAGTCGGAGATGACTGAGTGACTTCACTTTCATGCACTGGAGAAGGAAGTGGCAACCCACTCCAGTGTTCTTGCCTGGAGAATCCTGGGGACGGCGGAGCCTGGTGGGCTGCCATCTATGGGGTCGCACAGAGTCGGACACAACTGAAGGGACTTAGTAGCAGTAGTAGTAGTTTTAGAATCTTGGGCTAGTTGTTGAATGACTCCAAGTCTCTGTATTTGTAGAGTGGAAAGGCTGCTGTTGTTTAGTAGCTAAGTTGTATCTAACTCTTTGTGACCCCATGGACTGTAGCCCACCAGGCTTCTCTGTCCATGGGATTCTCCAGGTAAGAATATTGGAGTGGGTTGGCATTTCCTTCTCCAGGGGATCTTCCTGACCCAGGGATTGAACCCGTGTCTCCCACATCTCCTACATTGGCAGGCAGATTCTTTACTGCTGAGCCAACCAGAGAAGTGCCAGAAAGGCAGTGGTTCCAACCAACAGGACTTGTGCAGGTTTGATGAGATAATAAACCAAGACTGTTTAGCACAGCACCTGGCAAAGTTAGTACTCAATAAATGACAGCTGATACTATTGTTATTATATCAGATAGTTGTTTCATGTCTATTGTGTACCAACACTGTGCTAGGCATTGAGAGATAGAAGAAAGAAATAATATATAACCTTTGTCCTAGAGCAGAGAGTTGGCAAATTATTTTCTGAAAAAGGCCAGGAAGCAAATAGTTTAGGTTTTGTGGGCCTGCTGGTTTCTGTTACTCAGTTCTGCCGTTGCAGCAGACAAGCAGCCAGAGACAGCAAACAAATGGGCATAGCTGTATCTCAATAAAACTTTATTTATAAAAACGAGTGTTCAGCTGGATTTAGCCCATGGGCTGTAGTTTGCCGAGCCCTTTCCTAAAGAAATTGTATAGTTGGAGATGTCCCTGGCTATAAGTAATAAATAACCCTGCTCATATAAGGCACACAGCTACTGGTGTTGATTCAGTAGTTCAAAGATGTCAACTACAATTTTTATGACTCTCTACGTATTTTCTTAATGCTTGTTGACCATATAACATCTGCATTCAAGACAGGCAGAAAAGAAGGGGCAGAGTCAACTGAAGTGTTTCTTCTTCTTAGGAGAGTCAAGACTTTCCCCAAGATCTCCCTGAAGAGTCTGCCATGTCTCGTTGGCTGGACTGTGGCATGCTGCCAGCGGCAGCGGAGGCTCACTGACGTTTGTCACCTCTGTCACTCATGGTGGCGCTGGCTGGGACGGAGAAGGGGCGTGAGATTCAGTGTTAGATAAACCAATGAAACTGTCGAGTCACTCAGTAATGTCACATCCTTGAGACACAGAATTACAATGCAGACTGCTTAATGAGTTCACACACACACACACGCCCCCAAACAAAAGATGTAATGAGAATGAAGAAGCAGAGAATCTAATTCCCTGGTAGTTCAGAATCTCATCATTTTGTAGTCATTAGTAAGGCTATTTGAACAAGGAAATGCAGGTGTCAAAATGGAGATGAATGCATTTGATAAGCAAAATGAATTATCAAAAGACTGAGCATTAGTCCAGGTCAATTCAGTTCAGTCGCTCAGCTGTGTACACCTCTTTGCTATCCCATGGACTGCAGCATGCCAGGCTTCTCTGTCCATCACCAACTCCTGGAGCTTTCTCAAACTCATGTTCATTGCGTTGGTGATGCCATCCAACCATCTCATCCTCTGTCGTCCCCTTCTCCTCCCGCCTTCAATCTTTCCCAGCCTCAGGGTCTTTTCCAATGAATCAGCTCTTCACATCAGATGGCCAAAATATTGGAGCTTCAGCTTCAGCATCAGTCCTTCCAATGAATATTCAGGACTGGTTTCCTTTAGGATGGACTGGTTGGATCTCCTTGCAGTCCAAGGGACTCTCAAGAGTCTTCTCCAACACCACAGTTCAAAAGCATCAATTCTTCGGCGCTCAGCTTTCTTTATAGTCCAACTCTTACATCCATACATGACTACTGGAAAGAATTTTGTGTTAGATCAATTATTTACTGTCTAAAATATCCACTCCCTCCCACTTCCATGGGAAGAAAATGCTCAGTAAACCCACAGTGTTGAACTTGGTCTTGCAGCTTGCTTGGCATTGTGACAGGGCAATGTACACCTTTCTGCTCCTTCACTATGAGATTAGAGGGATATGGCTCCAAGCCAATGGATGCTGGCAGCTACCAGAAGCTGGAAAAGGCAAGAGATGGATTCTTCTGTCGAGCCCCTGGAGGCAGCACTGATGACACCTTAAGTCTGTAGTTCTGGTTTCCAGAACCATGAGAAAACAAAATTCTGTCATTTAAATTCACCCCATTTGTAGTCTTTTGTTACAACAGCCTCAAGAAACTAACATAGGAACTAAACTTCCACCTGCCATGGACAGACCAGAAAGGCTGACTCTGCAAAAGAGAACAACTTTGGAAAGCTTAGAGGCTTCGGTCTCCCAAGGTAGCACAGTGGTTAAGAATCTGCCTGCCAATGCAGGAGATACAGGAGACATGAGTTGAGTCTCTGGGTCAGGAAGATCTCCTGGAGGAGGAAATGGCAACCCACTCCAGGATTCTTGCCCAGGAAATCCCAAGGACACAGGAGCCTGGTGGTCTACAGTTCACGGGGTTGCACAGAGTGGGACATGACTGATTACAGCAGCGCAGCGGGGCTTAGGGATCCAACAGAGATTCCCAATAATAAATACATTCTATTGGTTAAGAACCCACCTGCCAATGCAGGTTCGATCCCTGCTCTGGGAAGAGTCTGCATGCCACCAAGCAACTAAGCCTGTGTGCCACAACCACAGATGCCCATGTGCTCTAGGACCTGTGCTCGGAAACAAGAGAAGCCCGTGCATGCCAATAAAGAGTAGCCCCCGCTCGCCACAAATAAAGCAAGCCAGTGTGCAGCAGCGAAGACCCAGCACAGCTGAAAATAATAAATTCCCTGTTTTAAAAAAAGTGAAAACAATGAAATTCTTGATTGAGGGGGCAGCTGGGTCCCCCTCGGGTGGGGTGGACGCCCACATCAGGGATGGGCCTAGTAACCGTTGTGAATTTTGTTTTGGTGGCTGTCAGCTTTGGAGCTGTGGGGGCATACTGACTTTCTCAGATAGGACTGCAAGGGAGGCAGTCCCACTTTGCCTTGGTATTTAGATCCACAGTTAGGCCTGAGTTCTTCTGACACACTGAAAAAAGTCTCTGAGCACATCTGTATTCAGTGGTGGGGGCACGAGAAGATGGTTTTAGCTCAGGTTCAGGTGTGTGGGTCTGTGTAAAGTTGAATAAAACTTTGCTGAATGCCTGTTCTACTCCAGTCCCTGTTCTGAGCCTTGGGGCTACTGAGATGCATAAGACACAGTTTCCGTCTGAAGCATCTCACAGTCTGGTGATAGGAATTAGAATTCAGGGCACGCTGGCACGTCTTAAGCACATTTGTGCTTGTATGGTATGTGTGTAACTACACTTATGATTTTGCAGGTGTGTGCCTTGTGGATGCACGTGTCCATTCCTGCCTGTCTGTGTGCATGCTTGGTGTGCAGATCCATGTGTTGGCTTTTGCCCATATGAGCGTGTCTGCAGCCCTGTGCAATTTGCATGTGCATTTTCCAACGTGTTACCTGTCTTTAGAAAAGCTTTTGTTGTCTCTGCAGAAAAACTCATTGCTTTCTCTTTTTCCCCATGGTGAGAGTTGGTCCCAGCCAGGACTTGGCACAGTGACTGATACCGTCCCCTCTTCAATTAATATTTCATGGGCCAGATGTCGCATCAAGTGGCTGGATGGCTGATGGGCTGTCCTCCGGATAAGCCTCCCAGAAAACCCCTTTCATTCCCCTCTTCCCGAGGCTTCCCTTCCCCTTCTGGTGTTGTCCGGAGGCACGCAGATTCTCCATTTTGTCCTACTCTCTCTGCCGAGCCACAGATAGCTGCAAATATCTCTGTCTTCGGCAGTTTTGCTTCTAATCCTCTGTTAGGAAGGAATGAGTCTCCTGCCCTGAAATCCAGAGACCTTATGTCCTCTGTTAAACCAACCCTGAGCCTGTAAATTGTTACTGCTTGCTGGACATGATGGGTGTACTTTAAAGCCTCCAAGACCATCCAGCTAAGGCCCCAAAGTTCATATGAGGGCAAAGCCATTAAGGTATTCACTATTTCACATAAAGAAACAAAAAGCTGGTGAGATGGGGGGGATGAGGAAAAAAAGCCATAGGGGAAATAGTGCCTGTTGGGAAATAGCCAGGTAAATCTGTGGTTTAGTCTTGGTTCTTTGGCTCATTGCTGTGTGACCTTGAGTCAGTCATATCCCTCTCTGAGCCTTAGAGAGGGTGAGTAAACACCCAAAAGGACTAGTTAAAAAGAAAACCACCTGGACCTCATTCCAGAAATGCTGAATCAGAATCTCCAGAAATGAGGTCCAAGAATCCATGTTTTAATATGCTTTCCACACAATTCTTTCATCCTCCGGAGCTTGGAAACAAATGGACAAGCTGACCTCTGAAGTCCCTTTCAGATACTCACTATTATTCTGGGCGAGAATGTATTGGCAGAGTACAGTGGGGATTTTCTCAAGGAAAAGAAATGAAAACCTTACATCTTTTAGGAAATAGAAAAAAGTCAACTGTTTGAGGAAGCATCACAGGAGGCTAGCAGGAGAGAGCCGAGGGCTGAGGGTCTGACCCCGAAAGCCAGGCTGGCTGGTCTCCAGGACCAAGGACACACTGCCCACCTCCTTGTACTGATTCATCTGACCAGCCCCAGTGTTAGGAGAGCTTTCTGTACCTTGATGCATTTTGCAACTGAAAGTCAGACGCCCTGCCATTTAATGAAGAGTCATATTGTCCTGATCTTGTGCCGTGCATGGAACTAGCATTTTCTGATTGTTGATTTTCAAACTGGCTCACAGGTGACCTAGTCATCCACACCAGTGAATGAAAGGGATAATAATAACAATGAGTTAAGATTTGTTGAGAAGTTATCCTACACCAGATGCTATGCCTAACAGGAACTGCTGTGCTGTGCTTAATCGCTCAGTTGTGTCCGACTTTTTGTGACCCCATGGACTGCAGTCCACCAGGCGCCTCTGTCCATGGGGATTCTCCAGGCAAGAATCCTGGAGTGGGTTGCCATGCCCTTCTCCAGGGGATCTTCCCAACGCAGGGTCACAGGAATTAACCCACTTAATCCCTGCAATAATCCTTTGAGAAAGGTGCTTTCAAAGCTATGAAAACCAAGGCCCAGAGAGGTTAAGTAACTTGCCCAAGGTGACACAGCACAGTGCCTCTGCTAGCCTACAAGCGTCTATAGGCAAATCAGGAAAAGGCATTCCCCTTTTGAATTAGAACAAGATATCCCTTTGGGTGGAATACAGCTCAACTGTTGAACACTTTGGCAAGTGGTTAGCATCTTTATGCAAGGAAGAAGCAGCCCCTTGATCCAGATGGAGTTGACTTCAGGCTGGCTTGACAAATATAGGGCAATCTGAATTTCAGCCCCTTCTCACCTCCTCACTTCCTCATTTGTGTGCATGTGTGCAGTGCACTACCTACACAACTGTGCTGAGCAGACCTGATACCATGACTAACTGGTGATGCGGGGGGTTTGGCCCAAAGCTCTCTGATTCTAGAGTCTTTTCTTTTGACCATTTCAAATATTGACAATATGTTAAAATAATAATGATTTTCTTTCTTTCTTTCTTTCTTTCTTTTTTTTTTTTTTTTACAAAAGGGAGATATATGGGCATCTTTAAGTGCACGTCAGATGGGCGTGCATGGAAGGGAGTACAGAGCAGATGGGAGCAGTCACCAGGTGTCTGACTACTCAGCAGTGCACTGGCCACCAGAGAACTATGGCCACCGTAGTTTGAAAAATTTCTTAATCAGATTAATTTTAGTGAATACCCACAATAAGTCCATTGTTGGTTTAAAATAGGATATAAAAGAGATCGTGAGCTGAATTGCATGTCACTGGGGAGCATGATAATTCTGCATATGAAGCTCAAGATGGTCTTTACCCATTTTCATAGGCAGCGTCCATCTGATCAGAATTCTTATTTAGCACATCTGGTATTCCAAAATGAATGCTAGAAAGAGAAACTTTTGTTAAGGACTCTCTCAACAGTAAAGAAACAAACAATCCAATTAGAAAATGGGCAAAAAACATGAAAAGACACTTCATTAAAAAGCATGTACAGATGGCAAATAAGCACATAAAAAGATGCTTAACATCATTAGCTGGTAGGGAAATGCAAATTGAAACTGAAATGAGATTTCACTATTCACCTATCAAAATAGCTAAAATAAAAATTAGTGACCACACCAAATGCTGGTGAGGATGTGAAGAAACCAGATCACTCATTTATTGCTGGTGGGGATGTAAAAATGGGACAGCCACTTTGGTAAATAGATTGGCAGTTTCTCATAAACTGCAATTTTCTTGTGGGCAGTTATTTCAGAGAAATGAGAATTTTTGTCTCTATAAAAACCTACATATGCACGTTCATAGAAGTTTTATTTCTCTTAGCCCCAAACTGGAAACAATCCAAATGTCCTTTGATAGGTGACTGCTTAAACAAACTGTACAACATCCATACTATGGAATACTATTCAGCAATAAAAAGGAATAAACGATTAATACATGCAACAGATTAAATGATTCTCAAAGGAATTATGTTGACTTTAAAAAGTCAGTCTCAAAAGATCACATATTGAATCCAGTTCCTGGACATATATCTGGAAATGGTGAAAAACTCTAATTTGAAAAGATAAAGATGAGCCCCTGTGTTCAGGTGAAAATGTGAGTTGCTCAGTCATGTCCAACTGTGACCCCATGACTATAGCCCACCAGGCTCCTCTGTCCATGGAATTCTCCAGGTAAGAATACTGGAGTTTGTTGCCATTTCTTTCTTCAGGGAAATCTTCCCAACCCAGGGATTGAACCCTGGTCTCCTGCATTGCAGGCAGATTCTTTACCATTTGGGCCACTGTAGCAATATGTGTGTGTATATATGGAATATTACTCAGCCATAACAAGAATGAAATAATGCCATTTGTAGCAACATGGATGGACCAATGGATTATCATACTAAGTGAAGTCAGTCAAACAGAGAAAGACAAACATCATATGATATTGTTTATATGTGGAATCTATATTATGATACAAATAAACTTATTTACAAAACTGACATAGACTCGCAGACATGGAAAATGAACTTATGGTTACCAAAGGGCAAGGGGGGAATAATTAGGAATCTGAGATTAACAGATACACAATATTATGTATAAAACAGATAAACAACAAGGACCTACTGTATTGCACAGGGAAATAAACATTTAATACCTTGTAATAACCTATAATGGGAAAGAATCTGAAAAGAAAATATACATATAGATATATAGATGTAATATGTGTATAAATAGTTGAATCACTTGCTATATACCTAAAACATTGAAAATCATCTATACTTCAGTTTTTTAAAGGGTTACATACTATATGGTTTCATTTATGTAACGTTATATACTATATGGTTTCATTTATGTAACATTATTGAAATGACAAAATTATAGAGATGGAGAACGAATTAGGGGTCACATGTGTTTGGGGATATGGTGAGAAAGAGGTGAATGTAGCTCTAAAAAGGTAGCAACCAAGGAGCCTGATGACGGAGCAGTGTACATTTTGATTGGTGGCAAACAAATCTATATATGAGTTAAAATTACATAGAAACACATATACACAGTGCTGACACAAATGAGGGCATGTAACACTGGGAAATTCTGAATAAGCTCCATGGATTGTATTAACGTCAATTTCTTGGTTGTGTATTGTACTAAACTATACAAAGTGCCATTATGGGGAGAAACTGGGTAAAGGGTACATGAGACATCCTGCACTTTTCGATTTCCTATGAATTGATTAATATATTTCAATATGTGGAGTTTAAAATGTAACTAGGAAATTTTCACACACTATTAGGTTATAGGAGCTCTGCAGTATATACAATATACAAATTATGCAAGTGATTAATAAATGATACATCGAGAAGTAAAAAACAAGAAAAGATACTTTCATCACAAATATCACAGTATCTGGTTCAGATTTTTATATGTTGATACTAAGAACAAATATGATCCACTTTTGAATGTGAGAAAGCCAGTCTCAGTCCTTCACACCTACCTCATTGTTTAAGACCTGTTCTGGAGAAATTCGCATACATATATATAAGAAAGCAGGTGCGAAGATGCTATTAGCAACACAATTCATGAAGTAAAAACTCCAGAACAACCTAAACGTCCATCTGCACCTTATGCAGGGGGGTGGGGTGCAGAATTCCCTGGTGGTCCAGTGGCTAAGACTCCAAGCTCCCAATGCAGGGGGCCCTGGGTCCCCTCCCTGGTCAGGGAAGTAGATCCTACGTGCTGCAACTAAGAGCTCTCGTGTTGCAACTAAAGACCCCACGTGCCAAGTAAATAAATAAATACAGAAATAAGGAAAAGGCCCCTTGCGGGGTTCTGCTTTACTGACCTCTGGACAGCAGCGTGAGAATGAAGGAGATATTCATGTGCCAGCACAGAGACGTGCTGAGACCTTCCTGGGTGAAATAGAAGCCCGGTATTTTTAAGTAAACAAGAATAATTTGAAATATGTACATTGTGAATATATATTAGTATTATATACACATAATTTTTATATAAAAAGAGGAAAACCACATATGTATATATATGTGTATATTGGTATATTGTGTGCCTAGTTGCTCAGTGGTGTCCGACTCTCTGTGACCCTGTGACTATAGCCCACTAGGCCTCTCTGTCCATTGGATTCTCCAGGCAAGAACACTGGAGTGCGTTGTCATTTCCTTCTCCAGAGACTCTTCCCAACCCAGGGATCAAACCCGTGTCTTCTGCATTGGCAAGCGGGTTCTTTACCACTGAGCCACCTGGGAAGCTCAAGTGTGTGTGTGTGCGTGTGTGTGTATGTATTTGTATAAATGAAGAGAAGTATTATTTGGAAAGTCATATCCCAAACCAGTAGTAGATGTTCAAAGATTAGGTCAAACATTTGCCAAAGGTCAAGCCATGTTCTCTATTTTTTTTAATTGTTTTTTTTTTTAAATTTAAATTTATTTTAATTGGAGGCTAATTACTTTACAATATTGTATTGGTTTTGCTATACATCAACATGTATCTGCCACAGGTATACACGTGTTCTCCATCCTGAACCCCCCTCCCACCTCCCTCCCCGTACCATCCCTCTGGGTCATCCCAGTGCACCAGCCCCAAGCATCCAGTATCATGCATCGAACCTGGACTGGCGATTCATTTCATATATGATATTATACATGTTTCAACGCCATTTTCCTAAATCATTCCACCCTCTCCCTCTCCCACAGAGTCCAAAAGATTGTTCTATACATCTGTGACTCTTTTGCTGTCTCGCATACAGGGTTACCGTTACCATCTTTCTAAATTCCATATATATGTGTTAGTATACTGTATTGGTGTTTTTCTTTCTGGCTTACTTCACTCTGTATAATTGGCTCCAGTTTCATCCACCTCATTAGAACTGATTCAAATGTATTCTTTTTCATGGCTGAGTAATACTCCATTGTGTATATGTACCACAGCTTTCTTATCCATTCTTCTGCTGATGGACATCTAGGTTGCTTCCATGTCCTGGCTATTATAAACAGTGCTGCGATGAACATTGGGGTACACATGTCTCTTTCCATTCTGGTTTCCTTGGTGTGTATGCCCAGCAGTGGGATTGCTGGGTCATAAGGCAGTTCTATTTCCAGGTTTTAAAGGAATTTCCACACTGTTCTCCGTAGTGGCTGTACTAGTTTGCATTCCCACCAACAGTGTAAGAGAGTTCCCTTTTCTCCACACCCTCTCCAGCATTTATTGCTTGTAGACTTTTGGATCGCAGCCATTCTGACTGGCGTGAAATGGTACCTCATTGTGGTTTTGATTTGCATTTCTCTGATAATGAGTGATGTTGAGCATCTTTTCATGTGTTTATTAGCCATCTGTATGTCTTCTTTGGAGAAATGTCTATTTATTTATTTGGCCCATTTTTTGATTGGGTCATTTATTTTTCTGGAATTGAGCGCAGGAGTTGCTTGTATATTTTTGAGATTAGTTGTTTGTCAGTTGCTTCATTTGCTATAATTTTCTCCCATTCTGAAGGCTGTCTTTTCACCTTGCTTATAGTTCCCTTTGTTGTGCAGAAGCTTTTAATTTTAATTAGATCCCATTTGTTTATTTTTGCTTTTATTTCCAGTATTCTGGGAGGTGGGTCATAGAGGATCCTGCTGTGATTTATGTCGAAGAGTGTTTTGCCTATGTTTTATAGTTTCTGGTCTTATGTTTAGATCTTTAACCCGTTTTGAGTTTATTTTTGTGTGCGGTGTTAGAAAGTGTTCTAGTTTCATTCTTTTACAAGTGGTTGACCAGTTTTCCCAGCACCACTTGTTAAAGACATTGTCTTTAATCCACTGTATATTCTTGCCTCCTTTGTCAAAGATAAGGTGTCCATAGGTGCATGGATTTATCTCTGGGCTTTCTATTTTGTTCCATTGATCTATATTTCTGTCTTTGTGCCAGTACCATACTGTCTTGATGATTGTGGCTTTGTAGTAGAGCCTGAAGTCAGGCAGGTTGATTCCTCCAGTTCCATTCTTCTTTCTCAAGATTGCTTTGGCTATTTGAGGTTTTTTGTATTTACATACAAATTGTGAAAGTATTTGTTGTATATTTTTAACTGGAGGATAATTGCTTAGCAATGTTGTGTTGGTTTCTGTTGTACAACAATGTGAATCAGCGATAAGTATACATATATCCTGTACCTCTTGAGCCTCCCTTCCTCCTCCCCCACCCCATCCCCAGCCTTCTAGGTCATCACAGAGCACCAGGTCAAGCCATGCTCTTTAGAAACATCTTCAACCCTTACAACCACCCCCAGGCAGCCAGCTCTGCTTGTAGAATTAATTCCATTATCCAGTATTGGTGGCATGGAGCTGGGACGTGTCTTGCCCAAGGCCATGCCTCTGAGCTGGGACTGACTCCTAAGCCAGGGCACATATTTCTCCTGGGACCCTCATGTTGGGCCCACTGGGAATGCCAGTCCAGGGTCTGAGAGAAAATGACTTGCTGCTGGAGACCACAGAGGAGTTGAGCCAGGCAAGAACAGGCCCATGGAGGGCCTGAGCGGGAGGCCGAGCCCCTGCCTCTGAGTACCCACATCTACGATACACTTCGGCCAAAGCTGTAATATTCAGGCCCCTGTCTGCTCAAGGAAAGCAAATGTCAGGCTGCTCCTGTCAAGCATCCTTGCCATGGCTGGGAGATGGACTCTAATCTCCATCTGTATGAAGTCTGGGTGAGACTGGCTGGAGAGGGGCCACCTCATGCATTTCCTCTCTGAAGCCTGGCTCTCCAGATAGAAGGGAAGTGTCTGGGTTGGGAGGACCACCGTAGCAAGAGAGGATGGGCAGAGTCACAGAGGAGGACTCTGTAGATGCCACAGTGGAAGCGGTCCCCACCCCCAGTCTATTCGCTAAGAACAAGTGCTCTGTGCCTATGCTTAGTCACTTGGTCATGTCTGACTCTTTGCGACCCTGTGGACTGCAGCCCGCCAGGCTACTCTGTCCATGGGGATTCTTCAGGCAAGAATCCTGGAGTGGGTTGCCATGCCCTCCTCTGGAGGGATCTTCCCACCCCAGAGACCGAACCCAGATCTCCCGCATTACAAGCGGACTCTTTACCATCTGAGCCGCCAGGGAAGCCCAAGAACAAGTGTAACAAGTTGGGAGAAGGAAATTAACACTGGCTGCTGCTCACCTTGTGGACATGAGACCCTCCAGCTGTCAGTGATCATCCACCCTATGTCCGAGGAGCCAAATATCAGAGAAGTTGGAGGACTTTCCCCTTTAAATAAATCAAGTTGGATTTATCCCGGGGATGTAAGAATTCTTCAGTATATGCAAGTCAATCACGGTGATACACCGTATTAACAAATTGAAGACTAAAAACCATATGATCATCTCAATGGACCCAGGAAAAACTTTCGGCAAAATCCAACACCCATGTATAACAAAAAACTCTCCAGAAAGTGGTCATAGAGGGAAACTGCCTTAACATAGTAAAGGCCATATGACGAACCCACAGCAAACTTCATTCTCAATGGTGAAACCTGAAAGCATTTCTTCCAAAATTAGGAACAAGACAAGAGTGCCCACTCTTGCCACTATTATTCAACTTAGTTTTGGAAGTCCTGGCCATGGCAGAGAAGAGGAAGAAATAAAAGGAATTCCAACTGGCAAAGGAAAATTGAAAATGTCGTGGTCTGTTCCTACGAGTTTGATTCTTAGATCCCTCCTGTAGGTAGAATCACGCAGTATTTGTCCTTCTGTGTCTGGTTTATTTCACTTTGCGTAATGAACTCCAGGCTCATCCACATTGTTGTGAATGATAGCATTTCCTTCTTTTAAGTGGGTTTCACGGGGACAGAGACCAAATTTGTTCCATTAATTACTGACTCGCTAGCACCCAGCACAGGGCCCAGACATAGCAGGTGCCTGATAACCATGGAAACACGGATCCTGCATTAAAAATTAAGTTTTCATAGTGTTACAACGGTAACGAACACAATGAAATATTTGGTGATTCGATATCTGGCCTCACTTACACCTCTAAGTACTGTTTATCTTATTTATCCTCTATAATATATGGGGCTTTTCCAAGCCCTGGGAGTACAGTGGCGAAAAAAAAAACAACAGACATCATCCTTGTCTTCAAAGACAAAGTTCACTGTTAAGGATGGAAGGGGCTCAAGTGGAGATTTGGAAGCTGAAATCTTGTAAGAGCACTGCACAGGGAGGGCTGCTGGTCCTTGAAGGTGGCACCTGTGCTCAGGGTCCCTCATGGCTCCCAGGGAAAGCCGTGTATACTTCACCACCCTTTTCAGATCCCCGATTATCAGGGCGTTTCAATAGTCTCCAAGTCCCCTTCAAGGGAGCCTGTTGGACACTATGGAAAAACACTCAAGTTGAAGTCAGAAAAGAATTGGGTTCCTGCCTTCCCCTCTCAGAGCCATCTGACCTTGGGGAAGTCACTCAGACCCGCTCAGCTTATTTTCCTCATTAGCAAGAAGAGGCCACACCTACATCCCAGGGTTTCTGTGATGATTCAGTATGGCCAGGCAACGCACGCACCAGGCTTACGGCTGAGCCCACGGCACCTACTCCACAGAGATGAGGTCCCCCCTTCTCTTCTCTCCCTGTGTTCGCCCCTTAAGGGCTCTTGTGCATTTTGGGGCCTCGGGGAGGACCTTGGGCATGCTGCTGTCCTCAGGGCGCCTGAGGAAACTCAGCTCTAACAAAGCTTCTGGGATTTCTGATAGAGTTCACGTCTTCATCATCATTCACCTGGGTTTTGAGAAACAGACAAGCCCAATACATTCATTTGGCTGCTATTCCAGCACCTCACAAGGCTGATTTTTCTTTAAAGACAGAATCACGTTGCCACTGAATGTTTAAAAATGTTTGTCTCCTTTCTCTTTTCTTTCCTTGACATTTGTTTCTCTCTGAGCTGGTGTGATGTTCTCTCTCTCTCTCTTGCTAATTATCATCAACATCATTGCCATCATCCTTTGCCTTTCTATTGAGTACATTTTTCAGGGAGTCATGTGACATAATGTAATACTCTTTACCAAGAGTACATTCAGAATGCGGGGCAGAACCTAAATGGATTTTCTGGTGCATTTTTCATTTTCTCCCCTTTCATTCCTGAATGTTAACCAGGAGAGAAAAAATTGTAGCTTGGAACAAAAATAAGAGATTTGGAGAAAATGCCTCTTCTGGACTCATGAACAGAACTGTCTACCTGGCTTCTCACCTGGGAAGTCCAACAGGCATCTCAAATCTAAGGAGCCCAAAACTAGACGTCTGCATACCTGCTCCACTGTATCCTTCCCCACCTTTGATGGCAACCCCACCTTCCAGGTTGTCTGGACTTAGCTTTGATTGCAGCTTCTTAAACACCATGATGCTGGGAAAGATTGAAGGCAGGAGGAGAAGGGGACGACAGAGGATGAGATGGTTGGATGGCGTCACTGACTTAACGGACGTGAGTTTGAGCAAACTCTGGGAGATGGTGAAGGACGGGGAAGCCAGGTGTGCTGCAGTCCATAGAGGGATTGCAAAGAGTCAGACATGGCTTAGCGACTGAACAACAACAAAACACTCCATGTTCAGTCTATCAGATAATCCTGTGGGCTCAACATTCAAAACATATCTGAAATCTGTTTACGCCCACTGTGATCTCACTAACCATTACCCCTCACCTGGATTCCTGCCAAGCCTCTCAGATCATCTCTCCACTTCTTCTTGGTCTGTTCCCCACACAGCAACCTGAGGGAACCATTTGAAACACAAGTCAAGTCACATCTTTCTTGCTATCTTTCTTTTGGTTAAAAACTTGCAGTGTTGCCCCAGTTCACTCAGGCGAACAGCCTAATGTCTCACAACATGTGGCGTCACGTTGTCTCTCTGACCCATTTCTCACTGTCTGGCATCATCATAACTGTTAATACCTAAAGTTGATTGCGTGCTGGGGGCTAAGGTTTTACGTGTGTCGAATAATCCCATAATGATCCTATAAGATAGACCCTATTGTTATCCCATTTTATGGTAAGGAAACTGAGTCACAGGGCCATCAGGTGGCTTGCTTACAACTTATTTCTCACAAGTGATCAGCCATGATGCCCACCCACACAATTTTGTCCCCCTCTATTTTTAGCATCATTAGTGAATCTTGCCCTCAGCAATTACCACAGTGGTGTAAAAGGATTTGGCTTTGAACTCTAGCTTCACCACTCACTCATTGTGTGACCGTAGGCAGCTCACTTTACCTTCCGGCATCTTAGTTTTTCATTCATAAAATGGGATTTATAATAGAGTTGGTATTATCATGACAATAAGTGAGAGGGCTGGAAAAATGCCTCTCGCACATTTGGGATGCCACTAATACAAGACCTCTTTTGGTTCCTGTCTCCTCCCCTAAAGAAATGGGAAAATGGTACATTCATCCAGGAGATGAGATATTGAAAAGAGCATCCTTCTGATACCAGCCTCCAGAGTACCAGAGATTTCAAGACTCCCAGCAACACAAAGCACTCCATCGATGAAACGAGCTGCAGGATCCTTCTACATCTTGACAGAAGGACATCTGGGCTTTCCTGTCCATGTCCAGTAATTCACATTTTCTATGGGGCATATCAATTATGCATCCACTTGCGTCTATTAATATTTCAGGCTTCATAAGCATCAATAAAACATACATTAATTAGAAGTTTGCAATCATATCATCCCTTCTCCATCTCCTCCTGCTCCCAGCCTTATTTCCAAAGACGAGCATGAGGGTGTATGGTCCACAGCCATAATGATTTTTCTTTTTTTAAATTTATTTTTAATTGGAGAATAATTGCTTTACAATCTTGTGTTGGTTTCTGCCATACATCAACGTGAATCAGCCATAGGCATACATCCGGCCCCTCCCTCTGGAACCTCCCTCCCACCTCCCGCCCCAACCCACCCCTCTAGGTTGTCACAGAGCCCCGGTCTGAGCTCCCTGCGTCACACAGCAATTTGCCACTGGCTATCTATTTTAACCAGTCCATTCTGAAGGAGATCAGCCCTGGGTGTTCTTTGGAAGGAATGATGCTAAGGCTGAAACTCCAGTACTTTGGCCACCTCATGCGAAGAGTTGACTCATTGGAAAAGACTCTGATGCTGGGAGGGATTGGGGGCAGGAGGAGAAGGGGACGACAGAGGATGAGATGGCTGGATGGCATCACGGACTCGATGGACGTGAGTCTGAGTGAACTCTGGGAGTTGGTGATGGACAGGCAGGCCTGGCGTGCTGCGATTCATGGGGTTGCAGGGAGTCGGACACGACTGAGCGACTGAACTGAACTGAACTGAGTGCATGTTTCCGTGCTGCTCTGCCAACTCATCCCACCCCCTCCTTCCCCAGCTTGGTCCACAAGCCTGTTCTCTCTGTCTGTGTTTCCGCTGCTGCCTGGCAGATAGGTTCATCAGTACCATCTTTATGCTAAGTCGCTTTAGTCTGACTCTTTGCAACCCCATGGATGTACCCCGCCAGGCTCCTCTGTCCGTGGGATTCTCCAGGCAAGTATACTGGTGTAGGTGGCCATTTTGTCCTCCAGGGGATCTTCCCAGAGATCGAACCCCTGACTTTTATGTCTCCTGTATTGGCAGGTCTGTTCTTTACCACTAGCACTACTTCTAGATTCCATATGTGTGTGTTAATATACATTATTTGTTTTTCTCTTTCTGACTTACTTCATTCTGTACAATAGGCTCTAGGTTCATCCATGTCATTAGAACTGACTCAAATGGGTTCCTTTGTTATGCACGGCCATAAATTATTGAATACCATCCTTGTAGGCCTGGGATGTGCCCCTCCCCAACCAGGTCAGAACAATTGGTTCAGAGAACCTTGGTAAGCAGTCGCTGAGTGACAAAAGCAACCAAATTCTTTTGTTTTCTCCCCCTTTTAGAAGAGATTAAAATTAATCATGAAGGGCCACTCAGCTGAACACTTGGATCTCTTCCCCTCTGGACAGCAGGGACAGATTTCCTGGCCAGCACTGGCTGCTGAAGAATTTAACATTGGTTAAAAGCGAACATCTCCTCCAAGGGGGGACATTAATACACTTAACGTTTGGGGAGTCTTGGCAGCCTGTGCTGCGAGGCTGCCAAATGAATTACGTTAGGTCGGTACTTTTGCTTCTGATGGGATGAACAGGCGGCCTGGGTGCCCCGTGCACACATCTCTGTTCACCTGGATCAAGTGCATGCAGGTGTGTGCTCTTCAGATCTCCAGGAGGGGATTGACTGGCACGCTCAATCGGTCCCCTGACCACACACGTGCAGTCGCCCGGTGCAGTAGAATCGGGGCACTTTTCATTCATGCTAACTAAGGGCCTGGGTACCTGTAATCCCTTTTTTCTGAGTTAGGCAGAGGACAGGAAGGAGGCTGATGCTGGGATTGCTCTCAGAGCACCCTCCGTGTGCTCAAATGCCCACAGACACAATGAGAGCAATCAGAGTGAGCCAAGAAACCCAAGGCTGGGCAGCCAGGACACACAGGTTGTCATGATGAAGCTGGACTTTGAACACAGGTCTGTCTGGCTCAAAGCTTTTCCAAACTTCTTTCATACATGACCCAGATCCCAAGATAAAGCACGACGAAGTTTATCCATCAACAAATGGTGAGGGGTTTACTGTTGTCAATCAGTCCACCTTTTAACGAACAGATAGGTGAGGGTCCTCTTCATTCTAGAAGAAAAAGGGTTTCAGTGGCGTCAGGATTCATCGCATGTTCTTCTAATTTTCTTGCTCCTCTAAAGCCTTTTGCTCTTGGAATTTCAACAAAGGCAACACCATCACCTGCTATGTTTCTCCCTAATGACTCCCTGTCTTTTGAATAGTTGGCTTTGCTTCCCCTCTGTGCACAGACTTTGGCTTCAGTCATTTCTGCCCTGAGCAGATGTTGCATCAAGCCTGCAAGCAGCATTTATGAGTTACGGATCCAACCGCAGAAGCTCAATAACACTCTGCATCCGCCATTGAAGGCAGAGGGTTTTGACAACTGCCTGTGCCCTGCACTTTGGTTGAATGAGACCTGTGTAAATCTTTATTAGTGTACAAATCATCCAAGTTTACTTGCCACGTCATCCCCATTTTTGATTTCCGACACCTTGTGCCCATTGGCAAGGATCTGGTTAAAATCCTTAACAAAACAGATGCTTTTCTAAATTGCCAGTGGCTGTGAAAATTGGTGCAATTTTTTAGAAAAAAAAAAAAAGTTCGGATTCAAATCAAGACTACTTAAGACTGTTCCATGCTGTGTTACTCAGTAATTTGATTTCTGGGAATTTATCGTAGGAGCATCCTTTTGATACGCTTGCATCATTTACTGAGCACCTCCTCTGTGCCAAGCCAGAGTTTATATAAGCTTCTCATTTGTATCCTCAACACTGCCACAGGGCAGATATGACTATTGTACTCGTAGAAACACAAGGAGACTACAGCTCAGAGAGGCACAGTCACTTGTCCAAGTTTTTCAGCCGCTGGGCAAGAAAGGATTCAGGTGTCAGCCCAAAGCTGACTTTCCTTTAGACAAATTGCTCATGCAACTGGACATACTCCAGAGCAATGCTATTTTGGAAGTTCCATTTAATAAATTAAAATGAATTTTATGGGCAGCTGAGTAATTATCTGACTTGAACCCAATTAAAAATTGAGTCCATTCTGCCTGAGTTTTAAGGGATTCTTTTGATTAATGCTGGACAAATGGATTTCTTCTTTTAACCAGTGCAGATGGCCAGGCTGGCTTCTGGACAGAATGTCCACATGGCTTTGCATGATGACCCACACGTGCCGACTTGTCCCCGTGGCTACGTGTCATGTCTGTGCACCACAGGGAAAAGACTTAACTCCTGCAACTTAGACCTTACCGTCTCAGCAGCCAAGAGGTTTAACTGGAATGTATTTCTTTTCTGAAGTTCCATGAAACTCAAAGGGCATGAGCTTTAGAATTTCTAGACCTGAATTTGTAAACAGGCTCAGCCACCTAACAGCTGTGTGACCTTGGGCAAGTCACGTTGTCTTTTCAGCATCATTTCCTTCATCCATAAGTGATGGAATGTGTGGTCAGAGATTTTGGTGGCAGGTAAGAGAAGCTAAGCCTGAGTGTCATAAGAAAGCATCAGCAGAGGACCAGAGCGTCATTTTCAGAACCACGCAGGCAGCACCAGTTGCCCCCGTCTCCCAGCAAATCTGTTCACCATTACTCCCAACGTGACTCAGACTCTTCATGGTCCTCAGCACTGGCCCTGGTCGTTGGGTCTGTGGTAAGCCTGGGGACTTGAAGGAAGCTGCCAGCACAGCCATCTTCCGTTTTCAAAATGGATTTCACTTGTCCCCAGTTTATTGGTGCTGTGTCTCCAGTTCCACTTTGGAGTTGGTTCAACAGATTGGCAGAGCCTGGCAACCACTGAGATGCATGAAAGGGGGTATTTGGCATTTTTATTTTCTTAAGTGGAAGGTGGGCACTGCCTCAAATGGTGGGAGCATGCTCTAAGTGAAGGGAGGAGCAGTGGGCACTGCCTCAAATGCTGGGAGCATGCTCTAAGTGAAGGGAGGAGCTTCAGGTGCTGGGTGGCCATAAAGAGAAAGACAATCACTCCCTGAAAGTGTGGGTCACTCAGCCATGTCTGACTCTGCAACCCCATGCACCAGATTCTTGTCTCCATGGAATTCTCCAGGCAGGAATACTGGAGTAGGTAGCCATTCCCTTCTCCGGGGGATCTTCCCAGCCCAGAGATCAAACCCGGGTCTCCTGCATTGCAGGCAGATTCCTTACCATCTGAGCCACCAGGGAAGCCCCAAATCACAGTCTACCAATGGAAATAACCATCCCCATCTGTACTGTTTCATTCATTTATTCATTCCACAGTGTTTATGGAGTACGTATAATGTGCCAGGCACTGTGCTAAGGTTGGGTTACAGCTGGGAAATAAAAACTTATTGTGAAGATCGACATTGTTGCTCATAACAATGATGTTATTGCCACGGGTTTCCATTTTTTGAGCTCACTACACTGTGCCAGGCAGGTGCTGGTTACTTAGGGTCCATTTCTCTCACTGCGAGTTAATGAAATATTATCTCCAAGAGATGACAGCCGTGTTATTGTACAGGGCTACCCAATAGCAGGCTCCCAGTAAAAGCAAATTCTTTCTCTTCCCAGCTCAATGGTTTCCAACTCTGATCGCAAGAGATTAGGCTTTCTCGCTTTTCTTTTAGACATCAGGGAACTTAGAAGTCAAAACACGGGAAGCTGGCGATTCTTGTCTAAATGCATGATGTCAGCTGTTCCAGCTCAGTCGTGGAGTGACAGCTGCCAAGCAGGTGACAAATGGGATGAAGGGCTCCGGGGCATTGACACCCTGCCTGGAAAGGCTTGCTGTGTGCAGCCTCGGATCATCTGTCACCAGACCCCCTCCCTGTGCTGAGTTAGAACAACATAATTAAAGCCATGTTTCTATTTGGGAAGTGACAGACCGAGCTGGCTTTGGGGGCTGCCGCATTTGTCATCCCAGCCTGTCACACTTTTGGGATCTGGTCTCTGAGCATGGTTCTCTCTAAATCTTTACCCCCTGAGACTCAGTTAACTCAATTATACAGTTGTCACAAAAATGGTACCCAATCCTGTGGTTGATGAGAAACTTAGATGAGGTGATCAAAATGTCCGGCTTATATTGTAGGTGAAAGGGAATCACTGTTATTATTATTATAATCATTTTCACTGCCCACTCCAGATTCTTGCCTGGAGAATCCCACGGACAGAGGAGCCTGACGGGCTGCAGTCCACGGGGTTGCAAAGGGTCGGACACAGCTGAGCGACTGAGCATGCATGCACGCATTATTATATTAGTGTCCCCAGTTTTGTCATTTAATGGATGAGTTTGGTCAAGTCATGTAACCTTTCTGTGCCTACATTTACTTATCACTAAGCTGCGTTACCTCTTCCAGCCCATCTCATGGGAACGTTATGAGGATAGGTAGAGAAAGCATATATGCCAACACTTAAGTAATTCCCTTCTGAGGTTTGAGCTACTTCTTGGCCTGATAAAACAGGAAGGGAAATGCCTTCTTGGACTGCTATTCACTCGAAAGCCTGCCACTTGGTAAGGGGTTGTTTGTTTTCTGAGCACTCCTTGCTCATCTGTAAAATAAGGCTCCCTGCCTACCTCTTAGGGTTATTGTGAAGGCCCAGTAAGGAAATTCATGAGAAGGTTCCATAGATTATTATGTGTTTTCCCAACAACGGACGGTAGAGGGGGCCAGCTCCCAGACTCTGGGTTCAGGCCTCACCTTGTAGCCTTATAGGCTGTGTTACCTTAGGCAGATTACATAAATGACCTGCGATGGTGGGGGTCCCTGATGGGCCCAGCCTCAGTGGTCCTCTCACTCTGATGAACATTTCAAACACCTTGGGATCTTGTATAAAATGCAGATTTTGATTCAGGAGGTCCGGGCAAGGCCTGAGATGCTACATCTCTAAGTTCCTGGGGCATGTGATGCTGTGGGTCTGAGGACCCCACTCAGTAGTGTGGGGCCAGGTGTGGTGGAGTCATGCGTTGGACTATTGGTGACCATTCAGTTTCAGGAATAAGTTGGCAAATTTACAGGCTGATGGGAGGCTCAAAGGACACCATGACTCTCAAAACCCTGAATCCACAGATGCTGACTCATCAAAGCTTTTCTCACATCAGCTGTCATTCACAGAGCCGCTCCTATGAGAACAGATCGGAAGTAACTTTCTGTATGTCAGTCAACATGCTAACTACTTTGACACACAAGCATCTCGTTTACTCATCACAACAGCCCTATGGGATGGTCACAATGATTGTCCCTATTTTGCAGATAGGAAAACTGGCTCAGAGAGGTTACATGCATTGAATTATTATCAGTCCAACAGTTCTTTTGATGAACATACTAAGGATAGTCCCCTTCTTTGCCTTTCTCATTCTCCTCTTTTAATAAAACCACCAAAGGTCTGAGAAGATCCAGTCTGTCCCTAGTCCTTGTTACTATCACATAGGAGTGGATGTGTGGGCACCAGCTGTGTTCACCCTCCTTTTTGTTCCTTCCTGCAGTCAGACAAAGGTCCGTATAGTCAAAGCGATGGTCTTTCCAGTAGTCATGCATGCATGGACGTGAGAGTTGGACCAGAAAGAAGGCTGAGCACTGAAAACCTGATACTTTCAAACTGTAGTGCTGAAGAAGACCCTCGAGAGCCTATTGGACACAAGGAGATCCAACCAGTCCATCCTAAAGGAGATCAGTCCTGAATATTCATTGGAAGGACTGATGCTGAAGCTGAAGCGCCAATACTTTGGCCACCTGCTGTGAAGAGCAGACACACTGGAAAAGACCCTGATGCTGGGAGAGATTGAGGGCAGGAAGAGAAGGGGATGACAGAGGATGAGGTGATTGGGTGGCATCACAGACCCGGTGGACAGAGTTTGAGCAAGGTAGGAGTTGGTGATGGACAGGGAGGCCTGGGGTGCTGCAGTCCATGGGGTTGCAAAGAGTCGAACATGACTTAGCCACTGAACAATAACAAATGTGCAAAGCACTCTGTTTACAGTGGGGAAAGGCATTTTCCCTGCTTTCATGGAGTGTAGAGTCTAGGGAAAAAGGCAGACATTAATCAAAATAATGCTCAGAGAAATAGGATTCCAATCTGTTGAAAGGGGCTATGAAAAAACGATTTGGGAGCTAAGAAAATCATGAATTTCATAAAGAGATTCTGCAAAAGCTTCTGTGTAGAGGTGGTTCCCTGGTGGTCCAGTGGTTAGGACTGAACCTTCCAGTGTAGGGAGTGTGGATTCAAGCCCTGGTCACAGAGCTAAGATTCCACATAACTTGTGACAAAAAAAAAAAAAAAAAACCCAACCCATAAAGTAGAACATCATTGTAACAAATTCAATTAAGACCTTTAAAAGTGGATCCACTTAAAAAAAAAAGCTTCTGTGTGAAGGTGAGTCTGAAATAATATGAAAATGGCTGAGTAGGAGTAAGCTAGTTCAAGGGGAAGAGGGATGGGTACTCCAGCCAAAGAGAATTGTGCAAAGGCCCTGTGGCACATGAGGCCAAAGAAGGCGTGTGTGATAGGAGTGAGGGGAGATGTGAGCTGAAACTGGAGAGGTGTTGAGGCCAAATGCCACAGGGCCTCACAGTACATGTCCAGGATCCTGATACCGTCTCAAGAGCCATGGGCAGCCGTGGCCTATTTTAAGCAAAGGAAGAGTGAAAAGGTCAGGCAGGAATTTTGAACTTGCTCAGGGGATCAATCAGACAGATCTGGAGTGGGGGGCTGGTTGAGCAGAAAGAGAAAGAGAAATGAGGATGGTATTGCTCTTGTTCAGGGAAGAAAAGACGGGGACCAGGCAGCAGCAATGGGGCAGAGGGGGTTTCAGTAGCATGTAGCTTGGAAGTGAGCAGAAATGATGGGGCTTGGTCATGAGGTCACTGCTAAAGGCATATTAACAAAGTTGAGGGGCTTTCTGCACGTGTGTGCGTGCATACTCAGCCATGTCCAACTCTTGTGACTCCATGGACTGTAGCCCGCCAGGCTCCTCCATCCATGGGATTTCCCAGGCAAGGGAATGCCATTCCCTTCTCCAGGGGATCTTCCCAATCCAGGGATTGAACCCACATCTCCCGCATGGCAGGAGGATTCTTTACCGCTGAGCCACCTGGCAAGCCCGAATTCACAGCAGTTGGAGAGGTAAATCCAAAGACATATTTACTGAGTAAAAGTCTGAGTTGCCTAAGAATGTGTTCAGCGTGATGCCATTTATGTAGAAAATCACAGATGATGCTATATGTTTTATGGACACATTTATATTCATGTAAAATAATAAGAGGTCTGGAAGGTGATGCTCTTAACTCTGGAGGTCAGAGATTTCTGCACTGTTTTAATTTTCTAAAAGGCGGGTTGGTTGGTAAGTCTCTTCAGTTTTGTCTGACTCTGTGCAGTCCTATGGACTGCAGCCCACCAGGCTCCTCTGTCCATGGAATTCTCCCACAGTGGAGTGGGTTGCCATGCCCTCCTCCAGGGGATCTTCCTGACCCAGGGATCGAACCTGTGTCTCTTACATCTAGGGCATTGGCAGGCAGGTTTTTTTTTTTTTTTTTTTTTACCACTAGTGCCACCTGGGAAGCCCCCAGGTGGAGGATGGATTCATTTAAGGAAAAAAACTCTGGATGTATGATCTCAAATAATATACATTTTTCTGAGCTCCAGTCTTGTCACTTTTGAAAATGGTTGTTGTGTTGTCTGTATGAGTTGCAGGAATCCCTCCTCAAAGGAGGTATCTGGACAGAAAGTGAGTCATCCATCAGAGCACAGACAAGCCAGGTATCAGGGGCCCCATAGAAGGGTCACTGATCATCACGGGATTTAGGGAAGACCCCCTCTGGAGACTGGATTGAACTGCAGCTTGAAAGACAAGAAAGTATTAGCCAGTTTCAGGATGAGGGGACAGGTGATACAAACAGGAAAAACAGCGTGCTCCGTGCCAGGCTGATTAATTACCACCTCACAAGTAATGAAAAAAACAAATGCTGCTACTATTCTAAGTCTGTTTTATTGCTTTTTAAGTGCAGACAGCATCAATACAATGGGAATTATATTTAGCACAGAGGGCTGCTTTGAGGCAAGCATCCAGGATATAGTAGGTGCAGGCATGTGCTAAGTCACTCAGTCGTGTCTGACTCTTTGCAACCCAGTGGACTGTAACCCGCCAGGCTCCTCTGTCCATGGGATTTTCTAGGCAAAAATACTGGAGTGGGTTGCCATTTCCTTCTCCAGGGGATGTTCCCAGCCCAGGGATTGAACCTGCATCTCTTACGTCTATCTGCATTGGCAGGAGGGTTCTTTATCACTGCGCCACTTGGGAAGCCCCACAAAACGTACATAATAGATGCTAACTTCCATCTCATCTGGGCTGCCCTGGTGGCTTAGATGGTAAAGAATCTGGCTGCAATGCAGGAGACCTGGGTTCAATCCCTGGATCAGGAAGATCCCCTGGAGAAGGGAATGGCTACCCACTCCAGTATTCTTGCCTAGAAAATCCCATGGACAGAACAGCCTGGTGGGCTACAGTTTATAGGATCACAAAGAGTCAGACAGGACTGAGCGACTAACACTTTCACTTTTCCCAGCTCATCTGGTGCCACATGGAATCCACTGTAATGGACTGAATAATGTCCCCTAAAGATAACAGGTCCTAATCTGTTGAACCTGTTTCAGTTCAGTGCAATTCAGTCGCTCAGTCGTGTCTGACTCTTTGTGACTCCATGAATCGCAGCACACCAGGCTGCCCTGTCCATCACCAACTCCCAGAGTCCACCCAAACCCATCGAGTCCGCGATGCCATCCAGCCATCTCATCCTCTGTCGTCCCCTTCTCCTCCTGCCCCCAATCCCTTCCAGTATCAGAGTCTTTTCCAATGAGTCATCTCTTCACATGAGGTGGCCAAAGTGTTGAAGTTTCAGCTTTAGCATCAGTCCTTCCAATGAACACCCAGGACTGATCTCCTTTAGGATGGATTGGTTGGATCTCCTTGCAGTCCAAGGGACTCTCAAGAGTCTTCTCCAACACCGCAGTTCAAAAGCATCAATTCTTCGGTGCTCAGCCTTCTTCACAGTCCAACTTTCACATCATACGTGACCACTGGAAAAACCATAGCCTTGACTAGATGGACCTTGGTTGGCAAAGTAATGTCTCTGCTTTTGAATATGCTATCTAGGTTGGTCATAACTTTCCTTCTAAGGAGTAAGTGTCTTTTAATTTCATGGTTGAAGTCACCATCTGCAGTGATTTTGGAGCCCCCCAAAAATAAAGTCTGACAATGTTTCCACTGTTTCCCCATCTATTTCCCATGAAGTGATGGGACTGGATGCCATGATCTTAGTTTTCTGAATGTTGAGCTTTAAGCCAACTTTTTCACTCTCCTCCTTCACTTTCATCAAGAGGGTTTTTAGTTCCTCTTCACTTTCTGCCATAAGGGTGGTATCGTCTGCATGTCTGATCTATGTGAACTTATTTGGGAAAAAGATCTTTGCAGCTGTGATTTAAGAGTCTCATGATAGCGGAGGGGAGGCTTCCCCGGTGACTCAGTGGTAAAGAATCTGCCTGCCAATTCAGGAGATGCAGCAGACATGGGTTCAATCCCTGCTTCGAGAAGATCCCCTGGAGAAGGGCATGGCAGCCCCCTCCAGTATTCTTGCCTGGAGATCCATGGATGGAGAAGCCTGGAGGGCTACAGTCCACCAGGTCGCAAAGAGTCAGACACAACTGAAGCGATTTAGCACATGTGCTAATGATAAGGAGATTATCCTGAATTATTCGGTGGGTCCCATAAGAGATCCACAAGAGGAGAGATCACAGACACTCAGGAGAGGAGGGGGCAGTGTGAACAAGGAGGCAGAGAGAGATTTGAAGATGCTCAGTCCTAAAGGAAATCAGTCCTGAAGATTCACTGGAAGGACTGATGCTGAAGCTGAAACTCCAATACTTTGTCCACTCTATGTGAAGAACTGACTTCTTGGAAAAGACCCTGATGCTGGGAAAGACTGAAGGCAGGAGGAGCAGGGGACGACAGAGGATGAGATGGTTGCATGGCATCGCCAACTCGATGGACATGGGTTTGAGTAAGCTCCAGGAGTTGGTGATGGATAGGGAAGCCTGGCATGGGGTCGCAAAGAGCTGGACACGACTGAGCGACTGAACTGACAGAACTGACCTTGAAGATGGGCGTGAGGCAGCTGCAAGCCAGGGAACACCAGCACCACCAGAAGCTGGAAGAGGCAGGAAGGGAATGCCCTAAAGGAACACCCCAGAGCCTCTGGAGGGTGCAAGGCCTTGATTTCAGCCTGCTGCTGCTGCTAAGTCTCTTCAGTTGTGTCCGACTCTGTGCGACCCCATAGACGGCAGCCCACCAGGCTCCCCCATCTCCACTCCAGGCAAGAACACTGGAGTGGGTTGCCATTTCCTTCTCCTGATTTCAGCCTAGTGATAGTGATTTTTGAACTTCCAGCCTTCAGAACTGCTGGGGAATATATTTCTGTTTTAAGCCAACATGTCTGTGGTCATTTGCTGCATGAGCCATAGGAACTAAATGCATCTTTCTCTCTTGTTTGCAGTTTTCTTCTTCCTGACTGCACTGCAGCAAAGATAGTCAATAAATGATTTGCAGTAAGAATGTGAATTTGTGGTCTCCTAAGCAAATGATGCTCAGCTCAATTGAGCATTTCAGGTGTTAGAAAGGTGTTGAGTTTTGACCACAGGTCCAGTTTGAAATATTCATTGCATTATCTGGAGGAAACTGATAGCCTCGGGGAAGGTTCCTGGGATCTTATCCAGGCAAAATCATTTGAGGCTGTCTTCAGGACTGAACTGGGAGGCAGAGGCATCCTCAAGACAAAGACAAAATTTATAGAGTTCAGCTTCATGGAGCAAACAAGAGGAGAAACACATGGATGGCATAGAACAAGCCACTGATGCCGAGCACGGCTTCTTGGGACTCTTGGGCATGGAGGCCTTGTTGTCCCCCATTCCGTGTAGGCAAGACTGCAGCCTCCGTGGCCTTCTCTGATTTCCAAAGGGCAGAACAGTTGCTAATCAAAGGAGAAGCAGTCAGGAAACCATCTGAGGCAGAAGCTCATCAAAATTAGGAGACCTACCACCTAGGACCCTGCACCTAGGACACTCCCTAATCTTGTCAGCGACCCCACCCTTTTGAAACTGCAGAAAAAACTGCCTTGATCCTTATCACATACTCCTGCACGACTGTGTAACCTTTCCCTACTCACTGGGATGTATGGATATGAGAATCAGACCATAAAGAAAGCTGAGCACCAAGAATTGATGCTTTTGAACTAGGGTGTTGGAGAAGACTCTTGATAGTCCCTTGGACTGCAAGGAGATCCAACCAGTCCATCCTAAAGGAAATCAGTCCTGAATATTCATTGGAAGGACTGATGCTGAAGCTGAAGCTCCAATCCTTTGGCCACCTGATGCAAAGAACTGAATCACTGGACAAGATGCTGGGAAAGATCGAAGGCAGGAGGAGAAGGGGACAACAGAGGATGAGACCGCTGGATGGCATCACCCAACTTGATGGGCATGAGTTTGAGCAGTCTCTGGGGGTTGGTGATGGACAGGGAAGCCTGGCGTGCTGTAGACCATGGGGTTGCAAGGAGTCGGACACGACAGAGAGACTGAACTGAACTGAACTCACCGGGGTGGGCATGGAGAGGCATAGTTCTCAAGGGGTTAGCTTCCTGTGTCCCCCCTTTGCCTGGCAAAGTACTAAAGCCACTCTTTCTCCCCCATTACTCCGTCTGCATATTTCCATTTGGCATTGGTACACAGAAAGTCAAGATTTTGGCAACACCACCACAAATAAATAAATGTCAACGAATGTGGAATTACTCAGCTACTGAATGTGAGGCCTTGCTCTAAGAAGCTATGTGTGGTCCATGATCACACTCACATTACTCTTAGAGAAGCCTGTTTGATAAATTAGGGCTCTTAGGCTCAATGTTATTTAGTCGTTCAGTTGTGTCTGACTCTTGCAACCCCATGGACTGTAGCCCACCAGGCTCCTCTGTCCATGGGATACTCCAGGCAGGAATCCTGGAGGGGGTTGCCATGCCCTCCTGCAGGAAATCTTCTTGACCCAGAGATCAAATCTGTGCCTCTTGCATTGGCAGGCGGATTCTTTACCACTGAGCCACCGAGGAAGTCCAAGGCTCAATGAGTCTGCCCAAAGTCACAAAGCTGGAAGGGGTGCAGCCAAGGTTTATACCCAGGAATTTTGGATTTCAGCTAGCTTTCTGGAAGTTGCCAGAAGACTAGGGAAGGTCTTCCAGGTTGCCAGCTTAGAGGTCACATTTCTTATATCCTCTCACTTTATATATCTTGCAGATCTGCCTGTTAACCAGAAGCCTGATTCTTGTGCTAATATTTCCAGTTTTTTTTTTTTTTTTAAGGTGGATTCATGCCAACCCAAGGGTGGTCCAATTATTTCTGAAAGTCCATTTGGGCTAATTTGTTAGACTTGAGCTTAGGAAGAGTGAGTGGTGTTTGTGTGTACGCCCATGCGAACACATATTTGGTGTTATCAGCTCCCTCGTCTAAGGCTTCACTAAGCTCCTGTCTTTTGAGAAAGAACAGCATCGCCACTCAGTGTCACGCTGATTAATTCCTGCTGCAGTTATAATGAAAAAACAAACACATTTCTGTCCCAGCCTTGTTACCTTCTGTATTTTCTGTGATTTTTTTCTCCTTTATCTTGCTTCAGAATCTGCACAGCTTGTTTTATCTTCCAAGAATTCTATGGGAGTCTCTTAGGTGACTCTTTCTGAGAAAATGGGAGAAAAATTACATTGATCTGGCTTCTTACAATTACTAGGAGGCTATGCGTAGCTCCTCAAATTATGGGCCATCTAAAAGGTAATCTCTTGTTATCATAATTTAACTCAATCTTGAGTCTAATTCTGGCAGCTTCTAATGTATTTCTTGGAAAATAGCATCATAGATAATGCAGAATTTGCTTTGTTGGTTGCATTTGACATATATTAACTATTTTAACTATGCAACTACTCTGTGAGGCAGGTACTATTATTAACCCCATACAAAAGATGATGCAATTGAGGATCAGAGAGGTTAAGAAACCTTCCCAAAGCCACACAGCTGCTAAAGCTAGAATTTAGATTCAGGGGTTCTTTAGAAGTGAAAACAGCTTCATTTTTTTATTACATAGAATATTTGTGGGAATTTTAGGAACTTCAAATAATAGAGGAAAGAAGGAAAAGACAAAAAACTCACTGAAATTCCCAGTAGTCTTAAATAGCTCATTAATCAATTTCAATATTTTAAAGAACACATTTTCAGACATCTTTCTAAGGCTTAAAGAAACATATACCTCTGTACTTTCAGAAATGGGATTATATAACGAGATGTTCTGTAATTTGCTTTTTACCCAGATGATGGTGATTATAGTGGACAAGGAAAGCAGACTCAGAAGATGAGAAATACCTCCTTTATCAAAGTGATGAATACAAGCTCAGGGCTCTCAGCCTGAGTGTGAGCGCTAACTCCAAGGTGTGTGGGGTGGTGTCTGTGTGAGAAGGAAAGGCATGTGCAATCTGTGTTAATTCTCTGGGCCTTACTCACTGGATTATTTGACCAGAATTCATCCAACCAGGGCTTCCCAGGGGGCACTAGTGTTGAAGAGTCTGCCTGCCAGTGCATGAGACTCGGGTCTGATCCCTGGGTTGGGAAGATGCCCTGGAGGAGGGCATGGCAACCCCCTCCAGTATTCTTGCCTGGAGAATCCCCAAGGACAGCAGAGCCTGGAGGGCTACAGTCCATGGGGTCTCAAAGAGTCGGACATGACTGAGCAACTGAGCACAGACGCATCCAACCAAGTATCTGTACCATAAACAAATACTCCCAGCTACCTTCTTTACAAGAGCGTTCAAGCCCCAATACTATTTACACACAGTCTATGCATTTATCATCTTCTTATCAGAGACTAATGCTCCCAGAATTACTCTGAGCCACCAAAGTCTTCCCAGACGGTAAAGAACCTGCCTGCCAATGCAGGAGACATAAGAGACATGGGTTCGATCCCTGGATTGGAAAGATCCCCTAGAGGAGGGCATGGCAACTCACTCCAATATTCTTGCCTGGAGAATCCCCAAGCACAGAGGAGTCTGGAGAGCCCCAGTCCATGGGGTGTCAAAGAGTCAGACACTTAGCGACTTCGCACGCACAGCACACAAGCACCAAAGGCTAGAATCAGAGATAAAGGCATGGGGACGGTCGCTGTCCACTTGACTCAGATGAAGCCTCCATATAATGTATCATTTCACAGTTTAAGTAGAGAAGGCCAAAAACAACATTAGAGAAGAATATTCATTTAGGCCAGTTCCTGGATTTTTCTGTCTAATGGAATTCCTCTCAGCACACTCATTACCTCATCTCTGAAAATACTAGGTTTGGAAGTAGTCTTGATGGTGCTTCAGGGACTAGGCAATTTCAGCATCTCAGGGAGGTCACGTGATGGAACAATCTGAATAACTAAAATTTGTTGCCACTTCTCAGATGTCAGACACTTGGAAGCATCTTGCATTCTGGTCCCAGCACATCCTGGTGTGATAGTCCTGTGGTCAGGAACATTGAGTAGGTGAAAATGCTACAGCTAAGAGTGGATGGATGACCTTCCTCCCCCAGGCTACCCAGCCAGCAACCGGCAGAGCCAGGAGTTGGATCCAGGGTTCTCTGAGTCAGACCACCCTCGTAGCTGCTATGCTGGTACATAGTAGCTGGTACATTTTCCCTTCCCTTCCCCTTACATAGGAAGGACTTTCTGATTAGATGGCAGTGAGTAGAGACCTGAAAGAGATATGGAGGCAAGGCCTGCAGAATTCTGGAGGAAGAGTAATCTAGAGAAGGGCACGTGCAAAGGTCCTGAGGCATGAGCATGTTTGGGGTTCAGGGGAGAATATGAGCTCGGAAAGGAAATGGGAGGTGGTCAGATATGCAGAACTTTGTGGGCCATTGTGAAGGACTGGGATTTATCCTGAGTAAGCTGGGGTTTGCACAGGTGAGTAATAGGACCTGACTTTTTCTTGATGGACCATTCTGATTGCTGTGTGTCTTGGGGCTGGGACAAAGATGGGAGCATATGAACCAGTTAGGAGGATGCGGCAATCAGCCCGGCAAGACAAAGGGGTTTGGGGCCAGAGTGTGAGCACTGGAGGTGGTAGAAATGGCTGGATTCACTTTATGCTTTAGAAAAGAATCAACAAGGACTGCCCTGGTGGTCCCGTGTTTGACTCTGCCTGCCAAGGCAGGGGACTCGCTTTCGATCCTTGGTCTGGGGAGATTCCACACACCGTGGAGCAGCTAAGCCCATGTGCTGCAGCTATCAAAGTCTGTGTGCTTTGGGGTCTGTGCTCTGAGACAAGAGAAGCCACTGCAATGAGAAGCCAGCACATTGCAACTAGACAGCAGCCCCCTATCTCCACAACTAGAGAAAGTCCAAGCACAGTCATGAAGACCCAGTGCAGCCAAAAAAAAAAAAAAGAATCAATGGAGTTTTTGGGTAAATTGGACGAGGAGAGAGAGATAACAAGAAAACACAAGAATGACGTATTCCTTAATTGTCACGTCAGTCATCATTTTGATATGCAAATTATAAAAGAGCAGTTTGAGATTTCCAACCATGGTACCTGCACTCAATGCCTGATCTCAGCCTGGGTAGAATAAGACAGATGCACATGTACTCAGTTGAGTCTGACTCTTTGCAACCCCATGGACCGTAGCTCGTCTGGCTCCTCTGTGCATGGAATTCTCCAGGCAAGATACTGGAGTGGGTTGCCATTCCCTTCTCCAGGGGATTTTCCTGACCCAGGAATCGAACCCAGGTTTCCTGCATTGTAGGCAGGAAACTATACTGTTTGAACTATCAGGGAAGCCCAAGCCAAAACAAGCAGCCGGGCGTGCCAGGCTCGGGTGACAACCCACAAAGCGAGGAAGTGGGGAGGCGATCGCTGGGGGCTGACTGATCTGCCCCGCCTGCGGCGAGGACAGTCAAAGCATCTTGATGTGGATTGAATGAGACAACACCTAGCTCAGGCTCGTGTGTATGGTGGGTGTGACTGCATGTTAGTCTCTGATCCTCTTTGGAGTCAGGGAGACTTGTGTTTTTTGTTTGTTTTTAATATTTATTTGGCTGCGTCTCATCTTAGTTGTGGCACACAAGATCGTTAGCTGATGCATGTGGGATCTGGTTCCCTGACCAGGAAGCGAACCCAGGCCCCCAGCATTGAGAGCTTGGAGTCTTAGCCACTGGACCACCATGGAAATCTGCGTTCTGTGCTTTGATCATGGGAAAGGGACTTTCCCTGGAGCTCCACCCTTGTGAAAGGATTTATCTAACACTGGGGCTAAGGACAGAAATCAGACTCAGAGGTCTATGACAAGGCAATCCTGGCCACAACTGCTCCTCCTCTTGGTCAAAGCATTCAGGGCCCTGGGCCTCAGTTAAGTCACCTGTGAAGTGGGAGAATAAGAGCTTCCTTGCATGATCGCAGAGAGGATGAAATGACCACACATACGGAGCCCAGAGCTGTCCCTCAGTCATGACCGCTTCTCTCCTCCTCCTTATGTGTACCTGACCTCAGTTGCCAAGTACTTGTGCTGAGATTTGCCCTCATGTTTCATGTCTGCTCCGGGTTAAAGAAAATTATTCTCCTGTCTTCTTGCATATGGAGCTGCAGCTAGTTCTGGACCTGGGGATTTAATGTCTTTGAAGATTGTCAGATTCTGACATTTACTGTTCTCTGCTTATACAGGGCTGGTCCTGTGCAGAGAGACAACTGCAGGCTTTGTTCCGAGCAAAAGCCATGCTTGCTGCAGCCTGTTTGTGGGGTAGGAGGGAGAGAAAGACTGGGTTTTTTTGTTTTAGTATTTATCTATTTGGCTGCATCAGGTCTTCATTGCAGCACATGGGCTCTCTAGTTGCGTTGTGCAGGCTCAGTGGTTGACACATATGGGCTTAGCTGTCCTGAGGCATGTGGGATCTTACACCCCAACCAGGGATCGAGCCCACGTCCTCCGCATTGCAATACGGATTCTTAACCACTGAACCACCATACTCTTTTTTTTTTTTTTTTTTTAAGTCATCAAAGTGCGAGTAGTGGGTCCCATCATTGACTTTCATCTGGGATGCTGTCACTGGTCTCTCAAGCCCTTGCCTGCTCCTTCCAATCTCCATGCAGCTTTCAGTGGCTGTGAAGTGAAGTGAAGTTGCTCAGTCATGTCCGACTCTTTGCGATCCTATGGACTGTAGCCTACCAGGTTCTTCCGTCCATGGGATTTTCCAAGCAAGAATACTGAAGTGGGTTGCCATTTCCTTCTCCAGTAGCTGAGAAGCCTTAAAAATGCTCCATCACAGCCTGTTGCTGCTCAAAACCTTCTAGTGTCTTCCACCCATCTCAGGATAAAGATGAAATCCTCCCCGGGGCTCACAGGGAGAAGGAGAAACATTCTTCTTTAGTCAAGGCTGCCCTTTTCAACTTGGTTTTGCATCTTTCCTTCCAGCACAGGGCCTTTTCGTGTGCTGGTCTTCCTTTGGGCAGAGATGATTTAGGGTTAGAGAAGGAGGCACAGTCAATAAAGTAGGACTTGCAGAGGTTCAACACCTTGAACACCTCATGGTGCCACCACATGCAATTTAATTCAACAGTAGGCTCTGACATGTAATTTTATTTTCCCAAATTACACATTAAAGGTGAGTTGTGCTGAAATCACTCATTCCTCTTGTTTGCTTGTTCTCACTCTCTCCTTTAAAGCTTTTCTGATTCAGTCTTGTTTCCTCTTTGTCTCTCTGGATCCCTGATTTTCTGCTCCCCTAAACTGGCACTTAAGGGAGAGATTACAAACAGTTTTGGTATCATAAACGATGGGGCAGCAGTGGTGTAGGAGAGGGGTTGGAACGGCAGCCATGGGGGTGCCCTGTTCACGTCTCCTGGTAGGAGACCCTGCTGTGAGGAGCATGGTTGGTTCATGACCTTCAGCTCGACCTTTGGATCCCCTCGTAGTGCTCATGGTGAGGCTGTGTTCTCCTGGATTGTGCTCAGCCAATGACCAAGTAGGGTCGGGGTACCAGTGTCCCTCCCTTCCGGCCCATCACAGGGTTCTGCCAATAGGAATCATCTCCACTGGCTGGGTGGAGCCCTTCTCCAAGCCCTGTGGTAGGCTCAGGGTCTCCCTCCCCACCCCTCCTTCCTTCCCTCTCAACTCCCACAGGCGTCAGAGTCACATCATGGTCTAAAGTCTCTTCCCATCACCTCCTGTTTCTTTTTCCTTTATGCTTCACAGGCACCCCCTGTCCTGCCAATAAATCTCTTGCACATCTAATTCTATCTTGACATCTGCTTCTCAGAGAACCCAAACTGACCCAAGCAGAAGAAGAGAAGAGAGTTAAACATCTTCAACCTTCTTAGAACACCCAATACTCTGAAACTCAAGAGCTCCAGGCTTGTACTAACCTTTAGGAGAAAGGAATCTGAAAAAAAAAATATATATATATATATATATATGAAAAAAAAAATATATATGAAAGTGAAAGTGAGGTCGCTCAGTTGTGTCCAACCCTTTGCGACTCCATGGACTGTAGCCTACCAGGATCCTCCATCCATGAGATTTTCCAGGCAAGAGTACTGGAGTGGGTTGCCATTTCCTTCATATATATATATATATATATATATTTGAATCACTTTGCTGTACACTCAAAACTAACACATTTAAATCAATTATACTTCAGTTAAAAAAAAAAAAAGATGAACTCTAGGCTTCATGTTCTTCCTAACCACATGATAGGAAGAACATAGACTTTCACTTCATTTGAAGGATATACTAAGGATGACACCAACGGCTGGCTGGCTCCTTCCTAGCTGTATCATCTAGTGCCTTGCTTCTTCTTGCTATAGAGCCTGGAAAAGCTTGACTTATTTCCCAGCGTCTTTGGGTTGAGAATTGCTTTCCTGAAAACAGAAGACAAGATGAAGTTCAGTCCTACTTCTCTCCCCACTCTTTTCAGCCTTGAATATGGACAAGATCCCGAGATCCCAAGCAACCAGTTGAGAATGTGAGATAACAATCATGAAAGAAAGGCTCAGAGAATCACAAAGCCCCCAGCCCTGGGCATAATCAAGCCACAGAATGAACAGCAGCTGCTCCTGTACTGCTGGACTTCCTGTTACAGAAGAAAAATAGACCCTTGTCTGTGTCAGCCTCGGTATGTCACTTGCAGGTCGGAACATGCCTTAATGATATAGATGATCTGATTTGAAATATGTGCTCTGTGCCTTTGGGCCAACTGGCTGGCTCAGGCAAGGCCAGAGGCATCTTTCGGTGCAGGTAGAATTTCATAGGCAGAAGGGCCAGCAATTGCTTCCTTGTGCACTTGGCAGTCCGTGGAGAAATATACCTGGACTCGGCATTGTAGGGCTGAAGAAGAGCCTTCTTCCCCATTGTCTGTTTTTATAGGGTATGAGTGACAGATATGGGCTCAGTTTGTCTCTTTGCTACTTTATCAGATGAGTGGGAAGAGACAAGAGACAGAAGCAAGGGGTGACAGTGAGAGTTTATAAGAGAGAAAATAAAATGTCACTTATCCAAGTGAGAGGGGGTGGGACTCACAAAGAGTGGTCCTGGGAAGATTACTGCAAGGGAAGATGCAAAGGACCCAACCACTCACCCATGAGTTATCAAGGGGTTGTTGTTCAGTCGCTCAGTCGTGCCCAACCCTTTGTGACCCCACAAACTGCAGCATGCCAGGGTTTCCTGTCCTCCACTGTCTCCTGGAGTCTGCCCAAACTCATGCCCATTGAGTTAGTGATGTCATCCAACCATCTCATCTTCTGTCGTCCCCTTCTCCTCCCACCTTCAATCTTTCCCAGCATCAGGGGCTTTTCCAATGAGTCAGTTCTTTGCATCAGGTGGCCAAAGTATTGGAGCTTTAGTTTCAGCATCAACCCTCCCAATGAATATTCAGGGTTGATTTTATTTAAGATTGACTGGTTTGATCTCCTTGATGTCCAAGGGATACTCAAGAGTCTTCTCCAACACCACAGTTCCAAAGCCTCAATTCTTCAGCACTCAGCCTTCTTTATGGTCCAACTCGCACATCCATACATAACTACTGGCTTTGACTAGACAGACCTTTGTGGGCAAAGGGATGTCTCTACTTTTTAATATGTTGTCTAGGCATCAGTTTGCTGTGTGTTTAGTCGCCAGTCATATCTGACTCTTTGTGACCCTATGAACTGCACCCACCATGCTCCTCTGTCCATGAGGATTCTCCAGGCAAGAATATTGGAGTGGGTTGCCATGCGCTCCTCTAGGGGATCTTCCCAACCCAGGAATTGAGCCCAGGTCTCCGGCAATTGCAGGTAGATTCTTTACTGTCTGAGCCACCAGGGAAGCCCAAGAACACTGGAATGGATAGCCTATCCCTTCTCCAGGGGAACTTCCCAACCCAGGAATCGAACTGGGGTCTTCTGCATTGCAGGTGGATTCTTTACCAGCTGGGCTACCAGGGAAGCCCATCTAGGTATAAAGGGGGTTAATCTTTTTTTTTTCTATTTATCTCTATTTAATCTTTTTTTTTCTATTTAAAAAATATTCAAGTCCACTTTCCACATTCCCCCAAAAGCCCACATCTCCACCAGCTGAACGTGAATCACCCCCCACACTCAGAGTACAATTTGGTGGCATGTTCTTTACTTAATATCAGCAGTAGTAACATTCAAGCACCAAAAAAGCCTGAGTAATTATATGTCTGTTTTCTCTGCTGTTTTCATTTGCATGGAATGAAGGCACCTGCCATGTTAATTGTGCCCTTTTTATAAACATCTTCTCTAGCCAGCCAACCAAAAATGCATCGGGGTGGGGGAGGGTTATGTGTTGGAGGGAAAGGATTCGTCTGTACAACAGATTTTCAGATCTTCTTGAGTCCAACAATACCTTCCTTCATACAAGGCTGCCAAACCTTCACCCAGACAACAGAGGAAGATGATTCACTGAACGTTAAACAAAAGAGATTTTAAAAAGAGAAAGAATCCTTGGAGAAGGAGAACGGAGAAGGAAGTGAACCAGACCTCCCTACCTGTGTTCAGTCACAGAAGCCAAGATATAACATTGAAGATGTGTTTTCCTAAAGGAAAACAGAAAAAAGAAATGTGCCCATCACAGCTGTATCATCTAGACATTGTGAAATAGTCCTTGACAGGTTTATTTTTTCCTCCCTATTTATGTGTAAAGACATAACATACAGTAAAGGGCACACATCTTAAGTGTACAGTTTTATTAATTTGGGGGAAAATTCTTGTTGTAGGAAAATATATACATCTTGAATTTTTCGTCTTCATTATTTTAAATTGTAGACGTCACTGCCATTAAATTGCCATCGTGATGTTGTATCACCATCATTACTACCTTTTCCAAAACTTTTCATCCTATCAAACAGAGACTCTGAAACATTACAGTTGGAGAAAATTTACATAAAATACAATGTGTAGCCAAAGTCCAGATTGGGATATAAAATGTTCCCAGCTTCCAGCTGGGTCCCTTAGGCTCCTCCTTGGATAATGCCTCCTTAGAGGTAAAACTGTTGTGACCTCTATCATCACGGGTTAATTCTGCCTGAAAGTTAGTATAAATGAAACCAAACGGTGTGTATTGTTCTGCGTCTGGCTTCTTTCACTCAACTCTGCCCCTGAGATTCATCCATGTTGTTGCGTGAATCAGTGTATTGTTCTTTTTTTGGTTGCTACCTAGTATCCCATTCCGAGAAGGCAATGGCACCCCACTCCAGTACTCTTGCCTGGAGAATCCCATGGGCAGAGGAGCCTGGTGGGCTGCAGTCCATGGGGTCGCTAAGAGTCGGACATGACTGAGAGACTTCACTTTCACTTTTCAGTTTCATGCACTGGAGAAGGAAATGGCAACCCACTCCAGGGTTCTTGCCTGGAGAATCCCAGGGATGGGGGAGCCTGGTGGGCTGCCGTCTATGGGGTTGCACAGAGTCAGACACGACTGATGCGACTTAGCAGCAGCAGCAGTATCCCATTGTATGAACATATCAGTTTATTTTTCTTCTCCATTCATTTTCTGGTCAGTGGACATTTGGGTTGTTTCCAGCTTGAGATTCTTGGAAATAAAGCCTCAGACTCATGGTCACAGAGAATGGACTGGCTTCCATTTCATGCACTGGCGCACCAGTGCATGGATTCCATTCTATGGACTGGTTTCCATAGAGAATGGTAGTTTCCAAGGGGGAGGGAGTCGGTGCAAGGAGGGAGTGGGAGGTGGGGGCTAGCAGGTGTAAGCTTTTATATGTAGAATGGATAAATGACACTGTATAGCATAGGAGAATACATGCACTGTCTTATGATAAACCATAATGGAAATGAATATAAAAAAGGAATATATATTTGTGTAGCTGAATCACTTTGCTGTGCAGCAGAAATTAACACTACATTGTAAATTAACTATACTTCAATGAAAATAAATTTAAAAAGGAAATAAAGCCACGGTGACATTACTGTGTAAAAGTCTTTTTTAAAAAATTATTTATTTTTGGCTGTGCTGGGTCTTCATTGCTGCTCAGGCTTTTCTCTGGTTATAGTAAGTGGGGGCTACTCTCTAGTTGTGATTCATGGGCTTAATTGCTCCTTGGCATATGGGATCTTCCTGGACCAGGGATCAAACCCGTGTCTCCTGCATTGGCAGGCAGATTATTAATATTATTCCTATTACCGTTATTATTGTTTTTGATGTACTACCACCAATTTGCCCTATCTTTAAGGAGCAGATCCATCCGCCAGAAAGTTCTGCTTTGCACTGAGCTGAAATTGGCCTCTTTGCAACTTCATCCAGTTGCTTCCAGTCCACAGCCCAACATTTAGCACTTAATTACATCTTGTCTTCTATTATGCACTAATTGTCTCTTGTGGCTCCTCCCTTCTCCCCGGCTCATTTGCCAAGTCCTCGAGGGCAGAGACCAAGTCTTGTAGTCAGAACACCTTTCAGAGCTGCAAGAATAAGAACTTATTAAATAAATACTTGTTGATGGAACGTTCCCGCCAGGAATTCCCCGTGGGGCCTCAAACCAGGTGTGTGGAAGACAGTGTAGGAAGGTCACAAGGGATTTGCAAGTTAAATATGCATACAGCTTATATATCATTTGCATACTCCCGCTGTCAACTCTCAGCAATTTTACATTTAAAATGATATTGCTCTCCCGAAGGCTGTCATTTCTTTATCTTGCTCTTCTTCAGTATTGTGTACATATCAAACCAGAACATGGGGAGTTTACACCCTCTGTGTAAACTGTTCAGTAAAATATTCAGAACCTCAGTTGCAGGAAGAGAAGCTCAGGGTGAGCTTGTCTAGTTGAAATTCTGTTTGCCCTTTCAAGGGCAATTGTCACCTGTGCTCTCAAACACGATTACTCACTCCTACATCCCTCTGTTCTTGCCACCTGCAGTGCCATTAACCACTGTGTATCCTAACTAGAAATTAGTCAGTGCTCTTTCAGTTGCAAGTGATTGGAACCCTACTCAATGCGGTTTAAGCCAAGATAGGGAATCTGAATTCACTGGCTTCTGTAACTGAACCATCTGGGGACTTCAGACACAGCTTAAGGTAGAGACTGAAAGGATGTCAGTAAGGGTTCATCAGAATTTCTTTTCTTCAACTCTGCTCACAGTTCAATTCAGTTCAGTCACTCAGTTGTGTCCGACTCTTCGAGACCTCATGGACCGCAGTACGCCGGGCCTCCCTGTCCATCACCAACTCCTGTAGTTTACTCAGACTTATCTCCATTGAGTCGGTGATGCTGTCCAACCATCTCATCCTCTGTCGTCCCCTTCTCCTCCTGCCTTCAATCTTTCCGAGCATCAGGGTCTTTTCAAATTACTCAGCTCTTCACATCAGGTGGCCAAAGTATTACAGTTTCAGCTTCAACTCTACTCACAGTCCCAACACAAAAAGCTTCACTTACCCGACAGCTAAAGTCAAAATCTCAAGGCTGCATCTCATTGGTGAGACATGAGTCACATGACAGTCCCTAAGCCAATCTCTGTGTTGGGAAGAGAAGTATACCTATTAGCTAGTTCTTGGGTGAGTCCCTCTCTGCCTCCTAGTCCTGTGGTCTGAGAGTGAGGAAGAGGAGCTGCCTGAAGAGAAGTCTAGGGGCTTCCCTTACAGGAAGCGCAGGTGCGAGCACAGATGTCAACTCCCAGCAGAGCTGGCTGAGTCTGTCTCTGTACTTAATCTGGGGGCTCTTTGGGGGCAGGAAGTTGAGACTCCTCATGAAACTAAGCATGTAAAAAGGGGTAGAATAAAGAAACCTCCGAGGCACCGGAGAGTCTTTCCTTTCTTAACTGTTTACTGAACAGCGAGTATTGCATGACAAGAATGAGTAAGCAAAGAGGTGGTCCCTGCCGACCGTGGGGCTTATGGTCTTGTTGGCAAGACAGAATACACACAGCAGACTTGATCAATAGAGAGTGATGTGTATGAGATACTGTTTGTGTGAACAAAGGTTCTTCTTTGCAGCTTAGAACACTTGAGTTGATAAAACAGTAATAAAATGACACCTTACATCATAAAGGGCTTCCCTGATAGTTCAGCTGGTCAAGAATCCACCTGCAGTGCAGGAGACCCTGGCTCAATTGCTGGGTTGGGAAGATCCCCTGGAGAAGGGATGGGCTACCCACTCCAGTATTCTTGGGCTTCCCTGGTGGCTCAGCTGGTAAAAAATCTGCCTGCAATGTAGGAGACCTGGATTCGATCCCTGGGTTGGGAAGATTCCCTGGAGAAGGGAACGGCTACCCACTCCAGTATTCTGGCCTGGAGAATGCCATGGACTATTCCATGGGGTCACAAACAGTCAGATACGACTGAGAGACTTTCACTTCAGTTCACTTCAGTTACATAACAAATCCCTTTAAAACACCTTTATAATAACTTCTGGGCTTCCCAGGTGGCACTAATGATAAAGAACCCACCTGCCAGTGCAGGAGATGTAAGAGATGTGAGTTCGATCCCTGGGTGGGGAGGATCCCCTAGAGAAGGGCATGGCAACCCACTCCAGTATTCTTGCCTGGAGAATCCCATGAACAGAGGAGCCTGGTGGGCTACAGTCCATGGGGTCACACATGGAGTTGGACCCGACTAAAGCAGCTTAACACACATGCATGCATAGCAACTTCTAGGATAGTAGTTGTGATGTTCCCCCCATTTTTTAGAAAAGAGTTGGAGACTGAAAAGCAAGCATGCCTGCAGTGTGCCAGTAACCAACCACACGCACACCTTCATGCAGAAGGACTTACTTTTATCAGCCTGCCCAACAGCCCCGCGAAGGGTGATCTTATGTCATCGATGAGGAAAGAGGACCTCAGAGATGGAGACACTAGCCTGACAGCAAGTGGCAGATCCAGAAGACCCAAGCGAGTGACTTAGTGTCACACAGAACCCGCGGCCGGGCCAGGACTCACCGCTGGGGCTCAGGGCTCCAAGTCGTGTCCTCATCTCTCAGCCCCGCTGGGTCCCCCCGCCCCTGCCTTCAAACCACATCTGTCATCGGGGATTACTCTGATCTGTCATCAGGCCTTGCCTCTTGCAACTAGACAAATAACTATCGACAGTCTTGACCCAGAGAAGAATGAAGTTTCCTTTCTGCTTTCCTTGCCAGAGCCTTGAAGCCCTGCCCCAGAAACGCCAACCCCCTTTTCCCCAGGAAGTGTTTCTGCCCCCTTCATCACTCATTGCTAACCCTGTGCCAGAGCTGGGTGGTGGTGGTGGCAGAGGCGTGCAGACAGCTCCACCAGGGCTTGACTTGGCGTGTGTGTGTGTGGCAGCCAAGACCTGGCCCATTTTGCTCCTGTGCTGAGCAAAACACCTGCTTGCTGTTCTGTCTATGTGTCGTGAGAGAAAGGGAGGGGTTGAGGACGCCTCTGATATTTTTTGTCTGGACAGCTAGAAGCTGTCACTTATGGAGATGTCAGCCAAAGCAGCTTCTGAGCAGGGTGAATTCCAGAGTTCAGGTTTGTGTCTGTTAAGTCAAAGATGCTTGTTCAACACCCAAGAGGAGTCATGAAAGGGCAACTGGGTATGGAAAGAGGATGTGGCTGGAGATAAAAATGTGGGATGCGTTGCCACAGAGACGGTAGTAAATGCCGTGGGATGGCTGAAACCGCTAGGGAGTGGGAGTATCAAAAAGAGAATGAGTTAGAAGAGAGCCTAGAGCCCCCCGCCCTAGAGCACAGGGGATAAGGACCAGAGAAAACTTAGAAGGCGTAGTGAGTGGGCAGGAAGGTATCGAGAGAATCAGGATGGAGGCCAAGCAAAGAAGGGATTTCAAGAAGGGAACAATTAATTGCACCAAACCATACTGCTAAACTGTGTTCGATCGGAACACATGAGGTGTCATTGATGACCTTGGCTGGAGTGGCGTGGTGTGGAGGTGGGCAGGAAGGCAGGAGAGAATGGGCAGAAAGTTAAATAGACTATTCTTTTTAAACTATTTTTTAAAATTGAAGTTTAGTTGATTTACAAAGCTGTGTTAGTTTCAGGTGCAGCGAAGTGAATCAGTTATGCATGTACATAGCTGCTGCTGCTGCTGCCAAGTCACTTAAGTTGTGTCCGACTCTGTGCGACCCCATAGACGGCAGCCCACCAGGCTCTCCTGTCCCTGGGATTCTCCAGGCAAGAACACTGGGGTCGGTTGCCATTTCCTTCTCCAACGCATGAAAGTGAAAAGTCAAAGTGAAGTCGCTCAGTCGTGTCCGATTCCTAGCGACCCCATGGACTGCAGCCTACCAGGCTTCTCCATCCATGGGATTTTCCAGGCAAGAGTACTGGAGTGGGGTGCCATTGCCTTCTCCGGCATGTACATAGAGTCGCTCTTTTTTTCAAAGATTCTTTTCTCACGTAGATCATTACAAAGTATTGAGTAGAGGTCCCTGTGCTATGCAGCAGGTTCTTATTAGTTGTCTATTTTATATATAGTAATGTGTAGAGATGATTCCTTTTACAGGTTTGGAATAAAAGAGAGGGCTTCCTAGGTGGCGCAGTGGTAAAGAATCCGCCTGCCAATGCAGGAGACATGGGTTCAATTTCTGGGTCATGAAGATCCCCTGGAGAAGGAAATGGCAGCCCACTCCGATATTCTTGCCTGGAAAATTTCATGGACAGATGAACCTGGCAGGCTGTGGCCCACGGGGTCTCAAAGAATCAGCCATAATTGAGCACACACACAACCACAACACAGACTAACAGAGACAGATCAGGGGTGACTTTTCTCAAGCTGGGAAATATTGTAGCAAGTTTGTGTTCTGATGGGAATGAAAAGTGCAGAGGGATGATTTTGTGATGCAAGGGTGGGGGGGAATAGGGCAGTTCCAGGAATAATATCCCAGAGCAGATTGGAGGAGATGCCATCCAGGGAACCACTGGTGTGTTTGGCCCTAGATCGCAAAGCTAGGCTCCCTCTACCCTGCTCCCTCTTCCCATCAACACACAGTACATTCTTGCCTTCTCTTCTTAGCACTGCTCCACACATCCCTAAGAACACTCTCACTTGAGAGAATAAAGCCTAGGCCGGGCACTTGCTATTTCTGATACTGATAACCATGAATTAGAGTGAAGAGGGAAAACAGGAGGCGGCAGGTCTTGTCTGAGCTGCTGGATTCAGGTGTGTGTGCTGTGAGCGTGCTTGCAAAATCACCTTGCTGGGCTATTCACAAAGTTGGGTCTGACTCTTTGTGACCCTATGGACTGTAGCCCATCAGGCTCCTCTGTCCATGGGATTCTCCAGGCAAGAATCCTGGAGTGGGTTGTCATGCCCTCCTCCAGGGGATCCTCCCAAGCCAAGGATGGCAAAGTTGAGAAGGCATTTTCAAAAGGAAGCAGAGACAATATGAATAAACACCACTAAATCACATGTGGTGGCATGAGCTAGGTTTACCGAACGTGTGGCCTTTACCACCATCTCCAGTTTAAAACCACTGGTATTTAATAGGTTTCTTTCAAAGTCATTCAAGCAGCAAAGATAAATTGAGACCTGGGAGAGGCCTTGGAGATGGAGACGAGAGAGGGCTCTGGTCCGCAAGGAGTTGGAAGACCCGTAAGGTATTATTAACAAGATTTTCACAGAATGGCATCGTAATTTAAGGGCTAGGAGAGTTGAAACTGAAAGTTTCTCAGTTGTGTCCGACTCTATACAGTCCATGGAATTCTCCAGGTCAGAATACTGGAGTGGGTAGTCTTTCCCTTCTCCAGGGGATCTTCCCAACCCAGGGATTGAACCCAGGGCTCCTGCAATGCAGGCAGATTCTTTACTAGCTGAGCCACTAGCAAAATCCAAGAATACCGGAGTGGGTAGCCTATCCCTTCTCCAGCAGATCTTCCTGATCCAGGAGTCAAACTGGGGTCTCCTGCATTGCAGGCGGACTCTTTACCAGCCGAGCTACCAGGGAAGCCCATTTGGAGAGTTTTGGATGCTCAAGGCAGGATTAGGTAACCCAGTAAACTTAAACGAGACAAGGCTGAGGCAAGCATAAAGAAGAAGTACACTTTATGCCAGGAAGTATAAGGAAAAGTGCCCCTCTAACCCAGGGGACTGCATGCGCAAAAAAGAGGTATGCAGGTGAGCATTAAATAATAGACTCACAGGATGAGAAAGTTATTTCAATGATCTTGCCATCCTTTTTACACTTCAATGAGACATGCTCAGTTTACTGCTAATGGGAAGTGCCTACTTGTCTCACTTTTATTTTATGGCTTAAAACAACATTTATTTTGTTTACCGGAGAAGGAAATGGCAACCCACTCCAGTACTCTTGCCTGGAGAATCCCAGGGATAAGGGAGCCTGGTGTGGGGCTCTTGCCGTGGAGGGAGGAGCCTGGTAGGCTACAGTCCATGGGGTTGCAAAGAGTCGGACACGACTGAGCAACTTCACTCACTCACTCACTCATTTTGTTTACCAGTCTGGAATTTGGGCAGGGCTTGGAGAAAGATATAGCAATGCACTCCAGTATTCTTGCCTGGAAAAATCCTATGGACAGAGGAGCCTGGCGGGCTACAGTCCACAGGGTTGCAAGAGTCGTACATGACTCAGTGACTAAACCACCACCAGTGGGGACAGCTTGTCGACAATCCTCCTTGGATTGCTTGGCAACACAGCATCAGCTGTGATGGCTCAAAGGCTGGGGCAGAAATCATCTAAAGGTTCATCCCCCTATCAGGTGGTGGGTACTTGGCTGTTGGCTAGGACCCTAGGGAGGGCAACCTGGATTCCTGCACGTAGCCTCTGCAGTGTGAGTTGGGCTTCCTCCCAACATGGTTGCTCAGTTACGAGGATGAACTTCCCAAGAGAGGAAATGGGATGGAAGCCATGTCACTTTTATGACCTCGCTTCAGAGGTCATGCAGCATCACTTCTGCTATGTTCTCTTCATTAGAGCCTAGTTCATATCCAAAAAGAGAAGAATTAGGTGACATCCCCATATGGTAAGTGACAAAAAAATATGTGGACACGTCCTAAAACCCACCACAGCCCACCTTCTGCCCATGAATTCTCTATATTCTCCCCACATGCAAAACAGAGACACTCTCTCCCCAAATCCTATCTACCTCCCTGAGAGTTTCGTCTAGCTGGAACACTGGGTCCGATATTCTTGTCATCTAAATCAGGTCCAGGGGACATATAGATTTTTAAGACAGGAGACTGCTGTGTCTCCCATCAACTGGCAAAGCAATAAAGTTATTCTTTTCTGCTTCACCCAAAAAGCAAATAAATAAATCAGGTGCAAATAACACTTATTAGTCTCTCCTTTAACACACTGAGTCTTAGAACCTCACAGTGGTTGGTAACCAACTAGAATTAAATAACGTTTGATTGATTGCTTGATTTTTATGGAGATAGAATGCACAACATTTTATTTTATTTTCCAGTTCCTTTCCATTCGTGTAAGTGGTATTGGTTTTCCATTCCAAGTATTAATGTCAAGTTTTCTTTCAATACTGCTTTAAAAAAAACACACAGTGATTTTAAAGAAAATAGTAAATAAAGAATAGTATAGGTGATGCTTGCTGCTACTGCTGCTAAGTCACTTCAGTCATGTCCAACTCTGTGCGACCCCAAAGACAGCAGCCCACCAGGCTCCCTTATCCCTGGGATTCTCCAGGCAAGAACACTGGAGTGGGTTGCCATTTCCTTCTCCATTGCATAAAAGTGAAAAGGGAAAGTGAAGTCACTCAGTCGTGTCCGACTCTTGGTGACCCCATGGACTGTAGCCTACCAGGCTCCTCCATCCATGGGATTTTCCAGACAATGTGGCAAAAATTGTGAGAGTGGGGAGTATAAAGAATGAAGTATTGATATTTATTACAATGTGGATAAACTTCAAACATAATAACCCTACGTAAAAGAAACTACCTACAAAATGGCACATAGTGTGTGAGTCCATTGACATAAACTGTCCGGAAAAGGAAAATCTAAGTGGGTAGATTAAAGATTGCCTGAATCTGTGGGTGGAAAGGGGGATGGACTCTTTCGGGAGCATGATAAAAACGATCTAAAATCAGATTGTGGTGGTATTGGCACAATTCTGTAAATCTACTAAAAATTGTAGGGAGGTAGGATCTTAGGAGACAGTGCCTCTATTTTGCTTGTGGGAAGACTATGGGTAATTCATGGCCTGAGGGTGGACTGGGGTGGGTTTTAAGACGTGTCCACATACTTTTTGTCACATGCCATCCATGAGATATCATCTGATCCCTCTTGTTTTTGGATATGGCTGGGCTCTAATGAAGAGAACTTAGCAGAAATGACGCTGCATGACTTCTGAAGTGAGGTCATGGGAGTGACGTGGCTTGCACTCCACTTCCTCTCTTGGGAAGTTCATCCTTGTAACTGAGCCTCCATGCTAGGAGGAAGCCCAACTCACATTGGAGAAACTCCACTTAAAACTTCCCAGTTGACTCAGTGGATAAAGAATCCATCTGCAATGCAGGAGATGCCAGAGACACAGGTTCCATTCCTGGGTCAGGAAGATCCCTTGGAAGAGGAAATGACAACCCATTCCAGTATTCTTGCCTGGAAAATCCCACGGACAGAGGAGCCCAGTGGGCTACACCCCATGGGGTTGCAAAGAGTCCAACTCGAGTGAGCAACTAAGCATGCATGCGTACTTCAAACGAGCTAATTTTATCGTATGTAAATTCCTTAATAAAACTGTTGGAAAACTGTGAGACCACATTTGGATGCCTGGAGTGTTTGAGACACTGGGCAGTAACAGTAGGAGGATTTTCAAATTATGTTAATCAGAGCTGCTCACTTTGAAGGAAAAAATATCAGAATGCCCAATCAGGACTGAATCAACAGCACTCTGATCTGTCCTCATTTGTTTTTAGAAACAGTTTAATGTAGAAACACAGACATTTCTAGAAATGAGCAAAGCTGCCCACCAGAGCTAAGACAGGTTCTCCCTGCCCAGCACCAGCTGATGGCATGAACCATTGTGTGGGGCCATTTAACCTCTAGGCCTCATGGTTTATTTATGAAGGTGACTCATGTCTTATTTATGATAAAAAGAGGAAGGTCATCATGTAAACATCTTTGAATGAAGCTTCTCTGAGTACAGAACAGAACGAGACGAGTCAGCAGATCAGAGTTTACTTCATTTGCAGGGATGTGTATCTGGCACTTGTCTGGGGTCTCAGGACCTTGGGACAAATGGACTCAACAGAACACTTCAAAGAACTGAACCCATCTGTAGGTTGAAGAGGGTCTGATTTGGCCCTTAGTTGATGAGTGTTTTGGAGGACAATATCCCTAAGCTGAAAATGCTCGAGAAGCAGTGTGCTAGAATGTGCAGGGTGGACAACAGCATCCCAGAGTCCGGGATGGTTTTCCAGAGACTTGCCACAAATTGTAGTAATTACTGTTTGTGATTTCCTTTATGGATCAGCAAAGGAAGACTCTCAAAGGAAGACAGCTGAGCAAATGACAGCCTCTCTCAGGGAAATTCCATCTGTGAGAGGTCACCCCCTCCCCACCCCAACTCCCACACCCCTCCCCCACCTCCCCCAAAGATGGAGGGATGGGATGGGAACAGACCTAGGGTAGCTCTAGGTTAGCTCATCCATGCCGTGAGTCCAACCCCCTCTGCATTCACGGGCAGGGGTTAGTTCCTGCGGCTTTTTGTCACTCAGCTTTGATTACAATGTTTCAGGCATACAGGAAAGTGATATGTGTATTCTTTTGCAGATTCTTTTCCCATATAGGCTCGGATGGCAAAGAATCTGCCTGCAGTGCAGGAGACTCAGGTTCATTCCGTGGGTCGGGAAGATCCCCTGGAGGAGGGCATGGCGACCCACTCCAGTATTCTTTCCTGGAGAATCCCATGGATGGAGGAGCCTGGTGGGCTACAGTCCATGGGGTCCCAAAGAGTCAGACATGTCTGAATGACTAACACTTTCACTTTCAAATAGGCTGTTATATATAAAATATTGAGTATAGTTCCCTGCGCTATACAATAGGGTACTTGTTATTTATCTGTTTCGTCTATAGTAGTGTGTATGGGTTAACCGCAAATTCCTAATCTATTGCTCCCCATGCTTTCTTTTCCTTTTGTTTGTAATTCTACTTCTCTCTGTTTCCTCCTTTGATGTAAATAGGAGAAAAATCTCTGCTGAAAGCCACAGTTTTCATTTTAAAACAAACAAATGAAGCCATGTTGCTGCTCAAGTCCCTCCAGTGGCTTCCCAGCTTGTTGTTGCTCAGTTGAGTCTGACTCTTTGCGACCCCATGGGGGTCCTTCCCTGTCCTTCACCATCTCCCAGAGCTTGCTCAAGAACTCATGTCCATTGAGTTGGTGATGCCATCCAACCATCTCATCCTCTGTCATGCCCTTCTCCTCCTGCCCTCAATCTTTCCCAGCATCAGGGTCTTTTCAAATGAGTCAGATTTTTGCATCAGGTGGCCAAAAAGTATTTGAGTTCCAGCTTCAACATCAGTCCTTCCAATGAACATTCAGGACTGATTTCCTTTAGGATGGGCTGGTTGGATCTCCTTGCAGTCCAAGGGACTCTCAAGAGTTTTCTCCAGCACCACAGTTGGAAAGCATCAATTCTTTGGCACTCAGCTTTCTTTATGGTTCAGCTCTCACATCCATGCATGACTACTGGAAAAACCATAGCTTTGACTATACAGATGTTTGTCAGCAAAGTGATGTCTCTGCTTTTTAATACTCTGTCTAGGCTTATCACAGCTTTTCTTCCAAGGAGCAAGCATCTTTTAATTTCATGGCTGCAGTCACCATCCACAGTGATTTTGGAGCCCACGAAAATAGTCTGTCACTGTTTCCATTTTTTCCCCTTCTATTTGCAATGACATGATGGGACTGGCTGCCACGATTATAGTTTTTTGCATGTTGAGTTTAAGCCAGCTTTTTCACTCTCTTTCACTTTCATCAAGAGACTCTTTAGGCTGTGCTGGGTCTTCATTGCTGTGTGGGCTCTCCTGAAGTTGCAGAGATGGTGGGCTCAGTAATTGTGTTTCCGAGGCTCTAGAGCGCAGGCTCAATGGTTACAGCACCATTGGCATATGCTTTCTGGCATATGGCAGAGGTTTTCTGCCATTAGGGTGGTGTCATCTGCATATCTGAGTTTATTGATATTTCTCTCGGCAATCTGAACTCCAGCTTGAGCTTCATCCAGCCCTGTATTTTGAAACTGTGCAGTAAGGTTCTGTATGTCCTTGACCTACACTGCCTGCATCTGGCCACTGGACACTTAGAATATGGCTAGTTTAAATTCAGGTGCGCTGGCTTCCGTGGTGGCTCAGGGGTAAAGACTACACCTGCCAATACAGGAGATACAAGTTGTGGTCCGGGAAGATTTCACATGCCTCAGGGCAACTAAGCCCGTGTCATAACCACTGAGCCTGTGCTCTAGAGCCTGGGAACTACAATTACTGAGCCCACCATCTCTGCAACTTCAGAAAAGCCATGCAGCAATGAAGACCCAGCACAGCCTAAAGTAAATAAATAAAGTTATAAATTCAGATACGTTGTGAGTATGAACTACACAGTGGATGTGACATTCCCATATTTGAAGACAATAGAAATAAAATAATGTGAAATAGCTCATTGAGACTTTCAAATGTTAGTACTGTTGAAATGATAATATTTTAGGTATATTGGCTCAAATAAAATATGTTCAGGTTATTTTCATCTCTTTAAAACTGTAGATACAAGAAAACTGAAAATTATATTTGTAAGCACACTGTGTTTCTATGAGGTGGCGTTAACCTAGCCTCTGCTCATTACACTGACCTCTGGTTTCTCTGTGAATGAGGCAGTCATGCTCTGGGCTTTTGCACCTGCGTGCGTACTAAGTTGCTTCAGTCGTGTCCGACTCTTTGCGACCCTGTGGACTGTAGCCCGCCAAGCTCCTCTGTCCATGGGATTCTCCAGGCAGGGATACTGGAGTGGGTTGCCATGCCCTCCTCCAGCGGATCTTCCCAACCCAGGGATCCGACCCCCATCTCTTAAGTCTCCCGCATGGGCAGGTGGGGTCTTTCCCACTAGTGCCACCCAGGTTCATTGCCGGTGAACAAGGCAATGGCACCTGCCTTGGCATCCTCTAGGCTTTGGCACCTGTTGCTGCTGCTAAGTTGCGTCAGTCATGTCTGACTCTGTGCGACCCCATGACGGCAGCCCACCAGGTTCCTCTGTCCCTGGGATTCTCCAGGCAAGAATACCGGAGTGGGTTGCACCTACTGTTCACTAATCTTGGAGAGCACTTCACTGAGCACAGATGTGGCTCCCTCCTTTGCCTCCTCCAAGTCTCAGTTCAAAGGTAATCTTATCAGAGAAGTCTTCTTTGAAACACACTTTCTGAAGAAGAATCCTAATCACTCCTAATTATCTTTTCTTGTTTTATTTCTGTTCCTAGTACTTAGCATTGATGTTACACTGCACCCTCAATTTATCTGTTGCATGTAAATTTCAAGGAACAGGGGCTTTGATGTTCTCATCATTGGGTCTTCCAGTGCCTAGCATGGACAGGTGAACTGTCTGATCACGCAGAGCTTTGTCTCATGAGGGAGGCAGGGAAGTAGGCAGATTTCTTCACTGAATTAGGACGTGTTATAAGGGGCTTCCTGGGTGGTGTTATTGGTAAAGATCCCGCCTGCTGATGCCAGAGACCTAAGATACATGGGGTCTCTGGGTCAGGAAGAACCCCTGGAAGAGGGCATGGCAACCTATTCCTCCAATACTGTTGCCTGGGAAACCCCATGGACAGAGAGTCAGACATGACTGAAGTGAATAAGCATCCATAAAGTAGAGGAATACCCTGCCAAGGGACACAAAGGAGGATGCTGTTCTTGCTGGTCCACCTTTCATGAATTTCCCCTCTTCTTTAACTAACAAAAATCCTGATATCTGTCAGGTATCCATGCCTCCCCTGTTGCCAGGTTTCTCGTGGGGTGGATAGCCATCCCTGTGCGGACCTGATCCTCCTTGTCAGTGATTGGTTCAGGAATCAGCACGTGACCCAACTGTGGCCAATGAGGGTACAAGGGCTTACTGAGAGGATGCTGGGAAAATCGTATTGTTTCCTGGAAGAAGAGATGGGCTCTCTTTTACCTCTAGGCATGGTCACATCTGGGCACGATGCCGGGACTGCTGCAGCTACCTTGTGACAGCTTGAGGATGTAGCATTTAGCGTCAGGTGGCGCAGTGGTAAAGAATCCTCCTGCCAAGGCAGGAGATGCAAGAGATGCAGGTTCGATCCCTGGGTTGGGAAGATCCCCTGAAGGAGGAAATGGCAATCTACTTCAATATTCTTACTGAATTCTCCAGGCCAGAATACTGGAGTGGGTAGCCTTTCCCTTTTCCAGGGGATCTTCCCAACCCAAGGATCAAACCCAGGTCTCCCACATTGCAGGCAGATTCTTTACCAACTGAGCTACCAGGGAAGCCCTAGAGTCTCCATGGAGACAGTAAATGTCATAATTGTTAAATAATTTTGAGTTAGGGTTTTGGTGACGTGCAGCTGAAAGTTTCCTGGACCTGATATGTGACTTAGACTTATGGGGTGTTGGGGCTCCCACCGTGTCTCTTAAGAAGTAGATTCTGATTAAAGATTTTCATGCAGGAGATTTCTCTGGGAATGTCCTCCAGATCAGAACCTTTGGTAAGTGAGGGAAGTAGAGTCATGCAAAGGCGTTGAATTGTGATGTTGGAGCAATACATCTTCAGCTGATCCATCTGGATGAAGCGAGCTGTGGAGCTGGGATGGTCCCAAGGGTTGTTCTTCCTTGAGACAAAGTGGTCAGGTTGCTATACAGCCATGTGGAACAATTTATGGGTGTGAGTTGGCCCCAGGAAGGTGAAGTGACTTTGGGTGGGATAATTCTCTGCGTGCATGCATGCTTCAGTTGTGTCCAACTCTTTGTGACTCCGTGGACTGTCACCTTCCAGGCTCCTATGTCCATGGGATTCTCCAGGCAAGAATGCTTGAGTGGGTTGCCATTCCCTTTTCCAGGGTATCTTCCTGACCCAGGACCTATCTCTTATGGCTCCTGCCTTGCAGGAAGATTCTTTACTGCTGAGCCCCGGGGGAAGCCCATAGTTCTCTTTGACTGGAGGCATTTTCTGGACAGGGACTTGGAGGTAAGCACTGTCAGGTCCTTGCATTCCAGTAGCTAAAAGTGAGTCTGGGCGGCTGACTGCAGCCTGCTAGAGGAGGTGATCTCTAAGATATGATCTCAAGAGATATGTTAGGGACCTCTTTGATGGTCTAATGGTTAAGAACCTGCCTTCCAATGCAGGGGATGTGAGTTCGATTCCTGGTCAAGGAACTAAGATTCCACATGCTAGGCCCACATGCTGAAATTAGAGAAAGCCCTGGTGCCACAATAAAGACCCAGCACAGCCAGATAAAAACGAAATAAAGGGACACGTACGTTATTTCAGTGGAGGGTTGGGAAAATGGAGACCATTCAAAAGATAGCAAATAGTAGTTGAAAATCTTGACGAAAATGAAGAGCTTGGTGCATTTTCAGCATTGGGGGGGGGGTGACCCTTTTCCTCCCACTCCAAGTAAGATTCAGCTGGGATTTCTATCACTTGCACCCAATGAATCCCGATAGAGTATGTCTAGGTGGCAAGCCGTAATTTGAAACCTGTCCTCTATGACTCAAGAATTTAAGAGCTTTCTCTACATGTCATATTGTCTCCCCAGGTAAATAATATTTCCCCATATCTGCTGCTGCTAAGTAACTTCAGTCCTGTCAGACTCTTTGCGGCCCCATGGACCCTACCAGGCTCCTCTGTCTATGGGATTCTCTAGGCAAGAAAACTGGAATGGATTTCCATGCCTTCCTCTAGGGGGTATGTCTCCTGCACTGGCAGCTGGGTTCTTTACCACTAGCACCACCTGGGAAGCCCTGTATCTGAGTCACTTGAAATATCTCTAGGTGAGATCTTCATGTGACCACTCTGAAAATAAAGTTATAGAGGTCACTGCCAAGAGGATTGGCACACAGTAAATTAGTGACTTGCAGGCAGGCCTTCTGTCACCACCGCTGAAGGTCGAATGTGTTTCTGGAGTGAGTTCATCAAGTAAAAGAAACATCTAGAGACCAATCAGCATAATGTTGAGGGAAGCAAACACCCTCATGCCACCAAGAGCTGTAGAATATCCTGTAGGCTCATCTCTCCAAGCACTCATGTGTGTGTGTGCGGGCCTGCTCAATTGCATCCAATTCTTTGAGACCCTAGGAACCATAGCCCCGCCAAGCTCCTCTGTCTGTGGGATTTCCCTAGCAAGACTACCGGAGTGGAGTGTCACCTCCTGCTCTGGGGGATCTTCTCGATCCAGGGATCACAACTGCATCTCCTGTGTCTCCTGCATTGGCAGGCGGGTTCTTTACCACTGAGCCACCTGGGAAGCCCCAGAGCAGCTGTGGTAGTAGCAGTGTTAGTCGCTCAGCCGTGTCCGACTCTTTGTGACCCCATGGACCGTAGCCCGCCAGGCTCCTCTGTCCATGGGATTTCCCAGGCAAGAATACTGGAGTGGACTGCTATTCCCTTCTCCAGAGAATCCTCCTGACCTAAGGATCGAACCCAGGTCTCCTGCAATGCAGGCAGATTCTTTACCATCTGAGCTATAGAAAAGACCCTAAAGCAGCCATACTCCCAGGTCAAAAGAAATCAGGTTATAACTGGGGAAAGAGGGTACTGATCTCTTCAATGTACATCAGGTATATTTCCCCACCTTTGATCATACTGCTCCATCTACCTAGAATGCCTGTCTTTTCTCCTATGCTTAGAAAACTCCTAGTCACCCTTCAAAACCCAGTTTGTGAAGCGTTCCTCACTGCTCCCAAGGACAAGTCAGTTGCTCTGTCCTTGGAACTTTCGCTATGTTGACCTTTTCTGTAGCATTTTCTCTCAATACAAAAGACAATGTATTGAAGTTCCTAGTTTGAGCATATGATTGCCGTCTAGACTATAAGCTCCTTTAGGGAAGGGACATTATTGTTGTTTAGTCACTAAGACGAGTCCAACTCTTTACAGACCCATGGACTGTAGCCAGCCAGGCTTGTCTGTCCATGGGATATCCCAGGTAGGAATACTGGAGTGAGTTGCCATTTCCTCCTCCAGGGGATCTTCCCTACCCAGGGATCAAACTTGCATTTCCTGCTTGGCAGACTCTTTAGCACTGAGCCACCAGGAAAGCCCCCCTTTTCTGAGTGGCACCCATTTGAACCTGCCCTTTGGAACTCAGAGAAAGTCAAGGAGGCTGAGTGAAACCTTTTCCAAGAAGTGGAGGCTCACAGAAAGGATTTGTACCTGGGAGGGCCCCACGGGTCCTACTCAAGTTTCATCATTAATGTGACCATTTCTAGGGAAAGCTGAGGAGGGACTTGGTGATGGGATCAATACTTAATTTTCACCGCATGTACTTTGTACTGTTTGAATTTTTATGTATTACTTTTTATGTGCATGTATTAATTTTATCCATTTAAAATTACATTTTAAAAAATACTTATTTTTAATCAGTGGATGACTGCTTTACAAAATGGGTGTGATTTCTATCATTCATCAACATGCATTAACCATAGGTATACATATGTCCTCTTCCTCTTGAATCTCCCTCCTGCCTCCCAACCATTCCCACCCCTCTAGGTTATTACAGAGCCCGGGTTTGAGTTCCCTAAATCATAGAGCAAATTTCCATTGGCTATCTATTTACATGTGTTAATGTATATGCATCCATGTTACTCTCTCCATTTATCTCATCCTTTCCCTCTTCTCCCCTACCCTTGTCCATAAGTCTGTCCATATGTGCGTGTATTACTTTTATCCATTAAAATTACATTTTTTTTAAAAAAACAAGGAATTTATTTTAAACACAAGCACTGATTTCTTATATTCATTTGTTCATTCATTCGCTTAATAAATACAGAGAACTTCTCGGGAGCTGAGGTCTGATCATCCAGCTTTCAGAAACCTGTGACCCTTTGGACTTCCCTGGTTTTATGCTTCTCCTTCACGGGGCACAAGTTCGATCCCTGGTGGGGGAACTAAGGTCCTGCATGCCACACGGTAGAGTCAAAACAAAAACATGTGACCCAAAAGTCACCCACTGAGAGAACTGAACAGAATGATATACCTTCCACATGACCAGAACCACCTGGTAAGCCTTGTAGCTCCCAAAATTTGTTTGGAGAAGAAGAGAGATGAAAGGTGACGGTGACCTTTGAGCCTCTGCCCTTTTCCAGCCACGGGACTAGGCTCCCCAGGTGGCTCAGATGGTAAAGAGTCTGCCTACCAATGCAGGAGATGCAAGAGAGGTGGGTTTGATTCCTGGGTTGGGAAGATCCCCCCGGAGGAGGAAATGGCAACCCATTCCAATATTCTTGCCTGGAGAATCCCATGGACAGAGGAGCCTGTGGAGCCTGGTGGGGGCTACAGTCCATGAGGTCGCATAGAGTCCGACACAACTCAGAGCACGCGCTGCGTGGCACTGGGAACTCCATTTCTCATCCCATCCAATCTGTTCTTCTCCTCGCTGGGTTCCTAGCACCTCTGTCCAGGCTTGCATCTGACCAGCAAAAGTGTGGTCGAATTTACAAATAGAGACACAAATGAATTTAGATGCAGAGTCCCTGTAGGAAGACGGGAAATGTGGCCTGCGGAGAGTAGACTCTTGGGTTAGCCTGGGGCTCAGAGTCCGGATTGAGATGCTGAAGGCAGATTGAAACAATTGACTTTTTCTGCTGCTTCCCCTGGGGAAGCGAGCACAATCACCAGTCAGGATGCTCACCCAGGGTCTGAACAGAAAGCCACAGGAAGTGTGTCCCTAGGAGGCCTGTTTAATATTTTAATATTATGTATTTTAAAAATTTATCTCCAGGATATGCTAGGTCCATTTCTCTCTGCTCTTGAAACTTGAGGGTTTGTCTACTTTCTGAAACCATTGCGTCAAAGGGGAAAAGTCTTGATTATTTTCAACAGATATTTACCAGGCACCTCTTTTATTAAGAATGTTGTGAGAGAAGTCGCAACAGACTCTCTTTTTAAAGAATACTTCATCCCACTCAGTTACCAGCACTCACTGTGTGTGACTATGTTTGTTTCTTATAGAAACAGCGGCTCATCTATGATGTCGGGGTTATTTGTTTTTCTTCAGTTACTAGCAAGTTCAGAACCCAATGGTGCCATCCATGTCTAGCACAGTCTCCAGTTTGTCTATATAGGTGGTTCTTATCTCCGTCTTTTCTACACTCTCCATGTCCTTTTCCTTAATTTTATCCTTATTTTATTTCCTTTTCCTGATTTTCTCTTGTATGAAATAAACCCTATAAAAACCTTTTGGAACAAGGCAGGTATAAATAAACCCTATAAAAACCTTTTGGAGCAAGGCAGGTATATCAGTTTCCTAGGGCTTCTGTAATAAATATACACTAATTTAGTGGCTTAAAACAAGAGAAATTAATTCTCTCACAATTCTGGGGCTTCCCAGGTGGTACTAGTGGTAAAGAATCCACCTGCTAATGCAAGAGATGCAAGAGATTCAGGTTTGATCCCTAGGTCAGGAAGATCCCCTGAAGTAGGAAGTGGCAACCCACTCCAGCATTCTTGCCTGGAAAATACTGCGGACAGAGGAGCCTGACGGGCTACAGTCCATGGGGCCACAAAGAGTCGGACATGATTGAGCACACACATGCTCGTGCGCGTGCGCACGCACACACACACATACACACAAGCACATACACAATTTTGTAGCTTAAAACAATAGAAATATGTTCTCTTACAATTCAGGAGGCAAGAGGCACCACATTAAGGTGGAGGCTGGACAGTTTGCTCCACGCCTCTCTGCTGGCTTCTGGTGGTTGCTGGTAATCCCTGGTGTTCCTCGGCTTCTAGATACATTGTCCCAGTCTCAGTTTCCCCATCAGCAAAATGCAGAGAGTGGACAGGATGTTCTAGAATCTTCTGGTTCTAAAGGTCAATGGCTTCCCTGATAGGAGAAGGGTCACTGATGATCACTGGATTTTATGAATTCATGTTCTGGAAAGTAGCCCTCCAGGTGAAGGGGGGAGGACTCTTTGGGTCAGATTCTGTACGGGGGCCAGGATGGGGGGGTGTCCTGATGACCAAGCAGGACAAGATCCTGTGGATCAAGATAAGCAGAGTGAGGGGAGAGAGCACAGCGATCATCAGTAGCAACAGCCTCAACTTCTTTTCCATGGGATTCCTGTGCCAGAGGGAGCCCTGAGCAGCACAGAGCATGAATCCTGAGGCTGGGGTGGTATCTCTTGTGTCCCCCAACGGTGTGTCTCAGAGCCTGGCGTGCAGGAGCATTTCAAAAGGTATCTGCTGACAGGCAGTCTGGGTTAAGTCACATGGATCTGGTTCACATCCTGGTTCTGTCTCTTGGACAAGTGGCTTTTGAGCCTCTGGAGACACATCTATAAAATGGATACAATAGCTGCCCTGCAGGCGTATGTAAGCCTCGCATCTAGAATTTGCTAACTGAGAGAGTCTGGGTTCTGCAGTTGAATGGTATGAATTCCAATCCCACCTCTTGTGCTTCTTAGCTGTTCGATTTTAAGCAAGACCCCTGAACCTTCTGTGCCTCCAACTCCTTGTCTATGAAAAGGCAATAGTCCACTTCACTGAGTTGTGGGGAGGATAAAATGAGATGTGATGTAATGTGCTCACTACAGGTCTTGGCTCAGTAATTCTTTTCTGTTCTTTAAGGATGCAGGAGGGGTTTCCCTGACGGTCTTACACTTAACAGATGCAGAGGCAGTGTTGTCTCTAGGCAGCCCCCAGACCCCTACAGACTCAGGATTCCCCCTTCCCACATCGGGAGGCACGGCGACACCCTTTTAATAAAAACAGAAAGAAAAAAGGTTTTTCTTTCTTTTTTTCTTCTTAGATGGGCCAGCTTGCTGAAGAACTCTCAGAAATCCATTAACTCCAGTATTACTGAACATCTGAATGCAATTTGCAGGCTATAATAACATCTCTCTAGTTAGCAAATGTTTATGCCTCTCTATAATTTTCTTTTCCATATGAAAATAGACCTGTCATACTAACGTGGTCGGCCAGCTGCCTCTATAATATCCTTAATAAGCAGGAAGAATCGTCCTCTCTGCAGTCTGATGGGCTTGGTGTGCATTTCTGTTCTGAGCAGGCTCAGAGAACAACGTGGGTTTCCAGCTCTGGAGGGTAATTCACACGTATGTATCACTCAATAGGTAGAACATGTGGGACCCGAGGAGAAAGGAATCGGAGGCACAGACCTGCTCCAGACTGCCAGGCACAAAGCTGGGCTCATCTATATTTCAGTGGCACCCCAAGCTGGGTGGCTGTGTGTGTCAGAGTCCCCACAGGACTGCTTAACGAATATAGATTCCCGGGTCTCATTCCAGACTTGCTGAATGAGAGTTCCTGCTGGTAGTGCCTGGGCTTCTGTATTTTTTAAACGTTTCTTTGACCACCTGGTGGGTTGTATGCATTTTAGAGCATGGAGAGGCTACATTCTTATAGCACAGAGTGCACGTATGTGCTCAGTTGCTCAGTCGTGTGCGATACTTTGTGACCCCATGGACTGTAGCCCTCCAGTCTCCATGGGATTTTAAAGGCAACAATACTGGAGTGGGTTGCCATTTCTTCCTCCAGGGGATCTTCCCGATCCAGGGATTGAACCCACGTCTCCTGCATCTCCTGCATTGGCAGGTGGATTCTTTACCCCTGAGCCACCTGGGAAGCCCTCTTATAGCACAGTGGGAAAGACAATCACATTTAAGGGGACAGCATCCTCTAAATACAATAGATATGGGTCATTTAAGTTTTCCCCCAAAGTTTCTTTCCCTTAAAACAGCTAGGGAATTTAGACCCCCAAACCAGCCTCCTATCTGAGGCATCAGTTCAGCAAAACTGAGTGCCGACTGAATGCACTGGTGTTTGTGGCTGGACAAGAAGAAAGATCTTGTCCCTGCAGAGGTTGTATCCTAGCAGATAATTACAGCAAAAGACAAACAGCGCCATGAATGAGCCAGGGGGAGCAGGGGCGCTGGTGAGGGGCGCTGACCTAGTCTTGGGGACAGGGAGAGGGAGGAGCAGCTAAACTGAAGAGAAGGAGAAGTTAGCGGAAGGAAGGCGGGGGTGTGCTGGGCGGGAGGAAGGCTGCATGACCGGGTCCCTGGGCTAGAAGGAGCCTGGAAGGTCAGAGGCGGGCAGAACTTTCTGCTTGGCTGGCATAGAGAGTGAGAGATGGAAAATGCTGAAAAATGCAATCAGACTGCAGGGGGAAGCTGGGTGTCACGTTGAGTTCAGACTTTATCCTGAGGGCAACGGGGAGCCATGGGCAGCGCTTGGCGAGGGAACACTGCGGTCATGTTCATGCTTCATAAAGATCACCGTGGTGGCGACGTGAGCTGTGACTGAAGGGAGCGCACCTCGGCTTTGGGGGACCAACTAGAGGGCTGCTGTTTTTGCCCAATGAAAGGTGAGGGTACCTGGGCTGAGGTACAGGCAGTGGAGGTGGAGACTGGTCGACAGGCTCAAGTCACATTACGGTGGTAAAAGCCACTCTGGGTGGAGCGACTGGACACTGGACAATAAGGGACAAAATTAGGAGGCAGAATAATCAAGTGACTCCCTCCCTCAAGGCAATGACTATGACCTCTATTAGTTTTGAATTCTGACTTCTTTCTTTTTTTTTTTAAAAAAAGGAAGCAGGACTCAGTCCCAGGATCACAACAAGGGTTTTAACTGAAAGTAGAAGAAAGGCTTAATTCTTTTTGTTTTGGGGGAGGGTTTTTGTTTTAACTGGTGGCTCAGATGGTAAAGCGTTTGCCTATAATGTAGGAGACCTGGATTCAATCCCTGGGTCGGAAAGATTTCCTGGAGAAGGAAATGGCAACCCACTCCAGTATTCTTGCCTGGAAAATCCCATGGATGGAGGAGCCTGGTAGGCTACAGTCCATGGGGTGGCAAAGAGTCTGACATGACTGAGTAACTTCATTTTTGGCCATACTTCGAGCATGTAGGATTTTAGTTTCCTGACCAGCAATGGAATTCCTTTCCCCTGCAGTAGAAGCCCAGACTCTTAACTACCGCGATACCACCAGGGAAGTCCCGTAATTTTTTTTTCCCCCCATCTAATGTGACCTCAAATGCATTTCCCACCCCATGCTAAACTTTTCACAAACATTAACGAAAGCTTACTTGCATGGGCGCTCAACTGTGTCTGATTCTTTGTGACCCCATGGACTGTAGTCCACCGGCCTCCTCTGTCGATGCAATTTTCCAGCCAAGAATACTGGAGTGGGTTGCCATTTCCTCCTCCAGGAGATCTTCTCGACCCAGGGATCGAACTCACATCTCCTGTGTCTGCTGCACAGGCAGGTGGATTCTTTACCACCACGCCACCTGGGAAACCCCCAAACTATTGGCAGTCTCCTTGTGGAGGTGACCGAAGAGAATTATTGACAGCAGCTATACAATATTTTATTCTGTGGATGCACTGTGATTTTTAAACTGGCTTCACTGAGGCACAATTGATATACAGAGGCCCGTACATGCTAAATGTATACAATTGGTTGAGTCTGGATATTTGCAAACACCTGTGATGCCATCACTACGATCAAGGTAACAGATTCATCCAACACTTCGCAGAAAATCCCTGGGTCCCTTTATTTATTTACTTTGTGGGAAGAGCCCTTAACCTGAGATTTACCCTCTTAACAAATTCTAACTGCACAATACAGTATTGTTAACTAAAGGTACCCTGTTGTACAGCCATCTCTTAACACTGATCATCTGGCAGAAAAGAAACTTCATATCCATTGAATTCCCCCATCCTCCAGCCCCTGGAAACCACCATCGTATTCTCTGTGAGTCTGACTATTTTAGATATGAATGGAATTATGTAGTATTTGTCTTTCTGGCTTATTTCGCTTAGCATAATGTCCTCTGGAGGTTTCTCCAGTGGCTCAGTGGTTAAAAAAAAAAAATCCACCTGCAATGCAGGAGACATAAGAGATGTTCTTTGTTTCAGGAAGATTCCCTGGAGGAGGCCATGGCAACCCACTCCAGTATTACTGCCTGGAGAATCTTCATGGACAGAAGAGCCTGGTGGGCTGCAGTCCATAGGGTTGCAAACAGTCAGACATGACTGAAGCAACTGAGCATGCACACACGCATAGTGTCCTTCAGATTTGTCCATGTTGTCGTAAATGTCAGGTTTCCTTCTTTCTTAAGGCTAGTATTCCCTTGTGTATATACATTTCTTTATTCTTTCATCTGGCGATGGATACTTGAGTTATTTCCACAAACTGCCACAATGTATTTAAACAGTCCTATTGCTGGCCATTGAATTGGTTCACATATTATTTGTTACTATAAAGAAAATGCTACAGTTATATATGGACTTAAATCCTTTCCCTTATTTTAGGTATTTTTGGAGAATAATTATTACATAATATTAGAGAGTTTCTTTCTTTTTTTTTTTTTTCTTTAAGAAAAGCATAGCCTGAAAGGAGATCTGAGTGCTGGTTTTGTTGGGCAAATGTCTTCTCTCCATTCAGTTTGGTGGTGGTTTATTTGCTAAGTTGTGTCTGACTCGTGTGACCCCGTGGACTGTGGCCCGCCAGGCTTCTCTGTCCATGGGATTTCCCAGGCAGGAATACTAAGTGGGTTGCCATTTCCTTCTCCAGAGGATCTTCCCAACCCAAGTATCAAACCTGGATGTCTTGCATTGCAGGCAGATTCTTTACCAACTCAGCTACCAGGGAAGCCATTCACAATTTACTCAATTGTACGATGGGTTCTCAGTGGCATGATCCCTGAGCATCTTCAGCCACCATCATTCTCTGGGGCTGCTCAGACAAGCAGTGCAGGACAGCTGGCCTTGACCTGGGACCCTTAGGAGGTTATTCCAGTGAGTGCCCCTCCAGCCAGCAGCTGCTCCACTGACCCAGATGGAGTACGGAGAAAACTGAGCCTGTCTAGGACTCCAAGCAGCAGAGGTTGAGAACTCAGGCTCTATACTTGGACACTTATCAGATGCATAATCTGGGTCATGCTAATTAGCTTCCTTGGGTCTCAGTTTCCTCATCTGTAAAATGGTAATAACAACAGGTCTTAGTTTATTGAGTTATAACAAATGAGATGAATGGCATAAGGTGCCTGGCTGATTCCAAGCAGAAAGTGAAAATTAGCTCTTATTATTTTTCTGGTCTCAGTACCTCCAATTTTAAGCAGTAACATCATTACAGTACCCTGTTTGAGAACAGAGACCCTGGGGGTTCAAGAGCAGTTCTATGACCTTGGGCAAGCTCTCTGAGCCTCGGGTTCATCATATGTAAAATAAGACGATAACACACCCACACTCAAGAGTGACTGTGAGTTTTTAAATGAGTTAAGCATGCAGATTCAATTCCTGGGTGGGGAAGATCCCCTGGAGAAGGAAATGGCAACCCAGTCCAGTATTCTTGTCTGAGAAATCCCATGGACAGAGGAGCCTGAAGGGCTACAGTTCACGGAGTCACAAAGAATCGAACACAACACATGTGAAGATCTTAGAGCAGTGCCTGGTACATATTACTGGAGCAGCATCAGTTGAAAAATAGTGTTTCTTCCAGCCAACTCAGGCACTGGCCTAGGAGCCACCACCCTTTGCTGAGGGTTCTCTCCTCATCAGGACACTGCGGTTGCCTCACACACTGTGTTGACAACGAGTCAAAGCAGGACTTCTGATTCATCCTACTTTACAGACTAGGAAGCTGAGGTCTGGGGACATGACCTGACGGGCCCAGGATGCTGGCTTCGGAGGGTGATGCTCCATCTAACCACACACCCTGTGTCCTTCCCGTGACATCACCCGTCAGGCTCCTGGTGATTTCTGATCATTGACTCTGAAAAGAGGTGGAGAGCTGCCAGAGAGATGGTGTCCTTGAAGCCACCATGACAGATGATCACTTTTCACTCCAAGGAGCTCGGATTCTAATTAAATTACTGGCTTCCTCTGCCTAAGGCTGGTCCAGAGAGGACTGGCTTGATAAGGGACACTCTGTGCCCGAGGGTCAGTCTGGGGCTTGGAATCTATTATATCGTTTCAAATCAGTGCCAGTGGTCTGATGTGCTGTCATGAACCTCCTAATAAATGAGCCGGTTGACTCAATTGCCCGTAAGCATGCCAGGATCGGGGTAAGGGACACGTTACAAAAAGAATCCGTATCTTCCGGAAAGTAAAAAATTGAACTCAGTGTGGCTTTCGTGGACATAGGCCGCTGACAGAAAGAAGGGTAAAGCCAAGTAGAAACAAGGAGAGATGAAAAAGGGCCAGGGCCAGGGGCACTTGGGGACATCGCTTAAGCTACTTCGAGTCTTCTGTTTTTCTCCCAGTTTGATACAGAAGAATTCCAAACAAGGCTGTCATCACGGTATGTAGTTCTGGAAGGGTTTTTGCAGCAAGAAGGCTGGGTAGGAGAAGAATTTTGTAATTCATGAAATGAAGCCTGCCTCCATTTGCCTGTCTCTATCCCAGCACCAGGTGTTTTAACCAAGTCGAGGCTCAAAGTTCAGCAGATACTGGAATAAACATTCAGGTAGACGCCCTGCAGAGAGCATGGCTTTGGAGCTGGTGGATTGGAGTTCCTTCCAGTTTGTCACGTCCTAGCTGTGTGGTGTTGGATGAGCATTTTTTGATATTTTCTTCTTTGTAAACTGCAGATATTCATTCTAATCCTTCTGAATTGTTCAGATAATGCACAAGTGAACAACATGGATGGCATAGGACTTGACACACAGCAGGTGCCCAATAAATGCCAAGCAATACTGAAGGATGGACAGAGTCCCAGATTCTAATTTAAAAATGAGGGGGTGGGACCAGAAATTCTCTAAAAGGCTGGCTGCTTCAGTCTCCACACAAATTCCATGCCTATAGCAAGGGCTTTATGAGATAGCTCTAAAAAGATGGAAAATCTATGGCCTTTTGACCCTTGAAAAGTGAAAGTGAAAGTCGCTCAGTCGTGTCCGACTCTTTGTGACCCCATGGACTATAAAGTCCATGGAGTTCTCCAGGCCAGAATAGTGGAGTGGGTAGTCTTTCCCTTCTCTAGGAGATCTTCCCAACCCAGGGATCAAACCCAGGGATCAAACCCAGGTCTCCTGCATTGCAGGTGGATTCCTTACCAGCTGAGCCACCAGGGAAGCCCAAGAACACTGGAGTGGGTAGCCTATCCCTTCTCCAGAGGATCTTCCCAACCCAGGAATCAAACCAGGGTCTTCTGAATTGCAGGTGGATTCTTTACCAGCTGAGCTACCAGGAAAGCCATAAACCTCTAACTATTTCTCCATCAAGGTCTGCCAGGCTGAGGTCCAGGACTGAACGATCGGCAGGCAATGGCTCTTCCTTCCAAATGCAGTGACAAAAGTGTGCATTCAGAAGAGGGGACCTCCCTGGTTAGCTGATACCCGTCTCTTACGCCCCAGCTCCCCCATCACCTCTTCAGAGTGTGGCCTGTGGACCACAGCAGCATCACTGGTGGGCTTGTTAGACATGTAGGCTCCTCGCCTCACCTGAGTCAGAATCTGCATGTTTACAAGGTCCCTGGTGGCGCTCACACACACATTAAAATTCGACAGGCACTGCCCTCTGCCAAGGTCAGGTCCCCATCTCATCCTCTCAGGGGTTGTGCACATCTTGTTGGGGGCTTCCTTCTCTCCTGTAAACAATTAGCTACAAGTTCACCCTGCTGTCCGAAAGCAGGACATTCCTATAAAACCCTACACAAACTGAAATGACGTAACAGGAAGAAGCAGCTACTTTTTTTTTTTTTTTTGGTAAAAGCAGAAATCCTCTTTGGATTTCTTTTACTTAGCAAAAACAAGTACTGTTACCGAGTCCAAGTTCTTACTGCCCACCACATGACAGACCAATAAACTGAGAGATGGATTGCTGGGGCAAAGAATAGTGACTGTTTGGAAAGCCAGCAGACCGAGGTGATGATGGACTAAGTGAGTGATAGTCACTAAGTCGTGTCCAACTCTTGCGACCACCATGGACTGCAGCCCACCAGGCTCCTCTGTCCATGGAATTCTCCAGGCAAGAATACTGGAGTGGGTTGTCATTTCCTTCTCTGCTGCTGCTAAGTCACGTCAGTCGTGTCCAACTCTGTGTGACCCCATAGATGTCAGCCCACCTGGCTCTCTCGTCCCTGGGATTCTCCAGGCAAGAACCCTGGAGTGGGTTCCCATTTCCTTCTCCAATGCATGAAAGTAAAAAAATGAAAGTGAAGTCGCTCAGTCATGTCCGAATCTTAGCGAGCCCGTGGACTGCAGCCTACTAGGCTCCTCCATCCATGGGATTTTCCAGGCAAGAGGACTGGAGTGGGGTGCCATTGCCTTCTCTGTTTCCTTCTCTAAACATGTCCAAAAAGAACCATCTTGCCAGTGTTTGGATGCTAGTTTATTTCCTAGAATGAAGAGGAGGGGATGTGAGGAGGTAAAGTAGAAATATGATAAGTTGTTGCAAAGTATTTCTTGGTTCCAGGACTTCCCTGGTGATCCAATGGCTAAGACTCTACACTTCCAATGCAGGGGCCCAGGTTCAATCCCTCCTCAGGGAAATAGGCCCCCCATGCCACAGCTAAAGATCCTACCTACATGCCTCAAGGAAGATTGACTGTCCACGTGCCACAACTAAGACCCATTGCAGCCAGATAAAAAATTAATATTATTAGAAAGCAGCTTCCTATAAAAACAAACATACAAACAAGAAACCAAATATTTCCTGGTTCCAACCACACTCCCGAGGGGATGTATTCATTTCTTCTTTTCTGCAGCCACTCACAGGTGGGCTGGTCAGGATGCTTCCTGTGGGTTGAACAAAGGTGTTTTAGCTTAACGCTCAGGCACGGCAGGCAGGGTTCCTGGAGATGGACCGTTATGTGTACTTGAAGCGATAGGCATCATCACTTTAGTGATTAGCAGGTAGCAAGTCGCTAGAACACAAAGGCTAAGTAAGGGAAGAGCAATGGGTCCAATATGGAGTCAGATTTGTTCTTCCCTATTACAGTAGTGATGTAGGTCTTTCACAGAAGCAAAGTGGTGTAAAACAATCTTTTGAAAAGTGGGGGGAAATGTGTTTGGTACATTTTTTGCTTTTGGCTAGATTTCTGCCTTTCCTTACTAGACAGTTTTCTCCTCAGAAGTCAGAGTCTGGGTTTATCTCGCTCATCTCTATGCCTGAGAGCTGTGGTGCAGTTACTAGCCATTCCATATTTGGTTCTTAGAAGCCCCTGCTGGGGACTTACAGATCCGCCCACGTGGAGGAGTGACTTTAGCTAGGGGACCTTTAAATACCAAGAGGTTTGACCACAACTTCAGAGTGTTAGGTCTGGGCAAGTTGACTCTTTGCTGATTTAAATAGGTCTCCAAAGACCCTGGAGCATTAGCTCCTGTCTGAACAAAGCAGTTCTTTGTCAGAGTGACAAGAACTGAGCAGTGGCTCCAGAAGGAAATCACCTTGCACTCGGACACCCCTGTCTTTGCTCCCTAGCAACGTGTTTCCGAAAGGAGGAAATTTTTCTTTGCCCCAGAAGCTGAAGTCAGCAGGTGATTGGCTAAGCTCTTCTCCTGAGAACCAGCTCATAGGTACACTCCGACTAGACTTGGACTTTTAAATTTCATCTCCCCCTGGCCTCGAATAATAGTTAATTGTTAACCTATTAGTTTGGGGGCTTCCCAGGTGGCGCTAGTGGTAAAGAATCCGCCTGCCAATGAGGGAGACATAGGAGATGTGGGTTCCTTGGGTTGGGAAGACGCCTTGGAGGAGCAAACGGCAACCCACTCCAATATTCTTGCCTGGAGAATCCCATGGACAGAGGAGCCTGGTGGGCCACAGTCCATGGGGTCACAAAGAGTCAGATACGACTGAGCATTTGAGCCATTATTAGTTTGGAGTATGCTATTTCTTTATTGATTTATTAAGAGACGTTATCCTGTATGCTATTTATTAAAATTCCCACAGTGAACCTGCATTAAATAAATCCTTGGCAAAGATGCTCTCAATCCCTGAGCAGAATTTGCTGCTGGTCCCCTCGACCCAAACAAAACAGCAGCACCGAAAAAGGAGCTGCTTAATTAGTACTGTGGAATGAAGCAGTGAAGGAGAGAATGAGGGTCAAGGGCTTCTAAATCTTCATAAGTGGGAAAAAGAGTGGTCACCAAGACATAAGGGTCCTAGAGACCAGCCCTTTCCTCCGCCCCAACACACGCACCACGGGCACCCCGCGGGTGGTGGTGGGGCAGTCCATCTTTATGTGGATGCTGTGGAAACAAAAACCGAGGGGAGAAAGCCCCCAAATTATAGCAGTGGTTTATTTTTTGAGTTTGGTCAAGAAAGGATCATATAGTAATGATAGTACTGGTTTGAGGGAGAAAAAGTAGAGAGATTTCCTGAGAAATGTACATCACACACCCTGAGTTTCTCTCTGATCAAAATGAAAATACAACCGTATGCTCTCCCAGACTTTGCATGGTGACTGCGGGGTTAGCATTGTGAGGGGAGAGATAATTACCCCTTCACCCTTCTGCATTCTTGGCTGAGACCTCCCTGTAATACCATTAACAGAAGAAAAGTAGCAGTTTGATAGCATGTCTGCCTCCTACTTCCCTGGTGGCTCAGACGGTAGAGAATCTGCCTGTAATACAAGAGACCAGGGTTTGATTCCTCAGTTGGGAAGATCCACTGGAGAAGAGAATGGCTACCCACTCTAGTATTCTTGCCTGGAGAATCCCATGGACAGAGGGGCCTGGAGGGTTACAGTCCATTGGGAGTCACAAAGAGTCAGACGCGACTGAGTGACTAACACTTTGACTTTTCACTTTCTATCTTTGTACATGTTGGAGAGACCCAGGAAAACTGAGTAAGTCTCTAAAATGCTCTAAACCATCACCTTAAATGCCACCTGTTTGTTGTTCAGTCACTAAGTCGTGCCCGACTCTTGGCAATCCCATGGACTGCAGCACGACAGGCTTTTCCGTCCTGCACTATCTCCCACAGTTTTCTCAAATTCATGTCCATTGTGTCGCTGATGCCATCCAACCATCTCATCCTCTGCCGCCTCCTTCTCCTCTTGCCCTCAGTCTTTCCCAACATCAGGATCTTTTTCAATGAGTCGGCGCTTGGCATCAGGTGGCCAGAGTACTGGAGCGTCAGCTTCAGCAACAGTCCTTCCAATGAATATATTCAGGGTTAATTTCCCTTAGGATGGACTGATTTGATCTGCTTGCAGTCCAAGGGACTTTCAAGATAGCATTTCCATCTAAAGACAAAAGATGTTGAGGTGGCGGGGGTGGGTGGCGGCGGATATGAGGTGAGGGAACCAGTCTGGGGAGGTTACCAGGAAAAGTGCAGAAAACAAGGGCTTGGTTTCAATGCAGATTGAAATCATTGCCCTCTTTGCTGACAGAATCCCCCTTCTCTTCCTGATACAGAGAGGGAGATTTCCCTTGTAGGTGTAAGTGTCTCTTATGAAACAGTAATCTCCACTCAGCTTTCAGAGCTGCTCCTGTATCTGCCTCCTCTCAAAACGAATAACCCCTCTGCCAAAGAGACACACCCTGGGGTAGCACATCACGCTCCGCTTTGGTCCGTTAACCGCGATTCTCCATAATTATTGCACCATTCAGCCATGAAAAGGAATGGAGCTCTGACACATGCCACAACTGGGATGAACCTTGGAAACATAATGCCCAGTGAAAGAAGCCAGACTCAAAAGGTCAGAGAGAGCATGATTCCACTTACATAAAACATCCGGAATAGGCAAATCCATCAAGACAGAAAGCAGATTGCTGGTTGCCAGGGGCTGGAGGGAGGAGGCGATGGGAAGTGACTGCTAATGGGGGCAAGGTTTCCTCTGGGAGTGATGCAAATGTTCTGGAACTAGGGAGACAGGATGGCTGCGTAATGTGATGAATGCACTAAATGCCGCTGAATTGTACACTTTAAAATGGTAATCTTGTGCTAAGTGAATTTCACTCCAATTAAAAACAAAAATCACCCGATGAGCTTTTCAAATGTCAGAAGACCAGTCATCCCTCTTCCCCACTGATTCTCATTCTTTTGATCTGAATGAAGGCCCAGACGTTGGTTATTTTTAAAAGTTTCCCAGGATCTTATAATGGGCTAACAAGAATGAGAACTATATAGGCTTAAAGAAAGCAGGCGGAAAGTGTGTAGATTGTGCTGTCTAGCCCACCAGGGTCTGGATTTCTTGCCATCTCCTAATTGCTAATAGCTTGAACCTGTTTCAACTGGGCAAATATAAGCTCTACTATGTACCACACTGGGGCTGTTCTTAAAATCACATCAGCTCATACTGGTAAACACAGTGGGCTTGACACTTATTAGGTGCTGAGTAAATTATTGTTATTTTCGAGTAAATATCAAACTTGATTGTAATAGTTTTAAAGGGCCATTCAACTACAAGGAGTGGGATTTTTTTTTTTTTTAGGGATTTTTAAAAACATTATTTATTTATATTTTTGGTTGGGTAGGGTCTTCATTGCTGTGCGCAAGCTTTCTCTGGGTGAGTAGGGTCTTCATCGCGGTGTGCGGGCTTTCTCTGGTTGAGTAAGGTCTTCACCGCTGCGCGCGGGCTTTCTCTGGTGGGGTAGGGTCTTCACTGCTGCGCGCGGGCTTTCTCTGGTGGGGTAGGGTCTTCACTGCTGCGCGCGGGCTTTCTCTGGTGGGGTAGGGTCTTCACCGCGGTGCGCGGGCTTTCTCTGGTTGGGTAGGGTCTTCACTGCTGCGCGCGGGCTTTCTCTGGTTGGGTAGGGTCTTCACTGCTGCGCGCGGGCTTTCTCTGGTGGGGTAGGGTCTTCACCGCGGTGCGCGGGCTTTCTCTGGTTGGGTAGGGTCTTCACTGCTGCGCGCGGGCTTTCTCTGGTTGGGTAGGGTCTTCACTGCTGCGCGCGGGCTTTCTCTGGTTGGGTAGGGTCTTCACTGCTGCGTGCGGGCTTTCTCTGGTGGGGTAGGGTCTTCACCGCGGTGCGCGGGCTTTCTCTAGTTGCGGTAGCGTCTCTCCTCTCTAGCTGCAGAGCACAGCCTCTGCTGAGCACGGACTTGATAGTTGTGGCGCCTGGGCTTGGTTGCCCCACAGCATGTGAGTTCTTCCTGGACCAGAGATCTAACTGGTGTGCCCTGCATCGACAGGCAGATTCTTACTTATTGGACCACCAGGGAAGCCTTCTTCTTCTTCTTTTTTTTTTTTTAACTCCGAGACACTGGGCTTTGTGGGATGGGCATGAAGAAGAAGTGAGGATGCAAAGTGACCTGGAAAACTTCTCTCTGGGTATCAACGGGTGGATGGAACCTTGGATGAAAACAAAAAATAGGTTGCTCCTCATTACAGAAAGACCCTCGGGACTTCCTTTTGTGTCTTTGGAAGGATGAAGTGAAAAGGCCAGCCAAGGGGTCTAGGACTCCTTGGCACTGAGTAGGGTTTTAATTTATGACCTTGAGATGTAGTCGTTTTTCCTCTGCGCTAAGAACTTCAATCTAGTGCATTGCATCCTAGAGTTGAGCTGATGGCAATGACTCTGCTGAATTAAGCTTACCCCTCCTCCCCCGCCTTTCATTTATCCTCCAGATTTGCTTTTCCTCCACCTCAGTTTCCTGGTCCATTCAGGCATGCATCCATTCTCTTCTTTCATTGATTTCCTGAAAGTTGCTTCCATGTCAAGTGCCTGTTATAACTTGGGACTCTTTCCTGAGGCAATACCAGTGGATTCTCCCCCAGTTTGGTTCTTCTCTGGCTGTGTGACATAAGGCAAGTTTCTTGACCTCTCTGTGCCTTAGCTCTTTCATCTCTGCAATGGGAGGGTCTAACAGTATCTGCCTCATGGGGGTAGTAGGAGGATTTCATGAGACAGTATATTTATGGAGAGACAACCTAGACAGCATATTAAAAAGCACAGACATTCCTTTGCCAACAAAGGTCCGTCTAGTCAAGGCTATGGTTTTTCCAGTGGTCATGTATGGATGTGAGAGTTGTACTATAAAGAAAGCTGAGCACAGAAGAATTGATGCTTTTGAACTGTGGTGTTGGAGAAGACTCTTGAGAGTCCCTTGGACTGCAAGGAGATACACCCAGTCCATCCTAAAGGAGATCAGTCCCGGGTGTTTATTGGAAGGACTGATATTGAAGCTGAAACTCCAATACTTTGGCCACCTCATGCGAAGAGTTGACTCATTTGAAAAGACATTGATGCTGTGAACGATTGAGGGCAGGAGGAGAAGGGGAGTGGCTGAACTGAGTACAATTAAACAGTTAGTGCTGGGGATGGATGTGGCTCTTGTTAGCATTTGTTCAGCTCTGAGTCTGTGGTCACCTTTTCTGGATGTGCTTCTTGGTCTCAGGCATTTGGGGATGTTGGGGCCCAGGGAAGGCCACCCCAAAAGGTCCCTCAATGGCATATTGATTATTTTGAATAGAAGTTACTTTGAAAAGAGCTGATGTGAAAGGGTCACTCTGAACTTCCTCTCTGTCCTTCTGAAAGCAGGACATAAGTCTCCCATGTGAAAGGTGCTGTGCAGCCAAAAATAAAGATAAAAATAAATAAATCAAAAAAAATTCCTTACCAACTAAGCACCCCAAACTGAGTTTCTGCATCAATTTCTCACAAAAGCACTGTTTCTTTGTGTAAAAAGCTGCTTACTTTGGCCACTGCTGCTGCTGCTGCTAAGTCACTTCAGTCGTGTCCGACTCTGTGTGACCCCATAGACGGAAGCCCACCAGGCTCCCCTGCCCCTGGGATTCTCCAGGCAAGAACACTGGAGTAGGTTGTCATTTCCTTCTCCAATGCATGAAAGTGAAAAGTGATATCTATTTCTTTGAGATTTCCATGCACACAAATTACATTTGTTTCTTTTCCTCCTGTTTCTCTGTCTTGTGTTGAGGGAGTAAACAGACAGAACAGGCTCCGTCTTGAAAGCAGGACTCCATCTTGGGCTGGACTGTGGACTTTGAGCTATACGCTCAGTATCTATGGAAACGACATACAAACTGGAAAACCAGGGCCCCCTGGACGGAAAAGTCCCAGGGCTCATACCTGGACTCTCCGTCACCTAAAAGAATACCCTAATTATCTGTGTAACCGAATAGAATCACAAATTCTATTATGCTTATTGGGGTATGACCACAGGCCTATTGATAAATGCCCACTGTTAACTACCTAGGCTTAAGGCATATGAATCATGGGTTAACTTTGATTGTATCTTTCTTTTCCTTTGTTCAGACTAGTTTCAGGGAATTTAGGGAGGTGGGTTTGGGCTCATACACTTAGGGTATATAAGGTTTTCACAAAAACTGGTCGGGGTCCTTGGCTAAGAAGAGACTCTTGCCTTGGGCCCGCCGGTGTAACAGACTGCACTCCGCTATCTGCATTGTCCTTCTGAGTGAGTTTGTTTCCCGGAATGCGTGGCTACAACAGTGTCAGTTTTATTGATGAGTCCAGCCACAAGACCTCAAGAAGCTTCCCAGGTGGCACTGATGGTAAAGAACCCACGAGCCAGTGCAGGAGATGTAAGAGACTCAGGTTCAATCCCTGGGTCAGGAAGATCCTCTGGAGGAGGGCATGGCAGCCTACTCCAGTATTCTTACCTGGAGAATTGATGGACAGAGGAGCCTGGCGGGCTACAGTCCATGGGGTCACAAACAGTCCGACACAACTGAGTGACTAGCACTCTCACTTTAGGATGAATTCAGTGACAAAGCCATCTCTCCTTCTGTTTTATGTCGACTATTCAGGACTGTTCTCTATCCAGTACATGAGGCTGTCTAGCTTGATAGTCTTCTTCAGGTAAAAAGGATATGAAACACCCAGACGCACGGGGCGTTCCTTAGGTAATGGAGCCACCATGATCCTGTTATCCCTCTTCAAAGCTCTCCCAGGGGAACAGGGGCTTTTCTAGGCCAAGCAGTAAAGTCTGCCCCCATCTAGACTTGAAGAATCAGCAGATACAGAAGGCTTTTTCTGGTGAATCCTAGAAATCCACTGTTTGTTGGTTCTGCTCCTCCATTGAAAAGGATAGCAGTAGATGACACCAGGCACACACACTGAGTCTGGAAGCCTGCTGAGCATTATATATTTAGCATCTCATTTAAATCTCAAAACCACCCCCATGAAATGGCAGCTTTTATTTACCCTGTTTTTCAAAGGTAAAGAAATACCACAGAGCTAATACATGTTAGATCGGGTCTGAACCTGGGTGTCTCACCCCAGAACCAAAGTCCTTGTAACCGAGCAGGACCCCATGGGGCCTTCCCGGTTCGGGGGGAGGTGCTGGGGAGGGAAGATTGGGGACAGATCTTCCCCTATATCTTCTCCTTTAGCTCCTCTCTGAAGTATCTAGGTATTTGATGCACAGTACCTGAGTTGTTTTGCGGTTGAAGCCATCTACCCCCAAGAAACGGAAGATGTTAACTACCCGAGGACCATAAGCATATAGCCACCGGCCTCCTGAAGCCTGAGGAGGGATAAGGTTAACCCCTGTGACTGCTGTCTCACCATCAGCCAGAGAATTGTGCACCATCTGATCCGGTACCCTGCAGCCCCCTTCCCTCACTTGGCTTTTAAAAATGCTTTGCTGAAATTCTTTGGGGAGCTTAGGGCTTTTTAGGGCCGGAGCCACCCACAGCTCCTTGCCTGACCCTGCAGCAAATGTTCCTCTGCTCCAAGCTCTGATGTTTCCGTTTGTCCTCATTTGTATGTTGGGCATATGAACTTGCATTAACGTTCTTAATTACCTTGCAAAACTGCCTCTTGGTGACAATGATCTTTTTGTCCCAATGACTTCTTTTGACAAAGGAGACAGCAACTTTTCAAAGAGGGGACATGACTTGCCTGAGCCACAGAGAAAGGGGCAGCTGCAGGGCCAAGGTGAGAAGCCAGGTCTTACAGTCTTCCTGGTTTTTTTTTTTTTTTGGCCCATGATATCATTTTGTAGCCAAATTCCAATGTGACATGCTCTCTTGTGGCAGTTACTCTCTTTTGGAAGTAAGTAGTTCTAGACTACTCTGGGCCCCAAGGAGTCCCATTTCCTCTCTAATTCATTCCCTCCATGCCATATTTTGTGGCCCTTAGATCTCAAGCCTCATATTTGGAATTTCAGCTCAGTTTTCTAGGCTGACATGTTCAAGATGATGTTTAAGGTGAGGGCTTGCACCATGTCAGGGTGTTTTCCTGGGTTTCTCCCATCTATGTGTGTGTGCGCTTAGTCGCTTTGTCATGTATGAGCTCAGTTGCTTAGTTGTGTCTGACTCTTTTCGACTCCATGGACTGTGCCCACCAGGCTTCTCTGTCCATGGGATTCTCCAGGCAAGAATACTGGAGTGGGTTGCATGTCCTTTTCCAGGGAAGTGCCTCTCCCATCTATATATATTATTAAATTTTTGTTTGGTTTATTTCCATTAATCTGTCTCAGGTCAATTTAATTCTTAGACCAGCCAGAAGAACTTAGCAGGAGAGAGGAAATTTCTTCCTTCGCCATGACTTCACCAATAAGTAGTAAATGCCAGCTATTTATTTTTAACAATACCATGAATGGTTTACAGAACTTGGAGGAAATAGATGAGAAATGGAGCATTTCTGCCATATCAGTAAACAAGGAAGTCACAGTCATCAGCGATTGCAGCCCTCCTCTGTGAACTGCTGAGCCCTGATGCAGGAGACCTGGGTTTGATCCCCGGGCTGGGAAGATCCCCTGGAGAAGGGAAAGGCTACCCACTCCAGTATTCCATGGACTGTATAGTTCATGGGGTCACAAACAGTTGGACACAACTGAGCAACTGTCACTCACTCACTCAAGGGCACTCAGGAAGGAGAAGACCATCTGTGATCTGGCAGCCAGCAGACTGCAGCCACTCCCTATGATAAACCCCAAAGGAGCTCAGGATGTGAAAACACGCAGGATACTGGCCCCACATAGCTGAGATTTATGTGAAAGGAGTGGTTTAGGTGAGCCCAGACTCTTGCATCTTCCCATACACAGGAAAGCACTCAATTCCCTAACTTGGGATATCTGGTTTCCTTTCATTAATAGTAATCTTTTGATGTTTGGGCTTCCGTGGTGGCTCAAACAGTAAAGAATCTGCCTGCAATGCAGGAGACCCAGGTTCGATCCCTGGGACTGGAAGATCCACTGGAGAAGGAAATGGCTACTCACTCCAGTGTTCTTGCCTGGAGAGTTCCACGGACAGAATAGCCTGGTGGGTTACACAGTCCATGAGGTCACAAAGAGTCAGACACAGCTGAGTGACCTAACACTTGCACACATTTTGATGTTCACACTACCTGCCCTTTGCTGCATGACTTCTATAGAAGCTGGCACCTTCCCCTCCTCCTCCTCCTCAGAGCAGTTCTGTCAGGGTTACTTAAGATGCTGCCTTCTGGAATCGAGGTCCTAAAAATTCCCACTGATTAAAACATAACTCTCAGCTTTCAGGTTGTGAATATTTTTTAAGTCGATATAGACATAAAATCTCCTAGGGGAGACTGGGCTTGTGTCTTTCATATCGCTTGTATCCTTCTAACACCAAGCCTTTGACAGCATGGTGTCATGGGGAAACAAGCTCATCCTTTCCGGTATTTAAAAGATAACTTGCCTGAAGAGGAACTTTATGAGAAGCGTGCACATCCCTGCGTTTTATGACTTGGATTTTCTGCCTCTGCCTGCTGCTTGGACATGACTGTCACAGGGCAGCATCTGTGTTAGGGGAAGCACACTGACCAAAACTGCCCACCCTGGTCAGCCACCATAGTGACCATTCACGTGAGCTATTTTACAACAGGAGGTCCTGGTAAGGGACACAGAATTAACAAGGCACACCAAATGGAAAAATTCGGGAAAGGTCAAAAAGAGACACCACGTGACTGACCACCTCCCAGAATCCTTCTCTCTGGCTTCCATCGTGGCTGAGCAATGCCTGCACCACCAGGAAGGACTCTGAGTCTGAATGATTGGCCAAAGACAACCCAGGGACTAACCCCATCTCCATAAAATCCGAGTCTGCGAGCCACATGACAGAGCAGTCTTCCTGGCTTCCCTTACCCTCCTGCTCCCTGCCTGGGGTGCCCCTTCCCAATAAAATCTCTTTATCAGCATGTGCGTCTCATCAGACAATTCATTTCCGAATGTTAGACAAGAGCCCACTCCCGGGCTGTCCCCCTTCCTGCAACATCTGGACAACCCAAGGAGTGGTTGAACTTTCCAATAACAAACACATCATCACCAAGCATCAGCCTAGAGTACGAATGGGCGGCAGATTGCTGCAGCCGCACAGGTGTGACTCCATGCATTCCAAGACCTGCTGCCCTTCTCAGGTCCTGGTGTTATGCCCAGTGTCCGAGTCCCCAAAACTGAGAGAATAAGACATCCACAGCAATGCAAAAGCATAAAGGGGTTTATCGCTAGCTCGACCTAGGGCCCAAGTCTCATCCAGCGCGGTGGAGTCTTGACGAGAGCCCCGAGCTCTGAATCACATCTACTTTTATACAGACGTTCTTTGTTCCTGTAACAGCATAGCTGATTGGTTAAACTGGTCGTGCGTGCGGGACTTTTAAACCTCGCATCCCTATCCGGATTGGCTCAGGTCTGGCGTGGGTGGGGGCTACGGGGATTTTTTTCTGGTTGGTCGAGCTACACTGCCTGCGGGAGTTCCCAGTGCCTCAGCTTTCCTAGAGACTAAACCTCAGGCCTAGCCTGCCCCTTAGAGTCTGTCCTGGCTCCAGTTTGGTCCTAACACTGGGAGAGGGACACCGCTCTGTGACACAAGCAGACTAAAATAAGAGGCACAATGTGAGAGCTGCAAGTTAAGTTTTATTTGGAGCAAAATGGGGACTGCAGCCTGGGAGACAACACCTCAGATAGCTGAGAGACTGCTCCAAAGAGGTAGCCAGGGGGAAGGTCAACATATAAGATTTTGGTGAAGGGGGTTGTTGTTATTCAGTCACTCAGTTGTATCCAACCCTTTGCAGCCCCATGGACTGCAGCACACCAGGCTCCCCTGTCCTTCACCATCTACCAGAGCTTGCTCAAATTCATGTCCACTGAGTCAGTGATGCCATCCAAACATGTCATCCTCTTTTGTCCCCTTCTCCTGCCTTCAATCTTTCCCAGCATCAGGGTCTTTTCCAATAAGGCAGCTCTTTGCATCAGGTGGCCAAAGTATTGGAGCTTCAGCTTCAGCATCAGTCCTTCCAGTGAATGTTCAGGGTTGATTCCCTTTAGGAGTGACTGGTTTGACCCCCTTGCAGTCCAAGTGTGTCTCAAGAGTCTTCTCCAACACCACAGTTCAAAAGCATCAATTCTTTGGTGCTCAGCCTTCTTTATGGTGAAAGGGGAGTTCAATACAATCAAGTGCTTATTTTACAAAGGGCTTTCTGCTAGTCAGGAGGAGCTGATGTCACCATGAAGGGGTTTAGTGCTGTTCTAGATATGAGGAGATGCAAGGACTGGGATCATGAAATCAATTCCTGAAAACATACAGCTATTTAAAGACCTGTTCCACCAGTTTCCCTGGAGCACAGAGTGCCTCCCTGAATTCACTTCAGGGAGTGTCAGAGGTCAGCAGCTTCAGCAGCAGGGGCAGATGGCAAACGCTCTTTCTGATGTTCAGTCCCTGGCAAATTCTCTTAGTCGTGGTTTAGTCGCTAAGTTTCACTTGACTCTTGCAACCCCATGGACTGTCTGTCCCTGGGATTTTCCGGGCAAGAATACTGGAGTGGGTTGCCATTTCCTTCTCCAGGGAATCTTCCTGAGCCAGGGATCGAACCTGGGTCTCCTGCATTATGGGAGGATTCTTTACTGACTGAGTTACCGGGGAAGCCCAGGCAAATGCTCCTGGCAGGTGCCAATTTATAGTTGTCACACAACTGTCTAAGGAACTCAAAGCCCCATATAGAAAACAATATTAATTCAAATGCAGAGAAGAGGTGCTAACTCAGCACACAGGGGCCTACCTTTAAAACAGATTTGGAAATGAACTCAGACGGAAAAGATCAAACCCGTCACTGTCATGAGTCTCTGCTGGCCCATGCTTCTGTGCACACATTTTTTTTAATGTTCTTTCCACTGCCCAAATTAGTTGCTTTAGAGTCCCTTTGCTGTGACAAGTATTCCCCCACCCCCAAGGGGCCCAATCCATTGATCTGTAAATTTTAGATAATGTACTTCTTCAAAAATCACTTTGATGTTGAAAAAAAATCACAGGATTTTAAAAAAGCTGCTAGATGAGGTGCCATCAGAAATCTGCTTAAAATGAGAATAAGCATAAATGAAAAATTTCAAATACAGAAAGATTAAAAAAAAATACTGGGCTTGGAGGGACTTCTGGTAGCCCAGTGGTTAAGACTTCACGCTTTCACTAAAGTGGGCACAGACAGGTTTAATCTCTGGTTGGGGAATGAAGATCCCACATGCCAAAAATAAAATAAAACAAATATATCACTGGGCTTGGAACAAATTTGTAAAAAGTTAAGTCACTTAAGCAACTTAAGTTCCATCAGGCAGGTTCAAACAGGCGGTGGACAGGGAAGCCTGGCGTACTGCAGTCCATTGGGTCGCAAAGAGTCGGATACAACTGAGCAACTGAACTGAACTGAATAAGGAAAGGGAAGGGATATAAAGACAATGGAGGAGTAGTCAAGAAACAATACTGCAGCCTTGGGGCAGGTCCTGATTCCCTGTCAAGGGATACACACAATAATATCTTTGTCTGTTTTTGCAGATACTGTAACCCCCACCAGCTGGGAGAAGTTGCATGCTGCCCACAAGCATGTAGACCTCAGACCATTGAAACCAGAAGGCTGATCAAGCTGACTCCTGATTACCTCACCACCAACCAATCAGAAGACTGTCCACAAGATCACGCCTGAACAGACAAGACTTCTCACTACCCATTCCGGCTCAATGTTGAGGGCATTATTTCACTGCGGCCCCCTTCACCTGGCAGAGCAATAAAGCTGTTCTTTTCTGCTTCACCCAAAACTCTGTCTTCAAGATTTAATTTGTTGTCCATGTACAGAGGCCAGATTCAGCATCATTATCTCTGGGCTTAAACATCAGAGGACTTACTACAGAGGAGAGGCCCACTCAATTGGGAGAGATGCATCCTAGAAGCTTTGAGCAAAGGCTGTGGAGTTAGACTGCTTGCTTCAAATCTAAATCCCATCACTTAGCAGCTATGTGATCTTGGGCAACCTCTCTGAGCCTCAGTTAAAAACAGTATCGAGCTTTTTAGTTTGTGAGGATCAAACGCTGTGAATACATTAATGTCTGGATGTTAATCCATTTTCTGACTCAGGGTAAGCATTGATCCCTAGAATGCTAGCTATTGCTGTAACTGTCCACACCAAACTAGGGGACTTCCCTGGTGGTCCAGTGGTTAAGAATCCACCTTCCAACGCAGGGCACATGGGTTTGATCCCTGGTGGGGGAGCTAAGATCCCACATGCCTTGGAGTAACTAAGCCGATTCACCGCAACTACTGACCCACGTGCTCCAAAGCCCATGTCCTGAGACTAGAGAAGCCTTTGAGCTGCAACAAAGACACAGCACAGCTACAAATAAATAAATTAAAAAAATTTTTTTTACAAGTTATTTTTCCTTTAATATTTCTTGATAATATATTTCCATTTAGATTTTCTTCTCTAAAACTTAAAAAAAAATTTTTTTTAAGTAGCTGGATTGGGTGATTCCGATAGCTCCAAGCCAAAGTCAGAACCTTGAAGACGTCACTTAGCATCACTTTGGAAAATTCCCAGGGAAATGCTAAGGGTGCAGTTTATTCAAGCTTTGATGTCAAATGCATGCATGCTTGCATGCTAAACCCCTTCAGTTGTGTCAGTCTTTTTGCGAACCCATGGACTGGGGGCCACCAGGCTCCTCTGTCCATGGAATTGTCCAGGCAAGTGTGCTGTAGTGGGCTGTCATGCTCTCCTCCAGGGAATCTTCCTGACCCAGGGACTGAACCTGTGTCTCCTGCATTGCAGGCAGATTCTTTACCACTGAGCAACTGGGGAAGCCCCTGTCAAATGATTGCATCCAAAACATGGATCTGGTGTATGTTAATACTCAAAGACAGGAAATGTGAAGGAAAACCAGGATATCCTTGTTTTGGGGGAGACCCTAAGGGTCACTAGTTCCTCATTATCCCCCTTTCATGATCCCAGTTGTCTGCCCCCATTCTAACAATGGAGGCCTTAATTCAAATGAGTACATTTCATTCAATGAGACCTAAGGTCTCCTGAGTGTCTGGCTTGTGACAGGAACCCTGCTAGGTGTTTTTAAGTTCTTTGTCTTGTTGAATATCCCCCCAGTGCCATGCAATATAGGCATTGTCCTCCTATTCCCAACAAGGAAATTGAGGCACAGAGAAGTTAAGCAACTTTCCCTACATCACACAGCTCACAAGCAGCACATCTGAGATCCATTCCCAGCCTCTTTGCCCTTAAAGCCCTTGTGTATCTCATTCCATCCCACTGCCTTCAAGACAGTAAAATGAGATTTGCTGAGCTGAATAAATAGCCTTTCCTCCCTTTCAAAATGGAGGTGCTGTTGTCAGAGCCTGGATTTCAGCCGAATGCCATTTTAATGGGGTCCTCTTTTGACCCCATTTAAAGCCTCTCTCCTTACACTCTCCACTTCCCCAAAGGCCAGCGGAGCAGTTCATAAACCCGCATTACCCCGTGTGACACTTTTCTCAATGAAGGATCAAAATCCCTGGTCTCTGGGAAATAACCTGCTAAACTGACTCTCCCTCTAAAACCCAGTGGATAATAAATAGCCCTTTATCCTTTCTCTGCAGCTCCTGCCTCCTCGGCTTGTCAGATGGCAGCTGCCCCTGACACGGTCTTCTTCAGTCTGCTCTGAGTTTCCCAGTCCTTCCAGGAGGAGACAGGGATGGAGGAGAAGAGAGCAGAGACGTCAGAATCGAGAGGACCTTTGCCCCACCTTTGCAGCTTCCTGGACATGCGACCTGGGGCAAGACTTCCCTCCACAAGCCTTAACTATAACACATTGTTTAATCACTCAGTCCTGTCCGACTTTTTGTGACCCCATGGACCGTAGCCCGCCAGGCTCCTCTGTCCACAGGATTCTCCAGGCAAGAATACTGGAGTGGGTTGCCATGCCCTCCTCCAGGGGATCTTCCCCACACAGGGATCGAACCCGGTCTCCTGCATTGGCAGATGAGGTGGATTCTGAGCCACTAGGGAAGCACACCCGAGGGTTCGTTTATCCATTCAGTAGTGGGTCTGTGAAGCTGTCAGGTGTCAGGCGTTGTGCTGGGTCCTGGGAGTAAAAACAATCCCTGTCCTAGTTGAAAGGTCCCCTTTGCTCATTATAGTGGCACTTAGGAGAAAAGGAAGAAGCATGGCATAGACGAGCAGATGAAATTCCAAGAGATCAGTCCCATAGATGGAACAACATCTGCTCTGAGAGCGTAGCATAGAGAGAAGGCACCTGGTTTGGAGGAAGGTGTGTTCATGTCCATGAGATTCTGATCTTAAGGATGAATAAGAACCAAGACCAGGAATCAAGCATTTTAAGCTGAGAAAACAGCAGGTTTAAAGACCCTTCCGGACAGTTACCTGTGGAGGAAATGAAATGACACATGGGGTGCCTGGTGCGGCGCTGAGGGCAGGAGGGGTACTCAGTGATCCGACCTCTTGACCAAGTCCTTTCCTTCCTCCAAGGGGGGTGGATCTGTCTGAGGCTCTGTCTTTGTGATGTGGCAGTTTCAGAGTGGGAAGTCAGAGGTACATTGAGGTTAATTAAGTTTTCTTTCCTGTTAGCCCTTATATTGTAAAAAATTATTTATTACTAATTTTTGCTAATTTTAATCAAATAGTTAATTAAAATACACTTAAGTTCCGCTGGTGGCTCAGATGGTAAAGAATCTGCCTGCAATGCGGGAGTTGCCAGTTCAATCCCTGAATCAGGAAGATCCTCGGAAGAAGGGAATGGCTACCTACTCCAGGATTCTGGCCTGAAGAATTCCATGCACAGAGGAACCTGGCAGGCTATCGTCCATGCCATCACAGAGTCACAAATGACTGAGCAACTAACAGTGTCACACTTAAATACATTAATTAATAATTTTATTCTTTAGTATTAAATAATAGCAATAATAAGTATTAATTCATTTCACAATCATTTGCACCAGATAATGTAGTTAGTTATGAAGTTGTCAGACCAGAAATATATTAATTCATTCATCTGACAAACACCTGATGTGCCAATCTCTATGTTGGATATGAAAGATGCAAAAATAAAAAGCTACTGTCCCCACCCTCAAGGAGAATCCCAAATGCTTTGAGGGATTCATCACATGTGAGAACTAAATGCTTGAGTAGGAAAATGCCTTTGAAACATTGGAGCAAATGGACTTTCATGAAGCAATGTTGTTACCAGCATCTGTGGACTGGTGCCAGGCTAACCCTATGAGAATCAATCAGAGACTTTATTAAAACCAAACAGTAGCCATTCTGTGATGTTAACTCCTAGAAATTCTCTTTCAGTAGGACTGAGATGGGGTCCAGTTATCCATTTATTTGACAAACTCCCATGTAATCTTCATACATAGCCATGTTTGAGACTGTGGTTGAGACTTGCTCCCATAAACTATTTCATCAAAGACCAGTGGACTTGGAGTCAGATCAACCAGCGTTCAAATATCACTCTACCCATGTGTGCCATTCACAAGACCACCCTCACTTTGGACACCAAATGCCAAGTTTGGAAATTCCCAAAACCACCCTTACTTTTGACATTAATTGGAATTTTGGGGGTCCCTAAGGCAACTCTTGGGCTTCCCAGGTGGCTGTAGTGGTAAAGAACCCACCTGCCAACGCAGGAGACATGAAAGACGTGGGTTCAATCCCTGGGTGGGGAAGATCCCCTGGAGAGGGGCATGGCAACCCACTCCAGTGTTCTTGCCTGGAGAATCCCATGGACAGAGGAGCCTGGTGGGCTATAGTCCATAGAGTTGGACACGACTGAAGTGACTTAGAACACGCACACACAAGGCAACTATCAGGTGGGGTAATTCACTAGAAGGAGTCACAGAACTCAGCGAAAGCTGTAAAACTCACACTTATGATTTATAACAGTGAGAGCATGCAGATAACAATCAGTCAAGGGGAAGAGACCCATGGGACAGAGTCCAGGACAGTGGCAGGCACAGGGCTTCCGGTGGTGACCTTCCAGCGAGCTCGAGGACAAAACTTTTCCTGGCAACCATGTGTGACAATACCTATGGAGTCTTGCCAACCCGGGAAGCGCACCCAGGCCTCAGTGTTATTGGGGCCTCGGTGTTATTGGGGCCTCAGTGTTATTGGGGCTAAATCTCATAGGCTTGCTTGACCATTCTTGTGTCTGATTTCAGTCTCCAGACTTCTGGAAGTTGAACTGATATGTGTGACTCAGCCCCCATCCTAAATCACGTGGTATGACAGAAGACCCCTAAATGTCAAAAGTACTCCTGTTTGTGTGCCTGCTAAGTCACTCAGTCCTGTCCACCTCTTTGTGACCCCATGGACTATATCCCACCAGCCTCCTCTGTCCCTGGGATTCTCCAGGCATGAATAATGCCATGCCCTCCTTCAGGGCGATCTTTCCAACCCAGGAATCAAACCTGTGTCTCTTATGTCTCCTGCTTTGGCAGGTGGGTTCTTTACCACTAGTGCCTCCTGGGAAGCCCAAATGCACTCCCCCAGGCATGCCATTCTAAGGGCTTAGAGATTATCTCTCCGATACTCAGGGCAAAGACCACATCTTTCCTTGAACGTGAAAGTCGCTCTGTCATGTCCAACTCTCTGCGAACCCACGGACCATACAGTCCATGGAATTCTCCAGGCCAGAATACTGAAGTGGGCAGCCTTTCCCTTCTCCAGGGGATCTTCCTGACCCAGGAATCGAACTGGGGTCTCCTGCATTGCAGGCAGATTCTTTACCAACTGAGCTATCAGGGAAGCCACATCTTTCTTTGGGCAAGGCTAAATTCTTTTCTACACACCATGGGACTAATGGCAACTTCCTTACCTTCTTGGAGCCTCAGTTTCCTTTCCCATAAGGAAGGTAACACCATGAGAGAGTGGACATGAAGACCCAGCCCATCATAAGCACTTCAAAAATGGTACCCATGGTGGTGATGCTGGTGGTGGTGACCAGGAAGAGGAGGAAGCAATGCTAAGGGTGTTGATGATGTTGCTCAGGAAGCGGTACCTTGAGAGATTATCATGGGTAAAAGTCCCACTTTCACGGCTCCATCCTCATTCTTCTTGTGCAAAATCATAAAAAAATTCCTTCTCATCCTCTCAGAGCCAAGTGCCCGTGGGGCTATTCAGAAAACTTCCCTCTTTATCATCTTCTTTGCATAACTCTGTGCTCAGAAACAGTTTGCTTATCATGGTCCCCCGTCCCCATATTTCAATGACAGCTCACCTAAAAAAAGGTGTCTCAGAGAAATGCCACCTTGTACTCCCTCGGAAGCATATTGTTCCCTTTCACCAGCCGAGGTGATCACTGCCCATTGTTGGCCCCACACAAAGGAAGGCTTAATAGGAGACACACTCAGCAGAGGGAATTCTGTTGTTTCAAATGGGTCTGAGGAGCAGCTCACAGCTCTTAATTCACCACCACGGACGGGCTCAAAGACCATCTCTGTCTCAACCGTTTCTCTCCAATGACAGCGGAGCCTTATCAGCTCTCAACATCCCTTCCTCGTGGCTCAGAGGAGGTCCGACACCTGAGCAGGGAGTCCAAGGCTGAGACACAAATGAACACTGCTCACCATGGGCTTAGGCTGCGTTTCATCCCTCTGAGAGCAGCTCTGGGGGCCGTCGAGAGGTCCTGCAGGGAAGGGAGGAGACGGAGAAGCAGAATGGCACGGGTTTAATCCCTGGTGGGTCCGGCTTTGGACCCACTGAGGTCCAGATGGGGCTGGTTTTCCCTGAAAGTTCCGCAAATAACGCGCTATGTGACATGATCGGATCACTCGTTGACTCGGTTTCCTTATCTGTCAAACAGTGATGTCTCATAGCTAAGTTCTCTCCGTGGATGATGACATTTGATCTTCATATCGGATCTATGATGAGGCAGGTACTAATACTAGCCCCATTTGATAGACATCGAGGCTGGGACATCCCTGGTGGTCCAGCGGTTAAGTATCTGCCTTGTCCATAAAAAGGAAGGAATGTGAGTCAGTAGAATTGATGTGGATGAACCTAGAGCCTGTTATACAGAGTGAAATAAGTCAGAAAGAGGAAAACAAATATTGTATATGAATGCATATATACCGAATCTAGGATATATATGGACTGCAAGGAGATCAAACCAGTCAGAGGAAATCAGTCCTGGAAGGACTGATGATGAAGCTCCAATACTTTGGCCATCTCACGTGAAGAGCCGACTCATTGGAAAAGACCCTGATGCTGGGAAAGACTGAGAGCAGGAGGGGAAGGGTAGAACAGAGGATGAGATGGTTGGATGGACTCACCGACCTGATGGAGATGAGTTTGAGCAAGTTCTGGGAGTTGGTGATGGACAGGGAAGCCTGGCGTGCTGCAGTCCATGGGGTCACAAAGAGTCGGACACGACTGAGTGACTGAACTGAACTGAACGGAATCTAGAAAAATAGTACTGATGAACCTATTTGCAAGGCAGGAATAGAGATGCAGACATAAAGGACGAAGCTGTGGACACAGTGGGGGATGAACTGAAAGGGTAACGTTGACATATATATATACCACCTTGTGTGAAACAGGTAGCTAGTGGGAAGCTTCTGCATAACACAGGGAGCTCAGCCTCGTGCTCTGTGATGACCTGGAAGGGTGGGATGAGGTTTAATGGGTAGGATGCGGTTGGGGAGGTGGGAGGGAGGCTCGAGAGGTAGGGGATATATGTGGACTTATGGCTGATTCACCTTTTTGGCAGCGGAAACCAACACTGTATTGTAAAGCAATTATCCTCCAATTAAAAAGTAAAGGAGTAGAAAAAGAAAGAATGAATCCATTCTGCAATGCAGGGGACGTGGGTTTAATCCCTGGTCGGGGAGCTAAGACTGTGTGCTGCAACTAAAGCTCTTGCACAATATAACGAAGATCCTGGGTGCTACAACTAAGACCTGATACAGTCAAATAAATAAGTAAATATTCTTTTAAAAAGACACTGAGGCTGAAAAGGTCAGTGATGTGTCCAAATTCACAGCTGGTCCGTGATGGAATCAAAATTTCCTCCCAGAATCCTGGGACTCAATTCATACCCATTAGTCTCACTTTCACCTATCTTTCTTCATAATCTCAAACTCCTTTCCACACCCAAAGCAGAGCATGATCTGTGGGGTCAAACTATCAAATGGCAGATGCCAATCAAAACTCAGCTTAGTCCCAGTTCTTTTGAGATAAAAGTTCAGGGATGGAACTTCCCTGGGGGTCCAGTGGTTAAGACTTCAGACTTTCAATACGGGGGGCACAGCTTCGATCCCTGGTTGGGGAACTAAGAACCCACACGCTTTGCGGTATGGTCAAAAGATATAATAATAATTTTTAAAAGTCAGGGGAAAGTGAGGCATCTAAACTTGTTAACTGGGCTTCTGCTGTCTAGGACTGACAAAGCTTTTATTATTATTATTATTATTAAACATTTGTTTGTTTATTTTGGCTGTACTGGGTCTTCCCTGCTGTGAGCGCTTTCTCTAGTTGCTGCGAGGGGGTCTACTCTGTTGCAGTGTGGGCTTTCACGGCGGTGGCTCCTCTTGTTGAGGAGCACAGGCTCTAGGTGCGCAGGCTCAGTAGTTGTGGCTCCTGCGCTCTAGAGCACGTGGGCTTCAGTAGTTGTGGGGTACAGGCTTAGCTGCTCCGCCGCGGGTGGGAGATTCCTGCACCAGGGTCCCCTGCATTGGCAGGCGAACTCTCATTCACTGCACCGCTGGGGAAGTCCCCAATGATGCTTTTTGAACTCTTCTCCCAATTTTTAGAACTCTTCCTCTTATCTGGGGAGAACAGTTCCCAATAAATGAATGAATAAACCAGAAAATGTCATACACAGATACCATCAGACTCACCATAGGGGACATACATTTTTGCAAACACTGTGAAAAGCAGCCAATTCACACCTTGAACTTTAGAAATGCTCTTACCTGTTGACATAGTAACTCCACTTGTAGGAATTTATCATAAGGAAATAATCATGAGTGAAAACAAATTTAATCTGTGCATCTACAAGGATGCTCAAGACACTGTTCTTTGTAATAATGAGACTCTGGTAATAAGCTACAAAAGTCCAATAGGAGAATAAAAGAGTATGTCATACTCCATATGATAGACTGTTATGTAGCTGTTGAATATAATGTTTTCAATCCTTTTTATAATGTAAGCAGCACTTACCAGAGCTCTGCAACTTATGAGCTGTGTAAAAAAAAAATCCTAATAAAACAGGAAGGCAAGAGCAGCCTTCAAATGATGACAATAATACATGGAGGGATTGTGGCTGACGTTTTATTTTACTTTTTATGTTTGTCTCTATCTTCCAAGTTTTCTCCAATAAATATGTTACTTTTATAATTGAAAAAAGAACAAATACAAACCACACATATTTGGGAATTGGATGAACCTCTTCAAGTGGAAAAGACAAATTATTATTTTGGATCTTTAATTAGCAAAATTAATGAGTGCATCCGCAACAATGGGGCTGATGCTACAAAAGAGGGTTTTCTTTAAAAGCGATGCTGAGATGCTACGGTGAGAGTGACGAGAGGGACAGTCTGGGGTTTATCTGCCCTTCTTCCCTGAGTTCACAGAGGAGCATTGCTGGGCTCAGGGGCTGGCACTGTGGCTCTGGTTTCCTCCTGTCCGTGTATCACCCACCAATTCAACACTAGGTATTGAGTGCCTACTATGCACTACTTATTACCTAAAGCCCTTGAGTTTTAATAATCAATCATAGATTGGGAAGTCTTAACAACTTTCTATAACTGAGGTTGCTTTTGTCCCTAATAATAAAATAACTTGTAAATTCCCCACTAAACCACTTAACCAGCTGTGTGATCCAGTGCAATTGTTTTCATTCATATCATTCAGTGGACATGTGCTGAGCACTCATGGTGTTAGTCACTACGATAGTGCTATCAGACTAGGGTACAGAGAGTTGCTTGATGATTACTAAAAACCCTTAGTTCTGGGACTGGTTTCTGGAGACTCTGGTTCAATAGTTGTGGATAGCTTGAAGTCACCTTCTTTTAAAAAATTAATTAATCTGGTTCAATAGATATGGGAAATAGATGGGGAAACAGTGACTGACTTTGTTTTTGGGGGGCTCCAAAATCACTGCAGATGGTGATTGCAGCCATGAAATTAAAAGACGCTTATTCCTTGGAAGAAAAGTTATGACCAACCTAGATAGCATATTAAAAAGCAGAGACATTACTTTGCCAACAAAGGTCCATCTAGTCAGGCTATGGTTTTTCCAGTGGTCATGTATGGATGTGAGAGTCGGACTGTGAAGAAAGCTGAATTGATGCTTTTGAACTGTGGTGTTGGAGAAGACTCTTGAGAGTCCCTTGGACTACAAGGAGGTCCAACCAGTCCATCCTAAAGGAGATCAGTCCTGGGTGTTCATTAGAAGAAATGATGCTGAAGCTGAAACTCCAGTACTTTGGCCACCTCATACGAAGAGTTGACTCATTGGAAAAGACCCTGATGCTGGGAGGGATTGGGGGCAGGAGGAGAAGGGGATGACAGAGGATGAGATGGTTGGATGGCATCACCGACTCATTGGACATGAGTTTGAGTAAACTCCGGGAGTTGGTGCTGGACAGGGAGGCCTGGCGTGCTGCGATTCATGGGGTCGCAAAGAGTCGGATACGACTGAGCAACTGAACTGAACTGAACTGAACTGAACTGATTAGGTGTGGATAACCTGAAGCCACCTTTAAAAAAAAAAATTATTTAATTAGGCTGCTCTAGGTCTTAGCTGTGTCAAATGGGATCTTTTGTTGCAGCAAGTAAACTCTGTGTTGTGGTGTGCAGGCTTCCCAGGTGGCACAGGGTAAAGAATTTGCCTACCAATGCAGGAGACTCAGGAAACATAGGTTCGATCCCTGGGTTGGGAAGATCTCCCGGAGAAGGAAATAGTAACCCACCCCAGTATTCTTGCTTGAAGAATCCCACGGACTGAGGAGCCTGGCAGGCTACAGTGCATGGGGTTTTGAAGAGTTAGACATGACTGAGTGACTGAGCACACTCACTTGGGATCTAGTTCCCTGACCAGGGATGGAACCTGGGCCCCCTGTTTTGGGAGTGTGGAGTCTTAGCCACTACACCACCAGAGAAGTCCCGAATTTTGACAATGCTGAGAACTTTTTTAAAATAATTTTTTTAATAGCCAAAGTTTTTAAGTTTCACATTTTAATACTTTTGGGCACCATAATTTTCAAGTACCAGGAGCTGCTCAATTGCTATGTATACTTTTTTTTTTTTAAAGGATGATACATTGTTTAGTAGAAGTGTTATTAATTTATTCACTGGACATGAAGGGTGTCATGTGGGATCTTAGTTCTCTGACCAGGGATTGAACCTGTTCCCCTGCATTGGGAGTGCAGAGTCATAACCACTGGACCACCAGGGAGTCCCTGAACCCTCCTTTTCATCAGGGGCCCTAAGGGAGTGACTCAGGCAGATTTAGACTACACCCTAGAAACTCTATGCTGGGTAGGCTAAAAACCACAAAGAATAACAATAAAGTCTGCCCTTTAGGAGCTTATAGTTTAGAGGGTCATAAATATTGTTAATTTATTAGAAAAATAGCATGAAGACTACCATAACACTACAACAATAAAATCAAAGCTACCTTTATCCTACAACTTACTATGAACCAGGAACTGTATGAAATACAATCGACCAGGGAGCCAACCCAAGGCCCTTTCAGTGGGAGCGAGGAGTTTTAACCACTGGATCAGCAGGGCAGTCCAGAACTATCATTGTTTATATGATTATCTAAGACAGGAAAAATACCTGAAAAAGCCTTAGAATAAGACTAGGGCTCCTGAGAGTCCCTTTGACAGCAAAGAGATTAAACCATTCAATCCTATAGGAGAGGAAATCAACTCTAAATATTCATTGGAAGGACTGATGCTGAAGCTGAAGCTCCAATAGTTTGGCCACCTCATGCGAAGAGCCAACTCATTGGAAAAGACCCTGATGCTGGGGAAGATGGAGGGGAGGAGGAGATGGGGGTGACAGAGGATGAGATGGTTGGATGGCATCACCGACTCGATGGACATGAGTTTGAGCAAACTCCAGGAGACATTGGAGGACAGAGGAGTCTGGTCTGCTACAGTCCAAGGGGTCCAGACAAGTTGGACACGACTGAGCAACTGAACAAGAAATGGAAGTACAGTGACTACACACGAAAATAAACACACACACACACACACACACACACACAAATGAACAGCTTTCTTATGTGTTAGCCATTAGCAGTTAGAAAATATAATGTGAAACAACCCCATTCCCCCATAGCAACTAAAATAATTGGTTTTTAAACCCTGGAGGAATAAACATAATCTATGAATTAAATTACAAAACTGTACTGAGGAACACTCACAAGAACCTTGGCTTCATGTAGAAACACATCACCGTCTTAAGAGGCAAGAGTTGGTATCATAAACAGGTTCTCTCAATTAATTTACTGGTTTAATGCAATTATGACATAAATCCCGGTAGGACATTTTTTGGGAAACTTGACAAACTGATTCTAAAACACATTTGGCCCAGGGAAAAAAAAATGTAGCAAGGTAACAAGGTGAGATTGTGTTTAATATCTGGGAGAGCTGTGGGAGGGCAATAAATCCAATAGTATGGCATTATGCAGGAAGAGACAGGCTAATGGACCGGGGGAGAGAGACTGACACAGGTTAATATGATACTCACACAGTAAGGCAGCAACTTCATAACAAAGATGCTGTTTCAGACCGGTGTGAGACAGAAGGCTTATTCAATCTCTAGGGATTAAGTAATTGGTTTACTATTTGGGGGAAAAATAGATAGCTCTCTGCCTTGGCAATTCACCAAGCAACATTCCTGGTGACGAACCTTGCCATGCTTCCTTAGTTGATAACTTACATTCTCCAACCATCTGAACTAAATGCAGCTTTATTTACTTCTTTATTGGCCCACGCTTATGGTGTGTGGGATCTGAGTTCCCTGACCAGGGATCAAACCTGCACCCTCAGCATTGGAAGCTCAGAGTCTTAAGCACTGGACCCCAGAAGAAGTAGATTAATACAGTTTTATCCTGACCCTACAGGTGCCTTTAGCACAGCACTTCTCACAGTGACATAATTTTCTGTTTCACTATCTGTCTCCCCCTGCAGACCATGAACTTTGTGGAGGCCATCAACTTTGCCTTGTTTGTATCTGTGTCCCCTGAAATACAGCAAGTAGTCAATAAATTTTCTATGAATGGATATTTATACTTCTGTCTCCTTCTGGTCCATAAGCTCTATGGGTTTAGATGGCTTAATTTTGCCATCCTCAACTCCTACACATCACACTTCAAGTAGAACTCTCAACAAATATTAATTGAGTGCAAGAATTATAATCACATTGGCAGCTTCTCTTTTTATTATAATTTTATTTGTTTATCTGTGGCTACACTGGGTCTTTGTTGTCGCATGGCCTTTTTTTGTTGTGGGGACCTGGCGAACTCTCTAGTTGTGGTGCTCAGGTGTCACACTGTGGTGACTTCTCTTGTTGCAGAGCATGGGTGTGCAGGCTTCGGTTGCTGAGGCTCCTGGAGTCTGGAGCACCAGCTCAGTAGTCGTGGCATACAGGCTTAGTTGCTCAGCGGCATGTGGGATCTTCCCCCACCAGGGCTAGAACCCACGACTCCCGCATTGGCAGGTGGATTCTTTACCACTGAGCCACCGGAGAAGCCCTGACAGCTGTTCTTATTTTTCTCCACGTTATTTGAGCTTTCCTATGTTGTTCATCTTCTTGGACTGAAAGGAGATCCAACCAGTTCATCTTAAAGGAATATTCATCGGAAGAACTGATATTGAAGCTGAAACTCCAGTACTTTGGCCACCTGATGCGAAGAACTGACTCATTGGAAAAGACCCTGATGCTGGGAAAGGTTGAGGGCAGAAGGAGAAGGGGACGACAGAGGATGAGATGATTGGATGGCATCACCAACTCGATGGACATGAGTTTGAACAAACTCTGCGAGTTGGTGATGGACAGGGAGGCCTGGCGTGCTGCAGTCCATGGGGTTGCAAAGAGTTGGACAGGACTGAGTGACTGGATTGAACTGAACTGAACTGATGTTGTTCATCTTCTTAGCTGTTGCTCTTTTTATCCCTTGGCTACAGTTTAACTAAGTCATGGGTAGAGGGGCACTGGGAGGAGAAAACCATTCTAGCATCTGAGACACATTCATTCAGTCTTTCATTTAATAGGTACACATGGAGCGCTTAACGTGTTAAGCAGTGTTTCAAAGGCCAATGAGTCTAAGTTTTCGTGGTCTGAGTTTCAGCAACTTTCTGTGTATTATCTCAGCTCTTTCTCTATATTCTGGCTCCTGACCATCATTAGTATTCTGCAGCCTCAAGAAAGAAGAAAATTGTCAGGGAAGTTCTTCCTGCAACACCAACCTCCACTTGAAATGGCATCTTCTGAAAATTGCCTTGATGAGAATGGCGACGCCTTTATTCTGTTAGCTGGGGAGATGTCATTGATCTAAGCTTCAAATCCAGGTGGAAAATGCCGGCCTGGACAGAGTAAGATTGGTTCCCACACACTTCCTCTTTCATCAGCAGGTACCTTTCATCCATTTCATCTGACACTGCTCTATCACTCTCAGCCAACGTGGGCTTTGCCACTCAACTTCGCATCGAAAGATGTCTTTGATGCCTTCATTTGCCTTTGGTCCTACAGCTCATCATCTTTAATCAACTCACAGTGGCTGACTTATTGGGAAATATACAGTCATCTGGGTCTCCTTTGGCAAACCAGACTGCACGGACTTTGTCATAAGACCTGGAGTCATTAAATCTGAATTCTTCCTGTGTGTACACTGCAAACTACTGCTAACCTCTGCCCCTTTTCCCATTTCCAGGGACAAACCAAAAGCCCTGGAACTCATTCTTGGAAATGTTCTTTATTTCCATCAACATCATTTATACAGTCACTGCGATGTACCATGGGCTAAACCTTGGACATACATTATGTCCTTCAATCCATTTAATCCTCACGATATAGTCTTAGGGATCAGGAACTGTTCTTGAGGTCATTAGCTTAATGAGGCCAATTCAGTGTTTGATCCATTATCGATATAATACATTCAGAGGCAGTCTCATTTCCTCTGATTTCTATTTTATGTTTACTAGTCTTATTTCCATCAAGATCACGTTTATAGAAATACTGATTAAAAATATTTAACCCCATTGGGTGATGTGATGCGTGCTCAGTTGTGTCTGACTCTGAGACCCCATGGCCTGTAGCCTGCCAGGCTCCCCTGTCTATGGGATTATCCCAGTGAGAATACTGGAGTGGGTTGCCATTTCTTCCTCCAGGGGACCTTCTTGGCCCAGGGATAGAACCCCTGTCCTCTAGCATTGGCAGGTGGGTACCTTTATCACTGAGCCCCCTGGGAAGCCCAACCCCATTGTGTTGATGTCAACTTTTTGACCTGGTGAATAGTAAACTCCATCATTCTTATGACAGGTAATCAACAATTCTGATATCTGGGGGATTTTACTCTATATTTTAAAGTATAGACCTTCAGTTAGAATTATCTTCAAATAATCCATTTATATTAACATAGAATTTTCTGATATGAATTCTATTAAATCAGTTTATGTCTTAAAATTTTTTAGTGGATTCTAATTGTCCCCTAAAATCAGTTTCATTTGTTTTATTGCCTTCTCCTTCCCTTTTTTCCTTCTCTTGTCCCTTCCTTACTTCTCTCCTTCCCTCCCTCCCTCCCTGCCTCTCTTCTTTCTTCCCTGCTCCTCCTTCCCCTGTCTCCTTTTCTAAAGACAGTACTTTGGACAGAGAAATTGCTTTGGACAGGAAGCCTGTGGTGAGGGGACGTCAGCAGCCCCGTGTGGATCAGAGCCTGGATACAGTGAGAAAAGCATCTTTAAAGTCATGGTGAAAGACTGTACATGTGGGGAGTTTGATCAGATAGGTGACACTATTGAGCACAGTACAAGTCAGTTTTCTTTCTGTAGAAAAAGAGACTTAAAAATACAGAAAGGGAGAAAAAAGACATGAATCTTACGTGGCACTGAACTGAAATAAGAATAGTATTATGAATTCATAGATTTCAATATAGATGGAGATGTGTGTACACACATATATTTATCTCCTACTTTTGGAAGAGCAATACTCCAATAGTAATAAACACACTCGCCGCCCAAATCTTGATTTCTACGTACCATTTAATTAATATCCAAAATATAATGTACTGAGAACACATTTTCATTTCTGTCTTCCTGCCAAAGACTTATATAACCCAAATCTAATACCAAGAAAATATCTGATAAACCCAAATTGAGGGATAGTCTACAAAGCAGTTGGCATGAGGATCCTCGAAAGAATGAAGATCCTCAAAAGGATGAAGGTCATGAAGTTAAACAAAGACTCTGGAACTGTTCTAGATTGAAAGAGACATTGTAACTAAAATAAAGCACAAAGATCCTGGAGTTGATTCTGTTTTTCTTTTTGGCAGCACCAGGTGGCAGGCAGGATCTTAGTTCCCTGACCAGGGTTAGAACCCGAGCCCCCTGCAGTGGAAGCTTGGAGTCTTAACCACTGGACGGCCATGAAAGTCCCCCTTTTTCTATAAAGGACACGATGAAGACAAATGGCATAACTTGAATGGGATCTGTGAATCAGGTGGCAAAAAAATATCAATGTTAATTTCCCAATTTGGATGTCTGTTACATATTCAGGAGAGTAGCTTTGGTTTGGAAAATACTAAAATATTTGGGAATAATGGGAGGTCAAGTCTGCAACCCATTCACAAATTGTCCCAAAGTCTTATTAGTCTATTTCTACAATATTTCCATGTTTAAAGTTATTTTGAAATACAAAGTACAAAAACATATTTTAAAATAGTTAGATATAAAATATTTTATATGCACTGAAAGAGGTGCAGAAAACAATTTCACAGAAAAGATAAAAAAGAAACCAAAGGAAAAGCATGACAAAGTGAAATATTCAGGAGCAAAAACATTACAACCAAATTTCCTGGGTTCTATTCTACCTTCAGCCTTTACTAGTTGTATGATTGGTCAAGGAAAGTTCCATAAACTCCCTTTGCCTCAGTTTCACCAACTGTAAAATGAGGATAATATTAATACCAATCTCCCAGTTTTATCTGATAATTAAGTAAAACCACACAGAATCCACCTCCATTGCAGGAGACTCAAGTTCGATCCCTGAGTTGGGAAGATATCTGGAGAAGGAAATAGCAACCCAGTCCAGTATTCTTGTTTGGCAAATCCCACGGACAGAGGAGCCTGGAGGACTACATAATCCATGGGGTCACAGAGAGTCGGACATGACTGATTGAATAAGCAACAATAGTAAGTGTTTATCACACTGGTTGATCCATAAGATTAGTGCTTGACCTTTAAAAATCATTACTAATTTTTTAATTTACCAAATTAAATATTCTCAGGTAAAATTTTGCATATCTAAATTTTGTCAAGAAAATCTGAGTCTTCTAACAATTTGTAATTAACAAATGACTTTGCCTGTCAGTACAGTTTTTGCTGCTATGTTTTACTTTCTTTCAAGCATTCTACCCGTTCTGATTTTTCCCTTGGGTCTGTTTTCTTTTCTTTTTTGCAGATTTCAGCATTATTAAAAAGCTGTGATTCTTCTGTCCGTTTTTCCACTGTAACACATTTCACCATGTGCAAATTTCACAGTTGTCAGTTTTAGTGTGCATTGTATGTTTTCTAGGAGTAATATGTCATTTTAATTAGATAAAAGATCTTTGGCATTTTATTCATTTCTTGTACTGGAGAGCACTCATCTGGAAACCAAATGTGTGTAGACATGGATGTACATATATTTACAAATTTTTTTGTTTTTGTTTTTGACCGTGCAGCATGACATGCCAGATCTTAGTTCCCCAACCAAGGATTTAACTTGGTAGCTCAGGGTCTTAACCATGGGACTGCCAGGGAAAGTCCTGATGTGGATGCACGTATGAGTTAAAGAGGTGAGGCATGACTGCTTGCCCGGCATCTCGCCATTCACCCAAGCTGCAGAGGATTGAAACAGTGGGTAAGCAACTGATTTAAAAATGCCAACGGGAAATTTCACACACACGTAGTAAGGCTTCAGTGAGAAACAAATGCTTCCTACAGAAAGAGCCTTCATTTTTGAGCCTAGTATCTTGGTCTTCCCTGGAGGCTCAGATGGCAAAGAATCTGCCTGCAATGCGGGAGAACTGGGTTTGATCCCTGCATCAGGAAGATCCCCTGGAGAAGAAAATGGCACCCCACTCCAATATTCTTGCCAGCAGAATACCACGGACAGAGGAGCCTGGAGGGCTACAAGAGTTAGACATAAGTGAGTCAACAGCAACCTTGGTCTAACATCACAGCTCTACCACGCCCAAGTTACACTGGGTAAGTAACTTGACCTTTAAAGCTCTAATCCTCTCATCTTACAGATGAGAGGAGGGTACTGTTCACTTCTAGAATTTCAAGGATTGAGGGAGAGGATATATTGAATGTGGGGTTTCCCTAGTAGCTCAGCTGGTGAAGAATTCTGCAACGCAGGAGACCCCAGTTCTCATCCTGGGTTGGAAAGATCTCCTGGAGAAGGGATAGGCTACCCACCCCAGTATTCTTGGCCTTCCATGGTGGCTCAGCCAGTAAAGAATCTGCCTGAAATGTGGGACACCTGAGTTGGATCCCTGGGCTGGGAAGATCCCCTAGAGGAGGGCATGGCAACCCACTCCAGTACTCTAGCCTGGAAAATCTCCATGGACAGAGGAGCCTGGTAGGCTGCAGTCCATGAGGTTTCAAAGAATCAGACATGACTGAGTGACTAAGCACAGCACAGCATATATGGAATGTATTATTTCCCGTGCTTGGTGGACAATAGGTGTTTCACAGTTGAAGAGTCCTTGATAAGAAAAAGTCCTTGAACTGTCATGGTGATGGAACTGAGTGACCAGATGTTGGTGACTAGAAGCCCTGCACTGTCCAACAGAACTCTCTGTGATTATGGAATGTTCTATATCCCTGTTGCCTGAGAGTGTTCCCACCACACACATGAAGCTCTTGTGTGCCTGAAATGTGACTAGTGAATGGGGAAGTGAATTTTTATTTTGTTGTTCAGTCTTGAAGTTGTGTCTGACTGTTTGTGACCTCATGGACTGCATCACGCCAAGTTCCTTGGTCTTCCACTATCTCCCAGAATTTTCTTAGTCCACGGAGTCACTGATGCCATCCAACCATCTCATCCTCGGTTGCCCTCTTCTCCTCCTGCCTTCAGTCTTTCCCAGCATCAGACTCTTTTCCAGTCAGTTGGCCTTTCACATCAGGTGGCCAAAGTATTGGAACTTCAGCTTCACCATCAGTCCTTCTAATGAATATTCAGGGTTGATTTCCTTTAGGATGGACTGGTTTGATCTCCTCACTGTCCAAGAGACTCTTGAGAGTTTTCTCCAGCACCATAGTTCGAAAGCATCAATTCTTTGATGCTCAGCCTTCTTTGTGGTCCAACTCTCACATCAGTACATGACTGTTGGAAAAATCACAACTTTAACTATACGGATCTTTGTTGACAAAATGATGTCTCTGCTTTTTAATACACTGTCTAGGTTTGTCACAGGTTTTCTTCCAAGGAGCAAGTGTCTTTTAATTTCATGGCAATAGCCACATATGAGTTGGCTGTAATATTGACCTGTGTTGGCACAGACTACACATTTTCAAGCTCCCTCAAACACACATAAATACCCCCAAATATTTTCAAGCTGACCTCATAGACCCTGCTGGAATGAGTCAAAACCATGCACTGTGTGTCTTTCTGATTTCTGCCCCAGCATTTTATCCAAGGGCTTCAGGAAACTGTTTGGTCCAAGTTTAAACAAAGCCTGGGAGTACTGGGGGTTAACTCTCCTAGGAAAAATCCTCAACCACTGGGGAATGGGAGCTAATGGATAAATGCCTCAACCAACCATTCTTTCTAAAAACGAAAGGTCTCTCTGGGGTCTTCAGAAGGTTCTGCTGGAAAAGATTTGTATGAGAAGTTTTGTCATATTATAGCTGCACAAATTCACCACACCACTTCCCCTCTTTAAGCCTCAGTCTCTTCATCTGTAAAATGGGGACAAGGAAATGATTGACCTCATTGGATTGCTGGGAGATCAAATGGAATGACTCATGCAAAGCGCAATGCTTTGCAGAATGCTTGGCACATAATAGTTCAACAGGTACCTGATGCTGTGAAACTGATTATTCCTGCCAGAGCTTCACAGTTTGGAAATAGATGCAACTCATAAATACCTATTAAGCAAAGGTCAGCAAACATGAGCACAAGGGGAAAAAATGCTCATTTTCTGCTCTCTTTCCTGACCCAAGACTGACATCCTCAAAGCTCAGAGAAGCAAGAAGGGGATGCCTGGCTTGCAAGAGTGACCTCTAAATCAGATTGGAAACTTAAGAGGGGCGGCATCTCCCTTCCTTCTGCCCTGGTGCCCTCCTGTTTGCTGAGAAGGGAAAACATTTCTATAGAGATAAGAAAAAGGGGATTTAGTTTCCACTCTGATATGCTCTTATGGTTTTATAAATACATTCACTATGGTGAGCAGTAGTTTATCACAATGCTTGGATATGACAAACTATGAGTAGCTGGCTTATCAGATGATGCCTTTTGCCTGAGCAACATCTAATATTTCTGCTACAGGAATGAGGTGTCTGCATTTCAAATATTTTTTTAACCTGAGCAGATTATAAAACCATATATTTTAAAAGGCCTTGCAATTGACCACCCTGAAGAAGACGGGTAGGGGAGGAGGGTTGCATTCACATCTCAGATGTTCTCTGTGAGCTCTGTGACCTTGCATAAATCACATGGGAGCTAAGTCACATGATTTAATGAAATGACCAAAATTGCTTTGGAAATAGAAAGGTCTGGTTCCAATCTTGGACTCGCTGCATTCCAGTTGTGTGACCTTGGGCAAATTATCCAGTCCTTTTCGAATCTCGCATTTGTCATTGGCAAATGGAGAATAAGAACACCAACCTAGTAAGACTGCCTGGTGGGTGAACTCAAACAACACAGGCTAAATGCTATAGTATTTAGCATCATGAGGATGCTTAGGATCTCTGCTCAATGTCATGGGGCAGCCTGGATGGGAGGAGAATGGATACATGTGTATGTATGGCTGAGTCCCTCTGCTGTCTACCTGAAACTATCACAACATCATCAATCAGCTGTACTCCAATATAAAATTAAAAGTTTTTTTAAAAGAGGGTGCTCAATTAATGTGCTTACAATTCAATTTTCTTTCCCTTCACCCACCCCTCTCTATTTCCTCATTGTAAAAAAAAAAGTGGGGCAGTTTCTATGTTTCGTTTCAACCCCAAATAATTCTGGTTAATGCCTGGGGCTAAGCACTAGCATACAGATGGGTCATGAACAGCCACCTAGAGACTAAGACAGGGGGCCCGGCATGAGGTCTGTGCTGGTGCGGAGTTGAAAGAAGGTGGCAAAATCAGAGGAGCTGATAGGTGAACAGCATCGAAGCTACAGTAAAATCGTGACTATTCTTTCATGGGACATAATGAGTATTTCAGCTGAGGAATTTCAGACCTGGAGAAGTTAGGTAGAAAGAGAGCTCAGTAGATTGGTAATTATAGCTTAAACAAAGACCTTGCACCTTGTCAAGAGATGAGGCATTTGCTAAGCAGACAGGACCTGAGTTGAATCAAATTCTTCATTGATGAAGTGCTATAGATGAGATATACCAATGCGAGGCTACAGACTTGCAGAAGAACATCCATATTCTTTTGTGCTTGTACAAGACTCTGTTGTAAGCATGTTATGTGTGTTAACTCATTTGTGACCATCACCTGATAACACAAGCACCAGCATTATATGAGGTATAGGAAACTAAGGGCTTCCCAGGTGGCTCAGTGGGTAAAGAATCCACTTGCAGTGCAGGAGATGCAGGAGCCCTGGGTTCAATCCCTAGATCAGGAAGATCCCCTGGAGGAGGGCATGGCAACGCACTTCAGTGTTCTTGCCTGGAGAATCCCATGGACAGAGGAGCCTGATGGGCTACGGTCCATAGGGTTGCATACAGTCAGACACGACTGAAGTGACCAAACACACAGACATGCATAGGGAACGAAATGGCCCATGGGACAGAGCTGAGAAAAGGCGGTGGGGGGTGGGGAGGATTCGGATCTTCTGATTCCAGGGACACTGCTCTTAATCACCGCTTCTCTAAGGCATGGTGGTGGGGGGTGACTTGTCCGCATATTAGAGCTTTCTCTAATAGGCGGACAATATGTGGGGTTTCTCTTGGGGCTTCCCTGATGGTCCAACATGTAAAGAACCCAACTGTCAATTCAGAAGACCCAGATTCAGTGCCGAGGTTGAGAAGACCCCCTGGAGAAGGGAATGGTTACCAATGCCAGTATTCTTGCCTGGAAAATTCCATGGACAGTGGAGCCTGGTGGGCTACAGTCCATGGGGTCACAAAGAGTCAGACACAACTAAGTGACTCACCCTTCAGATTTCCCAGGTGGCCCTAGTGGTAAAGAATCTGCCTGCCAGTGCGGGAGGCATAAGAGATTCCGGTTTGATCCCTGGGTCAGGAAGGTCCCCTGGAGGGGGGCATGGCAGTCTACTCCAATATTCTTGCCTGGAGAATCCCATGGACAGAGGAGCCTGGTGGATGGCAGCCCAGAAGTTCAGAAAGAGTTGGACATGACAGCACACACGCCGGACTTTGTCTCAAATAGGCCTGGGAAGAGGTATTGCAGGCTGTATGAAGGGCCACTATTGTTGGGGCATTTGGTTTATATCTAGCTATGAAGTGGTGAGCCTCCCACTTGAGCAGACCTATGAGGCCAATAGGCTGAAAATCTGTGACCTTATCTTGCTCCTGGGTACTATGGAGGGGGTGAACCCCTCCCTGGTCATGGTAGTTAGAACTAGCCAGGGGGATCCTCTCTAGCAAAACCAAAGAACTAGCCAGGGGGATTCTCTCTAACAAAACCAAAGCTAGAGATATACTTCCTATGTAGGTCCAGTTCAAAGAGAAAGATACGACCGGGAGTTACCATATGATCCCACACTCCTACTCCTGGGGATATATCTGGAGAAAAATGTAATTCAAAAACATACATGTGCCCCTATGTTCATAGCAGCACTATTCACAAAAGCCAAGATACGGAAACAAATGTCCACCAATAGATGAATGGATAAAGCAAGATGTGGCATAGATACACAGTGGGATATCAGTGAGTTATCAAAAAGAATAAATAACGTCATTCGCAGCAGCAAGGATGGACCTAGAGACGATCACACTCAGTGAGTTCAGTTCAGTTCAGTTCAGTTGCTCAGTCCTGTCCGACTCTTTGCGACCCCATGAATCGCAGCACGCCAGGCCTCCCTGTCCATCACCATCTCCTGGAGTTCACTCAGACTCACGTCCATGAGTCCGTGAAGTAAGTCAGAAAGAGAAAGAGAAGTATCGCATGATGGCCCTTACATGCGGAATCTACAATATGACGCAAATGAACCGATCTACAAAACAGAAACAGACCCACAGACGTAGAGAACAGACCTGTGGCTGTGAAAGGGGAGGAGGGACTTGGGGAGGGGAGGACTGGGAGCTTGGGATTAACAGATACAAACTGTTATATACGGAACAGGTAAACAATGAGGTCCTAGCATATATAGCACAGGGAACGAGAGTCACTATCCTGTGATAAACCTTAATGTAATTGAACATGAAAAGGAACATTTATAAATAACTGAGTCTCTTTGCTGTACAGCAGAAATTAACACAGCATTATAAATCAACTGTATTTCAATCAACTTTTTTTGAAAGGCCCACAGGGTCAATTATTTGCAGGATTTCAAGTGGGTTATATATCACATGGGCTTCCCTGGTGGCTCAGCTGGTAAACAATCCGCCTGCAATGTGGGAGACCTGGGTTTGATCCCTGGGTTGGGAAGATCCCCTGGAGACGGGAAAGGCTATCCACTCCAGTATCCTGGCCTGGAGAATTTCATGTACATATAGCGCCTGGGGTCACAAAGTGTCGGACATGATGTCTTTCTTTCTTTCTTTCCGTATATCACGTGGATGTACATAGAGACCTACAATAGGTTGTATGTTTTGTTAGCAAATATTCCAGACATTTTCAAGAGTGCAGAGTGAATGCACAGGGCAGGAACAGTTATAGCAGGACCAGGGCAGGGATTTTCTTGGTCCCTGTCTCCCTCGTACGACACTTGGTTGGCAATGACCATGTCTCAACAGGTAGATTCCTGCCAAAATATGAAGAAAGCAGCACAACCATCTTTGAGCCATTGTCTTTTTATTCTTGGGGCTTGTGGAAATCTCCCCACCTCTCAGATTAACTCACCTGGATAATATATGTGTTTCCATTTAAAAGGGTGCTTGCAAATATCAGATTGTCCTTGTCACTTACCTACACTCACATCAGCAAGGCTGTATTTTTATTTGGGAGAAAAGCCAGTGTCAGAGGCTGGCTGTGTCTAGACTGGAATTAGCTGCCTGGGTTTGAATCCTAGCTCTGCCACTTATTAGCTGTGTGACCTCGGGCAAATTTATTGTCTTCTCTGTTTCAATTTACTCATCTGAAAAAATATAGACAATAATAGCACAAATTCCATAGAATTGTTTTGAAGATTTAAGAGCTCAAATATAGAAAGCGCAATGCCTGGGACATAGTAAAAACTCAAAACGCTTAGTCATGGTAATCATTATATTTATCATTACTATGAGTATTTCCTTGCTGCCTGCCTACCCATAACTCTGACTTAATACCACCTTCTAATCTGGGTGTATTTTAATCGAGGGTTTGGTCCAGGGACCATGATAACAAAATCCATTTCCTCATATCTTTTCATTTTCTTAAATCTGTTGATTTAATTTATGCCTCCGCTCATCCCCAGAGGCATCTGAGGCAGAAGAGAACTGTCTCATCCTCACACAGACTCTCTAGGGTCTTTTCAGGATTTTCTGACCTGGTGCTCTTGCATGTGTGAAGTGCCCAAAGACATTTCATCCTGAGAAGTGCTATGCAGCTTAGATCAGAGGGCCCCCACATACTCGGGTTGACAGTGAGCAATGGAAGAAACATGAGTACTGACCTCTTGAGAGCTGGTCTGAATGGAGATGTTGTGACAGGACTTCCCTAGAAACTTCTGTCTTTAGAAGAGCCTGAAGTCAGTGGCAATGAGGAGGAGGCCATGTGGCAGTAAGAAGTACCCAGAAGATGTCCCCATGACCTGGCCTAGTCACTTCTTCCCTCCCGGTAAAGACTCTTTGCAAATTGTAGTTTTCCACGGTCCATATGGTCAAAGCTTTGTTTTTTTCCGGTAGCCATGTACAGATGAAAGCTGGACCGTAAAGAAGGCTGAGCGCCGAAGAACGGATACTTTCAAATTGCAGTGTTGAGGAAGACTCTTGAAATTCCCTTGAGCAGCAAGGAGATAAAACCAGTCAATCCTAAAGGAAATCAACCCTGAATATTCATTGGAACGACCGATGCTGACGCTGAAGCTCCAATACTTTGGCCACCTGATGTGAAGAGCCGACTCATTGGAAAAGACCCTGATGCTGGGAAAGATTGAAGGCAGGAGGAGAAGGGGGTGGGCGGCAGAGGATGAGATGATTAGACAGCATCGCTGACTCAGTGGATATGAATTTGAGCCAACTCTGGGGGATAGTGGACAGGGAAGCCTGGTGTGCTGCGGTCCATGGGGTCATGAAGAGTTGGACACAACTTAGTGACTGAACAGTAACAACCAGCATTCCTTCTTCCAGATACAGCTCTTTGGGAAATAAAGTAATGGTCCATCCAGTAAACTATAAATATTGATAAACAGAAATATGGTTTTCCATAATAATCTACTCTTCAATTTTTTTTTTTTTTGGATTCGCTGTGTAGCTTGTTGGATCTTACTTCCCCAACCAGGGATCAAACCTGAGCCCCTGCAGTGGAAGTGCTGAGTCCTAATCACTGGACCCAGGGAATTCCCCCAAATCTTTAATTTATGGAGCACAAATCATCTTTTGGGCCCAGGACTAGACATCTCACATATTGTCAAGAAGTGGAGATTTTCACTTCCATCCCTCTTGAGTTCTTGTGGCTGGGCTGATAATAAGACAGTTGGACAGGAGGAAAAGGAACCAATTTTTCTTTGCATACATGGAGATCTCATAGAAGTAGAACCCAAGAAGTGGTCAAAGCAGACACTTTTATATATTTTTTAAGACAGAGAAGCAGTAAATCTGTGAGGAATTGACAGGACAAAGACACTTAGGCTTTTGGGTGCTTAACTGGTGAAGAATCGAAACAGAGTTAGGGGTTGTGGTCATCAGTTAAAGCATTGACAAGGTTTGTTGATATAGGCTGTGGATTTGTGTGTGTGTTTAATCACTCAGCAATGTCCAGCTGTCTCCACCTCATGGACTGTAGCCCACCAGACTCCTCTGTCTGTGGGATTTTTCAGGCAAGAATACTGGATTGGGTGGTCATGTCTTCCTCCAGAGGACCTTCCTGACCCAGGGGACGAACCTGCGTCTCTTGCATCTCCTGCCTTGGCAAGTGGACTCTTTACCACGAGGGCCACTCGGGAAGCCCTAATGCAGGCTTCTTGGCCCCAGTTCCCTGTCTCTGGTGACGAGGGTGTCCTTTTACCTCCAGATGCAAGGAGGGCACGTTTCACAGTGGAGATTGCCTTCCTGCTTTCAGAGAGACAGAGCAGAGGGTCAGAGTATACGTCTGCCTTGGCCGTTTCTTAAGTAATTTTAACTCAAAATAATCAATATGCCAGTAAGGCGCATTCGGGGATGGCCCACCCTGAGTTCCAATAGTAGTCACACTTGCTCTCACAATAATTCTGTGAATTGGACATCATTGTCTTCATTTTGCAACAAGAGAAATCAATTCTTTTAATTTTATTTTTTGGCTGCCCAGCACATGGGATCTTAGTTCCCTATCCATCAACTGAACCTGCTTTGGTAGTGCCCAGTCCTAAGCACCAGACTGCCAGGGAAGTCACTGAGATAAAAGAATTTTCAAGATAATCCATAAGCTTTCCTTCCCTCGTGGCTCAGACAGTAAAGAATCCACCTGCAATGCAGGAGACCTGGGTTGAATCCCTGGGTTTTGAAGATCCCCTAAAGGAGGGCATGACAACCCACTCCAGTGTTCTTGCTTTGAGAATCCCCATGGACAGAGGAGCCTGGTCGCACAGAGTCTGACACGACTGAGCGACTGAGCACAGCACATAAAATTTCCAAACTCATAGAACTAGTATATGACAGAACCTACATTTTAGCCTGAACTGTCCAACTGAAAAACTTTTGCTTTAATACATAATGTAATATACAATATTCAACATATGATGTATATAGTATATAGCATAATCATACTATGGATATATGTTGTGAACCTAGGGGAATTACAACTAATTTTATGTGCTTTAAGTGATTGTCTCATATTTGCCATCAGGCATATTTGTTGTTCTTCTAATTGTGGTTTAAATGTAACATATCCCTATAGATATAATTACACACTTTGTAATTCTTTGAAGCAACTAACACAAGGCTGGCTTGACAGGAGATGATGATAAAAAATGAGCTTTTCATAAAATTCAAGGCAAATGAATCTGCATTCACCTATGGATTCCAGAAATAATCGGAACAGGCCATTGGGTTTCATGGTCTGCTCAAAATCAGCCTCACAGTGGATGATGGATGCATTTATATATCTATTGCATATGAGAAATCAGTGTCTAAATGGTAAGAAAATTACCTGTCAGTTTCCAGAAAGAGCAGATGTTGATAAGCAAAGCATATTGCTGCACAAATTGGGACAACCAGGACTTCAGCATGTTTTGGACAGCTGCCTTCTCTTGGAGCTAGAAGGCTTTATTCGAACTGTGTTTTTGGATTAGTTCAATCAAGTTGACAAGAAGGAAGAAAAGAAACACGGTAATAAACATTTATTGAGATTTTATTATGTGTCAGACGGTGTTCTGGGTGCTTTATGCACGGTAAAGCACTTACGGCTCGTGAAAGATTCATCAGGTAGGTAGTGGTCTTCATGCATGTGTATGTCCGTGTTTTGTTTATTATTTGGCCCCACAGTGTGGCATGTGGAATCTTAGTTCCCCGACCAGGGATCAAACCCATGCCCCCTCCATTGAAAGTGCAGAGTCTTAACCACAGGACTGCCAGGGAAGTCCCTAGGTAGGTACAGTTCTAATGCCAATTTTGTATATGACAGCAAAGAGGCATCATGATTGCTCTGGGTATTCTCTGTTTGTCCCACCAGATTCATTCTCCACTCTGCTTTGACCCAGAGACTGGCTTCTCTGGACTGCTTGAACCAGGTTTCCTGGCCGTCTGGGTTCTGGTTAGAGTCAGCCAGTACGAGACATCAGCTGGAGACTGGGGTGTGAGAGGGAAGAGTCGCTGGAACAATTTCTTCCCCTGCCTCCATCCCTGAAGGGTGCAGGGCTGGCAAGGACTGGATTCCTCTCTGATGACCTCAGTGTGTGTCAGGTAGCCCTGTCCCAGAGCTCGCCCTGAATTCTGGGAAATTCTCCCTTTTCTTGTTCCTGCGGTGAGGATGGCTCTCCATCGCTGGCAGCCCAGGGTGCTTCAGCTTCCCTCATCTTTGCTAAACCTGCCTATTTCTTTGCACAGACTTCCACCTTTAAGCTCTTCACCAATCCCCTCTTTTTCATGACTATCTTTTTCTAGCCATAGCCCTGACAGGTAAGATGAACTTCAGGAACCTTCCCAAGGTAACATAGGTAGTGAGTAAAGTGGGGAACATTGGAGGTGGGGAAGGAGATTTGGGGAAAAGAGAGGAGTGTTGAGTTAGGTTTGGGACCTGGTGGACTTGAGGTGTTGGCTGAACAACCTAGTAGCGGATCCAAGAGACATCTTCCAATAAAGGTCTAGACCTGAGAAAAGGGACTAGGCTGAGGACACAGATCGGAATGGAAGGGCAGCCATGGGGTTGTTGAGATCTCCCAAGGATCATACTCTGAGTAAGAAGAGCAGAGAGGAGGAAACGGAGTCCCGGGAAAAACCAACATGAAGAGGAGGGAGGAGGAATGGGAAAGACGGGGCTCCAGGAAGGACAACAAAATGATGGGCACCCTCAGTCCAGAAGCCTTAGGATAAGGAGGTATCGGAGAGGAGGGAGTGGGTAATAAAGGAACATTTCCCTGAGGGGTCAAGGGAAGTAGGATTTTTTTTTTTTAATGTGGACCATTTTAAAAATCTTTATTGAATTTGTTACAATACTGCTTCCCTTTTGTGTCCTGGGTTTTTGCCATTAGGCATGTGGGATTCAGCTCCCTGTTCAGTTCAGTTCAGTGGCTCAGTTGTGTCTGATTCTTTGTGACCGCGTGGACAGCAGCATGCCAGGCTTCCCTGTCCATCACCAGCTCCTAGAACTAACTCAAACTCATGTTCATTGAGTCAGTGATACCATCCAATGATCTCATCCTCTGTTTTACCCTTCTCCTCCTGCTCTCAGTCTTTCCCAGCATCAGGGTCTTTTCAAATGAGTCAACTCTTCGCATCAGGTGGCCAAAGTATAGGAGTTTCAGCTTCAGCATTGGTCCTTCCAATGAATATTCAGGACTGATTTCCTTTAGGATGGACTGGTTGGATCTCCTTGGGACTCTCAGGAGTCTTCTCCAACACCATAATTCAAAAGCATCAATTTTTCGGTGCTCAGCTTTCTTTATAGACCAGCTCTCACATCCATGCATGACTACTGGAAAAACCATAGCTTTGACTAGATGGACCTTTGTTGGCAAAGGAATGTCTCTGCTTTTTAATATGCTGTCTAGATTGGTCATAGCTTTTCTTCCAAGGAGCAAGCATCTTTTAATTTCATGGCTGCAGTCACATCTGCAGTGATTTTGGAGCCCAAGAAAGTAAAGTCTCTCATTGTTTCTATTATTTCCCCATCCATTTCCCATGAAGTGATGGGACCAGATGCCATGATCTTCGTTTTCTGAATGTTGAGTTTTAAGCCAACTTTTTCACTCTCCTCTTTTACTTTCATTAAGAGTCTCTTTAGTTCTTCTTCAATTTCTGCCATAAGGGTGATGTCATCTGCATATCTGAGGTTATTGATATTTCTTCCGGCAACCTTGATTCCAGCTTGTGCTTCATCTTGCCCAGCATTTTGCATGATGTACTCTGCATATACGTTAAATAAACAGGGATGAAATCCACACCCCATGCACTGGAAAGTTAAGTCTCAACCACTGGACTCTCAGGAAGTCCCCCAGGGCAGTATGAATTGAAAAGCTTTCAGTACACTCTTTATATTATGGACAAAATGCACACAGCATGCTGGGAAAGACTGAGGGCAAAAGGAGAAGGGGGCAGCAGAGGATGAGATGGTTATGTAGCATCACCAGCTCAATGGACCTGAATCTGAGCAAACTGCGGGAGACAGTAAAGGACAGAGGAAGCTAGCGTGCTGCAGTCCATGGAGTCACAAAGAGTCAGACACGACTTAGGGACAGAATAACAACAAAACATAACATAAAATGTACCATTTCATCAATTCTCAAATGTACAGTTCAGCGGCATTAAGAACATAATGTGATACTGTGTAACTGTCACCCTTTGCTCCAGACTTAGCAGACTTATCATAAAGCTTGTGATATCAGCAAAATCAAAGAACAGCTAAATCAATGGTATGGTCCAGAGAGTACAGAAATGGACTCAAACGGTTAAATTATTTTAGACAAAGACACCAAAGCAGCTCATTAGGGAAAGTGGAATAAACATTTATGTCTTCCTTATGCCATACCAAAAAATTGATTTGAGAGGGACTATGCTTTCACTTTTCACTCTCATGCATTGGAGAAGGAAATGGCAACCCACTCCAGTATTCTTGCCTGGAGAATCCCAGGGACGGCAGAGCGTGGCGGGCTGCCATCTATGGGGTCGCACAGAGTTGGACACGATTGAAGCAACTTAGCAGCAGCAGCAGCAGCATGCATGCTGTAGTCCATGGGTCTGTGAAAAGTTGAACACGACTTGGAGTCTGACCAACAACAATGGACCTAACCATAAAAATCAGAAGTATAGAATTTTAGGAAAAAAATATAGGTGAAAATTCATACGACTTGGGAGTGGTTAAAACTTTCATTAAGTAAAGCACGGTAAAGGAAAAAGAAAAAAAAATGATACATTAGACTTCATCAAAATCAAATGATTTTGCTCATGAAAAGTCACCATTATAAAAATGAACCAAGAAAACATAGACTGCGAAAAAATATTTTCAAAACACGTATCTGACTAATGATTTGTATCAGAATACATAAGGAAGTCCTGCAAATTAGTAATAAAGCTGCTGCTGCTAAGTCGCTTCAGTCGTGTCTGACTCTGTGTGACCCCATGGATGGCAGCCCACCAGGCTCCTCTGTCCAAGAACAATCTAATTAAAACTGGACAAAGTGGGATTTCTGTGGCAGTCCAGTGGTTAAGGCTCCTTGCTCTCAATGCAGGGAGCATGGGTTCAATCCTGGGTGAGGGAACTAAGATCCCACATACTACTTGGTGCAGCCAAAGAAAGGAAACAAGGATAAAGTCTTGAACATCCTCTTACAAACAAATATGTGAATCTGAAATAAATACAGGAAAATGTGCTCAACACCACTAGTAACCAGGGAAATACAAAATTAAACCCACCATGACAAAATTAATACCCTCACCTGAATAACTAAAACTTAAAAAGACCAACAACACCAAAAGTTGGCAAAGGTGTGAAGTAACAGGAGCCCTCACACACTGCTGCTGGGTGTGTAAAACGATACAACTACTTTAGGAAGAATTCTCAGCTTCCGCCTAATAACTGAGCAATTCTACTCCTAGGTATATACCAGAGAGAGATGGAAATATACATCCACCAAAAAACTTGTGTAAGAATGCTGAGAGCAAATTCATCATAGCCCCAAGTTGGAAACAACCAAAGTAAGCATTGACAAAGAAACATAGAAATAGCCTGTGGCATTCTTATACAATGGACTGGCAATTTAGCAGTAAACAAGAATGAATTATTTATACACATAACGACATAGATAAATTATTTCTGTGCTGAGTGAAAGAAGTTGGACACACGAGATAACACGGTGGTCGATTCCATTTATATCAAATTTTAAAACTGGCAAAACTCACATATGATGAAAAACATCAGGAAAAATGGTTGCCTCCTGTGGGAAATTGACTGGAAACGGGGCAGGCTGAAACTTACTGGTGTGATGGAAATGCTGTGTATAGCGACAGGATTGCAGGCTACACAGATGGATGCATTTTCCAAAACTCATGAAGTGCACGTTTCAGATCTGTGTATTTCATTTTATGTAAATTTTACCAAAAAGTTAAAAATAAAATGTGAACTCTAGTTAATTGGTTTGCTTTTTACACTGGTGTGTGTGTGCGTGCATCCTTTCTTTTCAGTTGTGTCCAACTCTTCAAGGGCCTGGGTACCATGGCCCACCAGGCTCCTCTGTCCATGGGGTTCTCCAGGCAAGAATACTGGAGTGGGTTGCCATGTCTGCCTCCAGGGGATCTTCCCAACCCAGGGATTGAACTTGCATCTCTTAGGTCTAACTTATACTGGCAGGCTTTTTTTTTTTTTCCCTTTAAACCACTAGCACTTGAGAGTCCCTTGGACTGCAAGGAGATCCAACCAGTCCATTCTAAGGGAGATCAGTCCTGGGTGTTCTTTGGAAGGACTGATGCTGAAGCTGAAACTCCAGTACTTTGGTCACCTCATGCAAAGAGTTGACTCATTGGAAAAGACTCTGATGCTGGGAGGAATTGGGGGCAGGAGGAGAAGGGGACGACAGAGGATGACATGGCTGGATGGCGTCACTGACTTGATGGACATGAGTTTGGGTGAACTCCGGGAGTTGGTGATGGACAGAGATGCCTGGTGTGCTGCAATTCATGGGGTCGCAAAGAGTCGGACACGACTGAGCGACTGAACTGAACTGAACTGAGCACCACCTGAGAAGTCCTTTACAGTGGCATACGTTAGCAATTGGGAAACTATTTTTTATGTGTCCTGGGCTTGAGAAAAAGAGTAAATATTTTGAAGATAATGAGATCTAGGCTTCTCACTGTTAGAAAAAGCTGCTGCAAATATAGAAAGGGGAAAAGCTAGAATGTTTCTTGTGCCACTGGATTAGAATTATAAATATCAGCACAAGCTCAAGTTTGTTTGTGGGTTCCTTTCCACTGCACACCATGCGGGATCTTAGTTCCCTGACCAGGGATTGAACCCGTGCCCTGGCAGTGGAAGTGTGGAGTCTCAGCCACTGAACCGCCAGGGAAGTCCCAGGTCGTGGTTTTTATTTAATAAATGTGTGCGTTTGTTTGGACATACATGTATTTTCTAACTCTATCTACCGAGGAGAACTTGCTATATACGCGATGCTATAGTATCAGCAGTGAGCACATTTAGGCCTAGATATTGATTTTCAAGTATCATTCGCTTCTGAAAGGCACTTGGACTATTTGGAGAAAAAGACTAAATCCAGGGCTGGAGAAGGGAGAGTATAAATTGAATCTGGAATTCCTTTTTTCTTTCTTTTTTTTTTGCCAGAAAGTCTTGCAGAATGATGTGGAATTAGCCCCAAGATCTGGCATCAATACAAAGGAGTTCCTCTTGGCTCAGTCTGGCACAGCTCGAGTATGGAAATAATGATAATAGATTACAACTCATCAAATAAAATAAGAATCCATGAGTATATGGAAAAGAAAGAAAAGCTCTGCTTTATGGTAGAATTTCAACTAATATGTACAGAAGGATCGATGGATTTAGGAAAATCACCAGTTAATGCTAAATCATTGCTGGGAAGCTTTGATTAAAAAAAAAACCAGGATACATACAGATTTTCAAAGTATGTACGTACAAATTATGTATTAATTTTAAAGGGAAAATGGTGAAGATACAGTGGAGAAAACTGGTAGACACCACATTGACCAAGAGATTTTTGAGGACCATTCGACAAAATAACCAGTCAGAACTCTCCAAAAATATCAAGCTCAAGAAAGATAAAGAGGGGTTTCTCTGGTGGCTCAGTGGTAAATAATCTGCCTGCCAATGCAGGAAATACAGGTTCGATCCCTGGTCTGAGAAATCCCATATGCCGGGGGAAACAGCCTGTGCACCACAACGGCTGAAGCCCAATCACCTACAGCCTGTGTTCCGAGACAAGAGAAGCCACTGCAAAGAGCAGCCTGTCCATTGCAACTAGAGAGTAGACCGCGCTCACCGCAACTAGAGAGAAAGGCCCACGCAGCAACGGAGATCCAGAACAACCAAAAGTAAATAAATCAGAAAGACAAAGAAGGACCGAGGAACATTCTAGATAAAAGAAGATTAAACAGACATGATGACGAAATACTGGATTGGATTTTGGCAGAGTGGGGCGGGGACCGTAAAAGACATTTTGGGGGAAGTTGACACCATTTGAGAGCTTCCCTGGTGACTCAGATGGTAAAAGAAATTGCCTGCAATGCAGGTGACCTGGATTCAATCCCTGGGTTGGGAAGATCCCCTGGAGAATTGAATGGCAACCCACTCCAGTATTCTTGCGTAGAGAATTCCATGGACAGAGAAGCGTGGTGGGCTACAGTCCATGGGGCCCCAAAGAGTTGGAAATGACTGAGTGACTATCACTTCATTGACACCATTTGAGTGTAAACTGTGGATTTCATGAGAGTAGTAAATCAATGATAAGTTTCTCAAATTTGATGATGCTATGTTTATAAAAAAGAATATTCTCGGTCTGAGGAAATACACACTAAAGCGAATGACATAGGGGTTTGATCATCTACATATGGACAGTGATGCACAAAATGGAGCAAGATGTAATGAAAATGGTTAAAGGTCCTTGGGATTTTTTTTGGAACTCATCTTGAAGCTCTTCTGCAAGTTTGAAATTATATCAAAATCAAAAGTTGAAGGAATAAAGAAAGAGAGAAACCCAAGATATGATTCCCAGAGAACAGGGCCTCAGGCCAGGCTGTTCAGCTCTGAAGGTCTCGACTAAACAAGCCAAGGCCGTCCCTGCGCTGGCAGCGCTGACAGGCAGAAAAAGGTGATTACAAGTCTGTAAATCATCGAGCTGGGGGAAACCGTAAAATTGGAAGTTAAAAAAAAAAAAACAATGGATGTTGAGCTGGAGGCAATTTAATTCTGTTGCATATATTATTGTGGAGGTTACTTTATAATTACAAGCATAACTAATACAAAGTTACATACTTAGTTATTAAAGATTTGGTGGGGTAAGGAAAAATAATTCAGGAGCTGGAGCTGGCGTTTCTGTGCATGTGTGTGCAGAAGCGCTGGGTGCATCGAAGTTCTCTGGATCTTCTCAAGGACCCTCCCAGGTAGATTTCATGTAGATATCACCACTCGGGTCTTCCAGAAGATTCGCAAACTAGCCCCTGTACACAGAGGGCAGAGAAAGAAGGAGGAAAGAGGCAGGCACTCCAGACTGGTAGGTGGCAGGGTTGGTAAACAAGGCAACTTAAATACATGGTTTTTCCTGAGTGATGAGTGATCTCCGCACCCGCCTGCCAGAATCTTAACAGTTTATATCAAGGCCTTAACAGAGTTCAGTCCTGTAAACAGTCCAGATGGTCCCCACAGCATCACTGTCTCAAAGGCTGCATCCTTGAAAATGGCTCTCACCGTGGGACTGTGTGGAGAATGTACATTCCAAATTCAGGGGAGGGGTGAGGAGCCCGCGATTGCCTGGGTCCAGCTCCTAGTCAGGCCCTTTCAATGATTTCCCCCCAAAAGCAGGAAATTGAAGTATTAGAAGGTTGTCTGCCCACGGTCATACAGTTAGAAAGTGTTTCAAGAAAAGAAGTGCTTGTGGAGAGAAGGAGGGAAATGATGGCTTCCAACCTGGTCAATCTCCTTTGGGAGGTAAACTCCAGGAAGGGTAGGGGGTCTTTGTTTTTGTACAGAGATCTATGCCAGGACCCAGCACAGACATTGCTCGAAGAAAGGGTCATAAGTAGCTGTGGAATGAATGGATGGATATCCATTGGCTTTGGCAAGATCTAGATCGTTGTCAACATTTGGTGATAGTCACGGCGAGGGAGTGGGCTTGAGCAGAGTATGAGAGGTTAGGACCTGAGGATGGTGAGTAAGGCCAGCTCTTCCGGGCAACTTTGCTCTGAGGACAGGGGAGAAACTGGGCATTACCTGGAGAGAATGCGCGTCGGTGGAAGGACTTCCGGTAGGACCTACATGAAGCCATATGTGTAAACCAGTGGGATGAACCAGTTAAGCTGGAGAAGTGATGAAGCAGAGAAAGGGGGTGCCAGGGTACCAGGGGATTGCATGGCAATGAACTTGGTCAAGAGGGACAGAATGAGGGCAGAGAGTACCTGGGGGGACCCAGAGGCAAACCACAATGGAGTGTGTGTTTTGTTGGTTTCTAATCCTGCAGGGGATGCAGACAATAGCCACAACTCCACAAGTCCTGGAGAGAATGTTTGATGCCCTTGTGTTAGAATATGCCATGGAACTCTCCCCTGAAAGTTAAAAGTTTCCTTAATATCGTTTAAAATACATGTATTTTTCTGTTTTATTATTTGACCGTGCCAGTTCTTAGTTTCAGTATGTGGGGTCTTTAGTTGTTTCAAGCAAACTCTTAGTTGTGGCAAGTGGAATCTAGTCCCCCAACCAGGGACAGAACCCAGGCCTCCTGCTTTGGGAGCACAGAGTTTTAGCCACTGGACAACCAGGGAAGTCCCCTCTTCTATGTCTTTTTCCCAGAAGAAAAAACTCACCCCCAAATCTCACTTCTCTAAGAAGCTTCTGAAAACCACAGCCCAAGAATAGAGTTCTTTTCTGAATATGCATTTTCCTACGATGTGTCGGGGTCTCACTGAAACCTCACAGTGTTATAACAAAGTCTGCTTCATAAACCTGCTTCACAACGTGGAATCTGAGAGGTATGACACTTCAGTTACTTTCTGAACATTACATAGCTAAGGCTAACTTCCACGAACTAAACCCAGATGGTCTGTCTGGGTTCATGCTTTTCTACCAGCCTGCCAGGCTCCTCTGTCCATGGGATTTTCCAGGCAAGAATACTGGAGTGGGCTGTCGTTTCCTTCTCCAGGGGAACTCCCTGACCCCAAGGATCAAACCCCAGTCTCCCGCACTGCAGGTGGATTCTTTACCAGTGGAGCCGCCAGGGAAGCCCTTACTACATCCTAGTGTATTTCAGTGTTATTTGTTGCAGTTGTCCCTGCACCCAGAGTCCAGTTTAGAGGGAGAGTCCCTAACCCAGCAGTGTGGCTTCAGACACTTCTAGCCAGCCTACTTTTCCAGGAAAAATCCCAAAGATGTCACCTACATTTTCCCACCACGGTCCTCAGATAGAACAAGACAGCCCCAGGAGGTTTTGATATCACAGCGTTGACAATATTTTTGCTCCAATAGGATAAGCTTTCTTTCTCTTTCCACTGAGAATTTTCCAAATATCAGCACTTCATCATTTGAAATGTGACTTCTCTCAATAGAAAAAAAAAAAAAAGGAATGAACAAATAGTAGTATATTTCTTCCTAAAAAGAACAAGTGGCTGCTACATGCAAAAATATCAATAAATCTCAAAAACATGATGTGGAGCAAAGGAGGAAGGCACAAAAGCATAAATATGGTATGATTTCATTCATATGAATGAAAGATGGTATGAGTTTATTCTTATGAAGTTCAAGAATGGGCCAAGCACATCCATGGTGGCGGAAGTCAGAAGGATGATTGCTATAGCCTGAGAGGGGGGCAGAAGCAAATTTCCTGGCATGATAGCAAATTTTCTGGCATGATAGAAATTTTCAGTATCTTGATCTTATGCTAATTTCACAGAGGTTTGTATTCATACAAATTAATCTGGCTGAGCACTTACAAATCCTGTGTTTTATAGGTAAATTATACTTTGGTTTTAAAAGATCACTTCATGGAGAACTTGGTCTTCTGGAGAGAGATGAATGACCGGATAAAACACAGGGTGCAGAGTCTTCCAGTGAAGACATTAGATGGGGTCAGGGGTAGATAGTTACCATGTGAGCCACCAGGGAGGGCTTCCCAGGTGGCGCTAGAGGTAAAGAACCCACCTGCCAGTGTTGGCAGTGTAAGAGATGACGGTTCGATCCCAGGGTTGGGAAGATCCCCTGGCAGATGGCATGGCAACCCACTCCAGTACTCTTGCCTGGAGAATCCCATCGACAGAGGAGCCTAGTGCACTACAGTCCATGGGGTCGCAAAGAGTTGGACGCGACTGTAGCGACTTAACACACACGGAGTAGATCAGGAAACAGCCAGTAGGATCCGCGACAGAAATGAATGAGAAGAGATCTCTGCTGGCCACCAGGGCACTTGAAGACCCGGGATCCTTTGAACGGGGGCTGGGGAGCTGTCCACGCCGTCAGCTTTGTCACTGGCTAGACCGGAGGCTGGCCAAGAGAGTTTTTGTTGCTCTCCAGCCCTCCAAGTTGTGGGGAAGGAGGCGGGCTTAGTGTTCAGAGCTCTGCAGAAAGCCTGTGCAGTTAAAATACGTGTCTGTGTTCAGCCGGCCTTGTTCCTAGGAAGCTGTGGAGCTGGCCCCAGGGGAACCCTCTGCAGACTCGGTGCTGTCAAATGCCTGTACCCAACACACATCCTCTCCTCACTCCCCGCTTCCCTTGTCACTCCATGCTCCTGAGGCTGTTGTGGCTGGAGCTTCAGCGGATGTCTTCACTTCTTCCACCTCTCAGAGCCATTATTCGTGATTTAATTAAACAGGGGTTTTCACAGAGCATTTCAAACAAAGAGCATTTCAAAGGTTGGAGTCATGACCCATGCAAGAGAGAGGAAGGAGTCAAGAACAGGGGAAGCTGGGAGGCAGAGAGGGAGCAGAAATAGAAGCAAAGCGATGAGGCTGAGAGAGAATCAAAGACAGTGAGAGCGATCCTGATGGTGATGGTGATGGGAGGAGGGAAGCAGAGGTGGAGGGAGAGAATACAGATTTTAGAGACAAGAGCTGCTCCTCCTTCCCTCTGGTCCTCTCTCCCTCTCCTCTCCTCCAAACATGACATGCTCATGTCCATCAGAGAAGGATGTTAGGAAGCGAAGGAAAAGGTCCAAAGATGGATGAATGGATAAAGAAGATGTGGGAAGTGATATGTATGCTGTTGTTCAGTAACTCGGTCGTGGAATATTATTCAGCCATTTGTGATCACACGGAAGGACCTTGGGGGCATTCTGCCAAGCAAAATAAGTCAGAGAAAGACAAATAAATGGTGTATGAATCCCTTATATGCGGGAGTCAAACCCATAGAAACAGAGAGCAGAGTGGTGGTTTCCAGGGACTGGGAGGCTTGTGTAGCTTTGCAATATTCCCTGAACTTTTGACCATATCTATTTGGTTTCTGGACAGAATTTCCTTCAGCATCTTTAGAGGAGAGAATAAGAAGAAAAAGACGAAAGCCTCAGATACCCACACCTTTACAGCTCCCAGGAGCTAAGCCATGAAACATCCAGCTTTGTTTAACTTAAAACTTTCTCCTCCAGGACTTCCCTGATGGTTCAGTGGTTAAGAATCCACCTTCCAATGCAAGAGAAGCAGGTTCGATCCCTGGTCAGGGAACTAAGGTTCCACATGCTGTAGGGCAACTAAGCCCGTGTACTGTAACTAGAGAAGCCTGGGCATTGCAACGAAGACCCAGCACAGCCGAAAAAATCCCTTTTTCTCTCCCAGTTGATGTTGACCATCTCCCTGCGACACCACGTTCATGGATTACCTTCCGTATACAGTGCTGTTTCACTACACAGATGTGTGTATTTTTCTCCTGTGAGCCAAACTCCTTGTAAAAAGCTCCTTAGAAGAATTGTCTTTAAATCCCAGTTACATTGCTTGGGAGTGTCTTAAATGGGAAAAAACGTTACAAAGAAAAGAAAAATCAGCAAGCAAACCGCAGAAAAAAATTGAAAAGGAAAGCAGAGTTGGCCACATTACAATCAGACAAAGGTAAAGCAGGGTAGGAGAGTGGAAAGAATTCGGGCTTTGGACTTAGACCTGAGTTTTTGTCTTAACCTTGACTGAGTGTCAACTGCCTTATTGAAAAAGCTGGGATTAAATGATACCTACATTTCAAGGGGGACTGGGATAATGAAAATGAATGATACAGCCTATGTATAGAAGTCACGAAATATCTGGATCATGGTAGGTAGCTCCATAGAGGGTAGTATTTATTGTTTTTATTATCATTATCTTACAATAGATTTCTGCTCCAAAACACAAATGTGATGGATCAGTGCTGGTTTAAAGATCTAACTCCTGAAATATACATGAATCCTTATATTCATGTAGAGTAACAACCAAATGACCAGTTCTGATCTGTTATAGATTTTCCTGATTGCTCTCAAACAGACCAGACCTCATATTGACAAGATCCTTTGTGCTATTGGGCTGTTGAAATTGACTGTCTAGACAGGGGGCTGAAAGTCAAATCCATGCAGAGATCAAGCTGGAAATGAAGATGAGTCAAGTCGCCTGGGTTAGGTGTACGCTTCTGACACAGACATCCTCCTGTGAGTGTGTTAAACACATAGGATATTTTTTAATTTTGCAAAACCAAGTCTTTTGGAAATGTGTGGCCCTCTCAGTCTGTGTTTGCTTTCCTGCATTGGACAGTGGTGGTTTAGTCGCTAAGTCATGTCTGACTCTTGCAATCCTGTGGACTGTAGCCCACCAGGCTCCTCTGTCCATGGGATTTTCCAGACAAGAGTACTGGAGTGGGTTGCCATTTCCTTCTCCAGAGGGTTTTCCCAACCCAGGGATCGAACCTGGGTGTCCTGAACTGCAGGCAGATTCTTTACCGACTAAGCTACCAGGGAAAGTATTGGATAGAGATGAGTATAAAAACTGTTTCACTTTTTCCTTCATCATCTGAAAGAAAAACACCCCAAAGGCAATGACCCATGTCCAGAAGCATTTGGATTTAGACTCGGAGAAGCAGTAGGGAGGGCAGAGGTAGGAGGCAAGAAGGCAATGGCAGCCCACTCCAGTCCTCTTGCCTGGAAAATCCCATGGATGGAGGAGCCGGGTAGGCTGCAGTCCATGGGGTCGCACAGAGTTGGACACGACTGAAGTGACTTAGCAGCAGCAGTCGCTAGTAAGGAGGGGTGGGGAATGCAGCGAATTGGACATCGTCTGCTACGGCAGATGACTGCCAAGAATCAGACATCATCAGCTGCGACAGATGACTGCCGAGGGAGCCGGGAACTACTACATTTTCCAGTCTTCCCAAAGTCACAGTAAAGATGGATTTTTATGCAGAATATTTCAATCTTTATGTAAATGTCATCCCTTAATTCTGTGGACTAAATACCTCTGTAGACATTCAATTGGTAAACGTCTCTAATCAAAATCATCCGGCCATGGGAATCACCTCATCAAAACCGCACAGGCATTCACGTATTCCACACATGTCCTCCTCCACTGTGCTCAGAGCACTTCTGCTAGATGCTGGGAGAAGTGGAGTGCAGTGTTTGCATCTGTGGGTTTTAGACTCAGACTTTTTTTTTTAATGTTTTATTTTATCCTGGAGCATCATCGGTTCACCTGCAGTGCAGAAGCCCCTGGTTTGATCCCTGGGTCAGGAAGATCCCCTGGAGAAGGGAATACCCACTCCAGTTTTCTTGCCTGGGGCATCCCGTGGACAGAGGAGCCTGGCAGGTCTACGAGGTCACCAAGAGTTGGACATGACTGAGCAACTAACACACACAGAGTTGATTAATCATATTGTGTTAGTTTCAGGTGAATGACAAAGTGATTCAGTTATACATCTACATGCATCTATTCTTTTTCAAATTGTTTTCCCAGTTAGGCTGGTACAGAATATTGAGCAGAGCTTCCTGAGCTGTACCGTAGGTCCTTGTCAGACATCTCTCTCTCTTTTGAATCCCAGCTTTGCCAGCTTCTAGCTATGGTACCACTGGATGATATTCCTAACTCTTGTTTCATCAATAAAGTACGGATTATTCCTGACTCTTTAAGTTGTTTCCGAGAATTAAATGAGATAATGCATGGATTGTTCTCAGTGAACATGTATTTGCTGGTTGTTCCTGCTGCTGCTGCTGCTGCTAAGTCGCTTCAGTTGTGTCCGACTCTGTGCGACCCCATAGATGGCAGCCCACCAGGCTCCCCCGTCCCTGGGATTCTCCAGGCAAGAACACTAGAGTGGGTTGCCATTTCCTTCTCCAGTGCATCAAAGTGAAAAGTGAAAGTGAAGTCGCTCAGTCGTGCCCGACTCTTAGCGACCCCATGGACTGCAGCCTACCAGGCTCCTCCGTCCATGGGATTTTCCAGGCAAGAGTACTGGAGTGGAGTGCCATTGCCTTCTCTGACTGATTGTTCCTAGGTTGGCACAAATAAAGAGTCACTTTTGTCATCACTAACAGCCTTGCAGCTTCCCAGGTGGCTCGGTGGTAAAGAATCCATCTGCCAACGCAGGAGACACAAGAGATGAGGGTTTAATCCCTAGTTTGGGAAGATCCCCTGGAGGAGGAAATGGCAACCCACTCCAGTATTCTTGCCTGGAGAATCTCTTGGACAGAGGAGCCCAGTGGGATCACAAGGAACTGGAGATGACTGAATAGACAGACAGAGCAGTCCTGTGATGGGGTCCTGAAATTTTATCCTGCATGTTTATCACCTCCTTCCCTGGCCAGCTTCCCGCCAGCTTTGGCCGGGCTTCTTTCTTGATAACGTCCCTCAGACGGCCACCACCCAGAGTACCAGAACTGATGCAGATACAGATGTTTCTTCTCTGGACATTTCAGCCGTCATGTTGAATTATGGGGCTGAAGTTTCAACGTGCCACAGCATCTTGTAACACAGGGCTGCATCGGATGTCATGAATCACCGGTCCTGGAAGACCCAATTTATGTCCAGCTGCAGAGCTGTATTTTCATGTGGCATGTCTTGTTATATGCATCCTCACTGAGTGACTGAGGCAGTGGCTACAAATTCTCCTGAATTCAGTGTCCTGGACTCTGCTGCCGTATCCAGGACCTCTTCCTTTTCCTAGCCCGGCACATCCATTCTCAACCTCCCTGAAGACTCTGCCTGGTTCCTACCGGAAAGTTCACTTACTAATAACCCCTGCTTCAGCCTATTTGCCTTTTCTGCTTCAAGGTTTTTCCAAAAATTCCTAGTTGCTCTCCATTCTTGACTAAGAGTTGGTGCTGACTGCACTCTAGGCTGCAGACACCACTGCGTTCTCCCGAGTCCTCGGCCGTCCTCCTGTGTATTTTCCCTTCTCCTCATCCTCAGTTCCGAGGACTTCTAAAACGCTGCTCATTTTTATGACATTTCTCACAACTGGATATAAGTTTTATTTTTGTACTTCCCGGAAAGAAAAGTCTAACTCTCTGGGGTCAGAGGCTTGTGCATTTGAGAGTCACCTACGTGCCCACGGTTTGACTTGTCTACTTCCTTTTCACTTTGAGTGAAGATTCATCATCTGTTAAATGAGGTTGCTAATGGTAACCGATTTGGACCCTTGTAAAGACTGAGTAGACAATGAGACTGGCTGTCGCCACTTCTGGCACAAATTAACACTCAACAAATGTGCCTGGGTAGAGGCCAGGAATGCCCTTAAACCTCCTACAGAGCACAGAGGATTGTGTGGCCCGAGATGTCTGTCACGTCCTGGCTGAGAAGCCCTGCCCTTCCTGCCTCCATCCCAGGAAGTATTCAGAAGGATGACGTCCATCTGTCCACCTGGAAGTCTGCAGGCCCCGCCGTGCCTCCTTCCCTCTCTTCTGCTTCTCAGAAATAGCCTAAGGGTCTCAGTCCACACCAGGAGCATCTGCTCACAGCACTTTCCCACCGAGAATCCTCCGATGGCTCCTCTGGGCTCTTTTTAAAAATGCCAAGACCCTCCCTGAGCCTTTTTCAGGCTTCTCAACGCTATGCTTCTTCCTGGCTTCGTCTTCTCCAGCTGACAAGAAGAGAAGAAAACATTTTCTTGCAAAGAGACGCCTCAGTCTTGACCTTTAATCTCTGCAGTTTGTAACCTGTCAGTCAAGAGAGGGGTGAAGGCTGCCTACCTGCTCTTCAGGTGACCCAGGCCTCCTTGCCTGCTCTTCAGAAGGTCACCAGGTCCAGCTCTGAATTTATGACATGGACAAGCCCAACCATCATGATGGCCATTAACAAGCATCAAGCAGACTGTGTGGCTGGGAAACTATGGTCCAGAATGTCAAACTGCTCTTAGACTTAACAAGGGAAATAATTCTGTTCCTTTAACATTTTCCAGAAAAGCTCTGTACGTGAGAGCAATTCATGCTCTTGGAGTTCCTGAAAGTCAGCTCTATGCTCCTGATTTTATCATTTTTAGCCCCCAGAATCTAGGATGCCAGCTCCAAGCAAACCAAGCACATCCCACGCTAAGTTGCTTCAGTTACGTCTATTTGCAACCCCATGGACCATAGCCGGCCAGGCTCCTCTGTCCGTGGGATTCTCCAGGCGAGAATACTGGAGTGGGTTGCCATTTCCTCCTGCAGGGTGTCTTCCTGACCCAGGGATCGAACCCTCGTCTCCCGTGTCTCCTGCATCGGCAGGCAGATTCTTCACCACTAGCGCCACCTGGGAAGCCCTAAGCACATCTCCCTGCAGGCCAAAAGCTTTCGGCAGTGGCCGTTGCGTTTGGGACGAGGGAGCTTCTGGCCCCAGTGAGAGCAGGCTGCATCCTTTTCCAGCACGGCTTCCGTCCCACTGTTCGCCGGGGCCGCTCTCACACAGCTCATCCCACAAAGCCCATCAGCATCTCAGCCTGCCACCTTCTGGTTCCCACAGTTTGCCGCCTGCAGACGGACCTTGCTACGACCACAGCGGCCACAGATGGAGCCATTTAGGAGACAGTAAAACCATTCCATGGCCCCGTCCACCGGCTGCTTATCAGTCTGGATGAACGGCTGGCGGACCGATTTCCTAGACTCTCTGGTCTGTTGCTCAGACGCCTGGGAATCCCTTCCCGGTGTCCTCAATGATGCACCCTTTCTGATAACGTGGAACTGACTCACTGTTATATATCCATCCCAAAGCTTCAGCTAGCCTTTTGCCTGATCTCTGCTTCCCAGAGTTTCATGCTGTGCACCGCTCTGGGCACAGAAATAGCCCTCTGACCCAGGGGAAGCAGTCCTGTGGTTTGTCCGTGGGATGCCAGCATTGATGGGGAAGGTTCTGAGTATTCATGGGAAGTAATCCTTGAAGTAACTTGTCATTGGTGTTTCAAAGGGGAACAGTTTTGATTGGATTTGATTCCTCAGTCCCCCTGAAATATTTTGAAGTCAAATCGACAGGCAATCCAGTAACGGCAATAATGCTTCCTGTGTTGAATCATTTCAGTACCACTGTCATTTTTTTAAAGATTTTTAAAAAATTTTTGAGATAACTTAAGTTCACATGAAATTGTAAGAATTAATGTGGAGCGATCCAGTAGAGCCCTATACCAAGGTCACAGGAGTAAAGTCTTTTACCAAGGCCACAGGTCTGTAGCTCTGTACCAATGTCTTCCCTGGAACTGATCGAGCCCCATAGTAACCATTGCCGTGAGCGCCCCCAAGACCTACACTGGCCAACTCCCTGACTCCACATTAGGTAAAATACCCTCCCTGTAGCACACTAACCAATCATCTAAAGCTACCCTTGCAGCAGGAATTTTGTCTCAAGGCTATAAAATTGGCTACCAGTCTGTGAAAGGCGCTGAGTCTTCCTCGAGTCAGCCTGCTGTTGTAACATTGCCTCCCGCTCTAATTGGGCTTCCCTCGTGGCTCAGATGGTGAAGAATCTGCCTGTGATGCAGGAGACCCCGATTCAGTCCCTGAGTCGGGAAGGTCACCTGGAGAAGGGAATGGCTACCCACCCCGGTATTCTTGCCTGGAGAATCCCATTGACAGAGGAGCCTGGCGGGCTAAAGTCTATGGAGTCGCAAAAAGTCAGACATGACTGAATGACTAACATTTTCTCCCTTTGAACAGTCTTTGACTGGTTTTGGTATTAAGCTGTCTGCTTAATCCTAACTTCTTCAAGTGATTTGATATATTTCCCTCCCTCTTCCATTTTGGGGAGGAGATTGTTGAGATTTGGTGTTGTTTCTTCCTTAAATGCTTATTAGAATTTTTCAGGGAAACCATGTGGGCCTGGAAGTTTATATATTACAGATTCAGTCTCCTTAATAGCTGTGGCATTATTCACATTATCTATTTCACACTGAGTGAGTTCTGATAGCTTGTATTTTTTAAATAAGTGGCCCATTTCATTTAAGACGTCAAGTTTATGTATACAGAGTTGTTTGCAGCATTTCCTTATTGTTTCATGTCTGCAGGGCCTACAGGATATCGTTTGTTTTATTCCTAATATCACAATTTTTTATTCTCTCTTTTTCCCTTTTGTCAGTCATCTAGAATTGTGTCCATTTGATTTGTCTTTTCAAAGCAGCAGTCCTATGTTTCACTATCATCTCTATTATTTTCCTATAACCAATTTCACTGATTTCTGCTGCTATATGAAATATTACCCTCCTCTACTCACTTTGGGTTTATTTTATTCTTCTTTTTTTAGTTTTCTGAGGTGGGTCCTTAGATTATTGATCTTAAACTTTCCTTGTTTCTAATGAATGAGACCCCATGGACTATACAGTCCATGTAATTCTCCAGGCCAGAATACTGAAGCGGGCACCCTTTCCCTTTCCCGGGGGATCTTCCCACCCCAGGGATAAAACCCAGGTCTCCCACATTGCAGGCAGATTGTCCATCAGCTGAGCTATCAGGGAAGCCCTAATGAATGCAGCTAGTGCTATAGATTTCCCTGTCAGCACTGTTTAGCTGTGGCCCACAGTTTTTGTTATGTTGTATCATCATTTACATTCAGCTCAGTGTATATTTTATTTCTCTTGATACTGTGTTTTTGACTCATGGATTACTGAAAAATGTGTCATTTCATTTCCAATTGTTTGGGGATTTTCCCCATTATCTTTCTTATATTAATTTCTAACAAGATTCCATTGTGGTTGGAGAAGGCCTTCTGAGTGATATTAGTTCCTCTCAGTCACTTGATGGTTGTTTTCTGGTCCAGGACATGGAATTCTTGGTATATGCTTCACAGGCATTTGAAAAAACTGCAAACAGTAGTTCTCACCCCACACACATGAAGTGGGGTGAACTACGTAAGGTGATGGAGGCGTTAATTAGCTTGACTGTTGCCGTGTTGTTGAGTTTCCAAGTTGTGTCCGACTCTTTGCGACCCCATGGACTTCAGCATGGTAGGCTTCCCTGTCCATCACCATCTCCCAGAGGTTTCTTAAACTCATGTCCATCCAACCATCTCATACTCTGTCATCCCCTTCTCCTCCTGCCCTCAATCTTTCCCAACATCAGGGTCTTTTCTAAAGAGTTGGCTGTTTGTATCAGGTGGCCAAAGTATTGGAACTTCAGCTTCAGCATCAGTCCTTCCAATGAATATTCAGGACTGATTTCCTTTAGGACTGACTGGTTTGATCTTCTTGCAGCCCAAGAACTCTCAAGAGTCTTCTCCAACACCATAGTTCAAGTGTCAATTCTTTGACATAGCCTTCTTTATGGTCCAACTCTCACATCCATACATGACTATGGGAAAAACCATAGCCTTCACTAGATGGATATTTGCTGGCAAAGGAATGTCTCTGCTTTTTAATATGTGTCTTGGTTGGTCATAGTTTTTCTTCCAAGGAGCAAGCATTTTTTAATTTCAAGGCTGCAGTCACCATCTGTAGTGATTTTGTGGCCCAAGAAAATAAAATCTGTCACTGTTTCCCCAACTATTTTCTATGAAGTGACGGGACCAGATGCTATGATCTTAGTTTTTAGAATGTTGAGTTTTAAGCCCACTTTTTCAGTCTCCTCTTTCACTTTCATCATGAGGCTCTTTAGTTCCTCTTCGCTTTCTGCCATAAGGGTGGTGTCATCTGCATATCTGAGGTTATTGATATTTCTCCCAGCAATCTTGGTTCCAGCTTGTGCTTCATCCAGCCTGGTATTTCACATGATGCACTTTGTATATAAGTTAAATAAGCAGGGTGACGATATTCAGCCTTGTACTCCTTTACCAATTTGGAACCAGTCCATTGTTCCATTTCTGGTTTTAACTGTTCCTTCTTGATCTACATACAGGTTTCTCAGGAGGCAGATGAGGTGGTCTGGTATTCCCATCTCTTTTAAGAATTTTCCACAGTTTGTTGTGACCCACCCAGTTAAAGGCTTTAGTGTAGTCAATGAAGCAGAAGTAGATGTTTTTCTGGAATTCTCTTGCTTCTTTTATGAGCCACCTGATATTGGCAACTTGATCTCTGGTTCCTCTGCCTTTCTTAATCCAGCTTGAACATCTGGAAGTTCTCAGTTCACGTACGGTTGATTAGCTTGATGGTGGTAATCGCTTCACAATGTATATGTAGATCAAACCATCAGATTGTATACCTTGTTGTTGCTGTTGTCTACTCCCTAAGTCGTGTCTGACTCTTTTGCAGCCCCATGGACTATAGCCCACCAGGATCCTCTGCCCATGGGGTTTCCCAGGCAAGAACACTGGAATGGGTTGCCACTTCCTTCTCCAAGGGACCTTCCTGACCCAGGGATCGAACCCACGTCTCCTGCATTGGTAGGTGGATTTTTTACCGCTAAGCCACCATTGTCTACCTTAAATAAATACAATTTTTAATTTGTCAATTATACTTCAATAAATTGTGGAAAATTATGGAAAAGATGGGAATACCAGACCACCTGACCTGCCTCTTGAGAAATCTGTACACAGGTCAAGAAGCAACAGTTAGAACTGAGCATGGAACAACAGACTGTTTCCAAATAGGGAAAGGAGTACATCAAGGCTGTATATTGTCACTGCGCTTATTTAACTTATATGCAGAGTACATCATGAGAAAAGCTGGACTGGATGAAGTACAAGCTGGAATCAAGATTGCTGGAAGAAATATCAATAACCTCAGATACGCGGATAACACCACCCTTATGGCAGAAAGTGAAGAAGAACTAAAGAGCCTCTTGATGAAAGTGAAAGAGGATGGTGGAAAAGTTGGCTTGAAGCTCAACACTCAGAAAACAAAGATCATGGCATCTGGTCCCATCACTTCATGGCAAATAGATGGGAAAACAGTGGAAACAGCAGCAGACTTTATTTTGGGGGGCTCTAAAATCACTGCAGATGGTGACTGCAGCCATGAAATAAAAAGATGCTTACTCCTTGGAAGAAAAGCTATGACCAACCTAGACAGCATATTACAAAGCAGAGATATTACTTTGCCAACAAAGGTTCATCTAGTCAAGGCTATGGTTTTTCCAGTAGTCATGTATGGATGTGAGAGTTGGACTATAAAAGAAAGCTGAGCACTGAAGAATAGATGCTTTTGAACTGTGGTGCTGGAGAAGACTCTTGAGAATCCCCTGGACTGCAAGGAGATACAACCAGTCAATCCTAAAGGAAATCAGTTCTGAATATTCATTGGAAGGACTGATGTTGAAGCTGAAACTCCAATACTTTGGCCACATGATTTGGAGAACTGACTCGTTGGAAAAGACCTTGATGCTGGGAAAGATTGAAGGAGGGAGGAGAAAGGGACGTAGAGGATGAGATGGCTGGATGGCATCATGGACTCAATGGACATGAGTTTGAGTAAACTCCGGGAGTTGGTGATGGACAGGGAGGCCTGGTGTGCTGCGATTCATGGAGTCGCAAAGAGTCGGACACAACTGGGCAACTGAAGTGAACTGAACTGACTTCAGAAAAGCTTGAGGGGGGATATTTATAAAGCGTCTCCTATATGACAATAGAGGGAGACACAGAGCATGGTGGAAGTAGTATGATGTGATGGTAAAGGGCAGAAGCGGGGTGGAGCTGGGATGGGTGTGCAGATCTCTAGAGAACTGAGAGCCTGGCTCCAGCCCCTATTAGCTGGGTAACTCTGAGTAAACGTTTAGACTTCATTTTCCTCCTGTTTAACGTGGGGATGATAATGTGCCAGTCGTTCAGTCATGTCTGACTCTTCGTGACCCCATGGACTTTAGCCCACCAGGCTTCTGTGTCCATGGGGATTCGCCAGGCAAGAATACTGGAGTGGGTTGCCATTTCCTTCTCCAGGGCATCTTCCCAACCCAGGGATAGAACCTGGGTCTCTTGCACTGCAGGCAGATTCTTTACTATCTGAGCTACCAGGGAAGCACTGGGCATAATGATAGTTGCTACCTTTTAGGATGGTTGTATCACGAGTGAAGGACTTCACTGGTGGCTCAGTGGTAAAGAACTGGCCTGCCGATGCAGGAAACACAGATTTGCTCCCTGGGTCAGGAAGATCCCCTGGAGAAGAAAATGGTAACCCACTCCAGTATTCTTGCCTGGGAAATCCCATAGACAGAGGAGCTCGGCAGGCTGCAGTCCATGGGTTGCAAAAGGATCAGACACAACTTAGTGACTAAACAACCACCACATCATGAATGAATCAATGCGTGTCAGTTACAGAGCACAGTGCCAGGGCCACATCACAAGGGGTCAATCAATGTTAGCTGTTGCGGCTGCTGCTGCTACCAAACCTCAGTGCTCGATTCTCAGACTGTGGCTGCCTCTGTATTAAAGTCACCCAGGGAGCTTTAACAATTTTGATTCCCAGCCACATCTCAGGTCCACTAAATGATCATCTTTGGGGAAGAAAGCCAGGAATCAATATTTTTAGAGCTCCCGAGGAGATCCCAAGGTATAGCCAAGATATACCTTATACCATGGAATCAAAGAAGATTTTAGGGATTCTCGCCCTCCCTCTGGGGAACTCACAGCCTTCTTGAGAAGATGGGTGTGTAAGGAGATGTGATCTGATGATGCAGGTATGTTGCAGGTTTGGGCAAGGAGCTAGGAGAAAACAGCAGGAAGACTGGTTGGTCCTAAGGTATCCTTGAACATAAAAGGCATTAAAAATAAAGAAAAAAAAAACTTCACACTATTTTTCTTGTTTATGTACAAAAGATAGGAATTGCCTATGAGTTATGTTCTGGGCTTCCCTAGTGGCTCAGATGGTAAAGAATCTGCCTGCAATGGAGGAGACCTGGGTTTGATCCCTGGGCCAGGGAGATCCCCTGGAGAAGGGAATGGCAACTCACTCCAGTATTACAGAGGAGTCTGGCGGGCTACAGTGCATGGTGTCACAAAGAGGCAGACATGACCGAGCATGCTATCGGGGGAAGCAAGGCCCTGCTGACAGGGCTGTGTATCTAAAACTGTGAAATAAATTCACATGGTTTGTGATAATTTGTCACTGTAGCCCTTGGAAATGACAAAACTCGTGACCTATCCCTTTCCAAATAGGAACGGGAAGTCATTTAGGGCCACTCACTCTGATCAGAGAGCAGCCAAACAGACAAGTCACCATCCACTCGGGATTGAGGCTGACTCACGAGCCAAGATCTCAGCCATCTAAATCTTTATAAGTACCTTGAAAGGGTTCACTACCTTTATTTTGCTCGAGGCAAAGATGGAACTTGACTTTGGGAGAATTTATTGCAATCTATTGGAGTTTAAAAGACCTAAGTAAATGATTTCCCTGCAGAAGGAAATGGGCACCCACTTCAGTATTCTTGCCTGGAGAATTCCATGGACAGAGGAGCCTGGTAGGCTACAGTCCATGGGGGTCACAGAGTTGGGCACAATTTAGTGACTAAATAGCAACAAGTGAAAATTTCTCCCTGTGTTGGATCAGTCTGAGGGGCACCAATATCAGGACCCCCTGCCCCATGCATCCTCAAGAAGGAGATTGGCCTGAGATTCTTTTAGCTTCTCGAAAAGCACACCATTCTTGGCTTCAAGCCAGACTCCCTCCACATTGCAGTACTCACTCTGGTTTCTTCCCAATCTTGTCCCTCTAGAATACAGAGCAGAGGGTCCCTCACCAGACAGAGGGTGGTTTCCACTTTTCCAGGACCTTCTGACTTCAGTAAATTCAGCTGTCCCTCCTTCCCTGCCCTGCCATCATCTTTAGGTCTTGTTTTTTGTTTTTATTTATTTTTTGGCTTCCCTGGGTCTTCGTTGCTGCTCGAGGGCGTTCTCTCATTTAGGTGAGCGGGGCTGCTCTCCAGTTGCTATGCTCGGCTTCTCATTGCGGTGGCTTCTCTTTTTGCAGAGCACGGGCTTTAGGTTTGAGGCTTCAGTAGCTGTGGATCACGGGCTTAGCAGTTCTGCAGCATGTGGAATCTTCCTGGACCAGGCATCGAACCTGTGTCCCCTGCATCGGCAGGCGGATTCTCAACCACTGGACCCACAGGCAAGTCTAGGGTCCAGTTATTTTACCTGCATCTAAAGCGCTCTTATTTGTTCATTCAGACATATTTATGGTGTCTTTCTTATTTTGTGCCTAGAACTGATGTAGATTCCATGGATGGATAGAATGGAGGATAAATTAGACCAGCTTTCTGTTCTGGAGCTCAGGCTCTGCGTTAAAAAAAAAAAAAAAATCCTACAATAGAGAGACTTCAGATAACAAAGAGGGGAAATTTAAGCCCTTGTCAAGAGAGCTTTAACATCATAGGTAAGAAAGAGGAAACACACAGGTAGTAATATATATTTTTACAGCATTTAGCTGGGAAAGCAAAGAGAGAAAACAAAAAGAATCAATTATGGAAATAAAAGGATTAGTTCTTGAAACCATAGAGATGCTTGTTAGAACACAAAGATGGAGAAGACGGTGAGGCTTTTTTCTTTTTTCTTTTGTCCTTTGCCTTAGATCACTTCAATTATGCTTGAATATTAAGCCCCTTTCTGATCAGTGATATTACAAATATCTTTGGGATTTCTTTCTTTTCTTTTTTAGAAATAGGTTTTCTTTCTTTATTTTTGGCCAGCTGGGTGTTTGTTGCTGAGCACGGGTTTTCTTTAACTGCCTCTAGTTGCAAGGGCTACTCTCTTGTTGTGGGGCACAACGCAACCAGCCCGTCTGCCCTTGTGTCTACGGCACATGGGCTACAGTACTTGTGGCTCCCGGGCAGGTGGGAACCTCCTGGACCAGGGATTGAACCCGTGTCTCCTGCATCAGCAGGTGGATACCGAAGCACTGGCTCACCCAGGAAGTCCTTGTTGGGATTTTCATACTAAGGGAGGTCGTAGAGCAAGGTGGGCAGTAAGGATCGAACCTGGCCTCATTGCTTGCCAACCCTGTGATTTTTGACAATTTCCCCCATTTCTGTACACCTTGATTTTCTCATCTCTAGGTAGTTCCACAAAAGGAGATCCTTTAAAAAGAATAACCTGGCCCACACGGCAGCTGTGGACTAAATGAGATAATGCGCACAGAATGCACCCTGAGTGGTTGCCAAGAGATGAGGGAGGTGATTTTTCACAAGTTGTAGATGAACTATTTACTAATGATAGCTCTCCTGTTTAGCAGCTTTGTTTGCCACGCTTGGATACACAAGCCCCTAATTGGTTTTCCCTGCAGGAACCAAGTACCACCTTCCACTCCGTTTCTCACCTTGAATCTGGAATTGGAGACGAGCCGCCTCTTCTCGGGGGTTGACTGTGGCTTTGCTGTGCTTAATTTGTCCAACAAGTATTGGTGGGGTGCCTCTTCCTGGGATTGGGGACAGGGCACGGAACTAGAGAAAGAAATCTCCATCTTCTTATGGCTTAAATTCCAGCAACAGGGGAAGTGAAATGCACACAACATAAGGTCTGCTGCTGCTGCGTCCCTTCAGTCGTGTCCGACTCTGTGCAACCCCATAGACAGAAGCCCACCAAGCTCCTCTGTCCCTGGGATTCTCCAGGCAAGAACACTGGAGTGGGTTGTCATTTCCTTCTCCAATGCATGAAAGTGAAAAATGAAAGTGAAGTCGCTCAGTCGTGCCTGACTCTGTGCGACCCCATGGACTGCAGCCTACCAGGCTCCTCTGTCCATGGGATTTTCCAGGCAAGAGTACTGGAGTGGGTTGCCATTGGGAGGTGTTAAATGTTATGAAAGACACACAAAGCAATGTTATTAACCAGGAGTTGTTGGACATCCATCAGACATGTCAGGGGCTGTGGAAGCTGGTGCTACAGCCACTGATAAAAACAGAAGTGGCTATTAATGCTGTAATACAAAGGAGTAGGTAATCTTTGTTGGGAAAGTGCAGGCTATCACAGCCTAGAAATAGCCACTGGAAGGTTGATCAATAAGCAAAAGTGGATGCATGCAGGAGGGGACTTTGCCAAAGACTCCTGTAAATTCTATCCTCTAAGCCTCAGATATGGTTACTCCTTTTGTTCTACACCTGAGATGCAAATTTTCAAGAAGGAAATGGAGAAGGAAGGAAGGAGAAGGAGGCAGCTAGAATGGATGTAAGGGAGTAAAACTGGCCTTGATCTTTCTAAAAAGTCTTTGTGGACTTTTAATTTCTCCTCCAAGTGGGAAATGGAGACAATGTTTGCCCCAAATAATTTGAGAATATCGCTTCTTCGTTTAATTAGGAATATCCCTGAGAAGTGTTTTCACTGAAAAAATGCAGTTAAATATAATTGAAAAGCTAAGGAAATTCAGTGGAGGAGGAAACCCAAGGCTCTGGTGTGGAAAGGGCTTCTCAACACCCTAGGAAGCCTCCCCAGAGGCCCCTCTGCTTTCCGCTTCCAGGCAGCTCTACTCTGCAATGATGTTCCTCTCCCAACCAGCTGGAGGGACCAAGGGGCTCTGGCAAAACAGCCTGTTCCAGTGTGGCCAGTCTTGCTGGGCATTTTGACCAGCCCTGTGAAAAGGGGTCCCAGCAGCACCCTGCCTTGGGGGGACAGCTGACACTTCCTTTCTCCCCACCATCTCTGTTGTTGTTTAGTGGCCAAGTCGTGTCCGGCTCTTTGGGACCCCGTGGACTGCAGCCCACCAGGCTTCTCTGTCCATGGGATTCTCCAGGCAAGAACACTGGAGTGGGTTGCCATGCCCTTCTCCAGGGGATCTTTCTCACACAGGGATGGAACCCGCCTCTCCTGCTTTGGCAGGTGAATTCTTTACCACTGAGCCCCAGGGAAGCCCCACCATTTCTGGAGCCCTTGGCGATTATAATGTGGTGCCGCCACATTATAATGTAAAATGCCTTCAGAGTCAGCATAACATGGGCCTGATCACCTCCTCCACCAATTATCAGGCGTGTGGCCTTGAACAGTGAATTTTACCTCTGGATGGTGTTTCCATCTACCTTCCACGTGGGAGACTCTGGGTCAACCCCCGGGTCAGAAAGATTCCCTGGAGAAGGGAACGGCAACCCACTCCAGTATCCTTGCCTGGAGAATTCCATGGACAGAGGAGCCTGGTGGGCTACAGCCCATGGGGTCGCAGAGTCAGACATGACTGAGCGACTTTCACTTTCACATTCATTCTCCCCCAAACCTCCCTCCCGTCCAGGCTGGCACATTGCTTTGGGCAGAGTTCCATGTCTTATACAATAGGTCTTTATTGGTTACCCATTTTATTTTTTTTTTAATTTATTTATTTTTAATTGGAGGCTAATTATTTTACAATATTGTAGTGGTTTTTGCCATAAATCAGCATGAATCTGCCACGTGTGTACATGTGTTCCCCTTCCTGAATCCCTCTCCCACCTCCCTCTCCTTCCCACCCCTTAGGGTCATCCCAGTGCACCAGCCCTGAGCGCCCTGTCTCATGCATCCAACCTGGACTGGTGATCTGTTTCACATATGATAATATACATGTTTCAATGCTATTCTCTCAAATCATCCCACCCTCGCCTTCTCTCAGAGTCCAAAAGACTGTTCTGTATATCTGTGTCTCTTTTGCTGTCTCACATATAGGGTTATCATTGCCATCTTTCTAAGTTCCATATATATGCATTAGTATACTGTATTGGTATTTTTCTTTCTGACTTACTTCACTCTGTATAGTAGGCTCCAGTTTCATCCACCTCATTAGAACTGACTCAAATGTATTCTTCTTAATGGTTGAGTAATACTCCATTGTGTATATGTACCACAGCTTTCTTATCCATTCGTCTGCTGATGGACATCTAGGTTGCTTCCATGTCCTGGCTATTATAAACAGTGCTGTGATGAACATTGGGGTACATGTGTCTCTTTCAATTCTGGTTTCCTCTGTGGGTATGCCCAGCAGTGGTTATCCATTTTAAACAGAGCAGTGTGTTCATGACCTTCCCAAAGTCCCTAAATATCCCTCCGGCCCAGCAACCATAAGTTAGTTTTCTAAGTCTGTGAGTCTCTTTCTGTTGCAACTCTTCTGACAGTTTAACCCTATGTTGCATATTAAGTGTCTAGAAGAGTGCTTGGCACAGAAAATGAAAGCCCTTTGAGTGAGAGTTATCAATCTTACACTTACACGGCATAAATGAAGAGGTCCAAGGCACACGGGAAACCTGAGTAGCATTTTTTCCTGCTTGTTAGCGCACCTGGGCTGAAGACGGAATCCAAGCCCTGGATTTATCCAGCTAACATTTCTATGGAGATGATGGAGTGGAGCTGTGACGACAGGTTACAGTAGGAACGTCCACCCACACAGAGCACATGTTAGAGTGCACAGAAGGCCAGGAATCTTCTGTGGCTATGAAAGCACTTCAGCAATGCTCGGAGGGGCCATGAGTTCCCCTCTCATATCCCTGCCCAGGCTCTGTACTGGGTCATGCGTGCTGAGTCGCTTCAGTCGTGTCTGACTCTGCGACCCCATGGACTGCAGCCCTCCAGGCTCCTCCGTCCATGGGGTTCTCCAGGCCAGAATACTGGAGTGGGTTGCCAGGCCCTCCTCCAGGGGATCTTTCCAACCCAGGGATCGAACCCCTGTTTCTCAAGTCTCCTGCATTGGCAGGCCGGTTCTTTACCACTAGTGCCACCTGGGTGGTGGGTCATATAGCTCCCTAATTGCACCTTTAAGATCAGAGTCTCTAAGCTTTCCCTTCACCTGGAATGTTGTTCTTGCACCCTACACAGCACATCTGCCTTACCAGTTTCCTCTTCTCTTGCACCGTCTTAAAGAGTTCGTTCAAACATTGCGCCTCTTGAAAGTCTTCATCAATTTCATCTCTGTGCTCCTCGAAGCCTTTGAATTGCAGCACCTGTGGATGTCTGCATGCCCGACTTCCTGTTAGAGGATTGTATCTTTCAGTGTCTAGAATTCTCTGAACCTGGTTTGTCATAGGGTCTAAGTAAATACTTGACGATCATGATGACAGTGGCGAAGACGATGGTGATGGTGATGGCAGTGATGGAGCTGATGAGATGGTGGCGGTGATGATGACAATATGCCGATGGTGACGGTGATGTGATGCGGTGGTGGCGACGGGTGAGGATGCTGACATGATGCTGGGGATGAGGCTGATGATGACACGGCGATGATGGTAATGACTGAAAGCATTTACACCGTGGTTGCCATATTCTAGGCACAATTCTAACAGTGCCTAACACCTTTCTGGTGTGCTGCAGTCCATGGGGTCACAAAGAGTAGGACACGACTTAGCAACTGAACACTAACAATAACAGGAACTGTTCTAAATGCTTTAATAGCATTCATTTAATCCTCACAACAACTCCGTCCAGTAGCTACTATTTCTGTCTCCGTTTTACAAGGAAGCAGAACAAGAACGAGTATCAGGGAGTTTGAATAATCTTCCCAAGGTTGACCAGGCTCAGAAGTGGATTTTTCACTAAGGTGGCTACATCTCCAGGGTGCTGCAGGACCTATTCTCCCAGGAGATCTGGCCTCTGGCATCTTTTCCCTGTGGACTCCACCATGAGAATGAACGCTGCTCTGACTCCTGTGGATTTGGGAGCCAAGACTCCTGCATTTCAGCATAAATCGCTGAGCCTCGGAAATAGCCCTCCCTGGCTCCCGAGGGCAGGAGCTCGTCCCCGTGTCCCTTCCCAATTCCCAGGCACTTACCACTCAGACAGCTGCAGTGGAGTGATTTACAACCACTTTGCGTTTGCCAGCAAGAAGCTGAAAAATGTCACATACTGTGGAATACCAATTGCAGAAACCTTACGGAGAGCGGCCACTGGTGACTTTCTGCAGATGTGCCTGCCTTGGTCCCCAATCCTCTACACGCACTCTTTAATGACTCAGCTGGCCCCATGGCAGCTCTGCCTTGACATTGCTCAAAGCAGCAGAGAGGGAAAGACATTGTGATCAGAGCCGAGTGGGGTAAAATGCACACACGGGTGGGTTTTTGTGTGTGATGAAATCTTCTAATGCTGCCACGAGCGTCAGGGTTTGTCCCTTCAGATTCTACTTCTTATCTGTAACACATGGATCCATTTAACGGATATTTATTGTGCCCCCATTATGGGCTACATGCTGGGGACACTGGGTTGAAAAAATACCCGCACTTCATCCCTTAGTCTAGTTGGGGGTGGAGGGGATCCAAGTAAATGTTTGCTGTGCGTGGCAAATACTGGAGCCTCTGTTGCTATGGGGGTCAGGCGAGGTGGGGAGGTCCTCATTCTCCTTGGGGAAATCTGGGAAGACTTGACAAAGGAGAGGACACCTGGGCAGTGCTTCTAATCCTTGCTACATGGAGAAGGCTTGTAGGGACACCCTACAGACGGGACAGCTTTTGAAAAGGCACGGGAGCATGGAAAGATGCTGTGATGCTAGGCTGAGGTACCCAGTTGCTGCTGCTGCTGTTTAGTTGTCAGTCATGTCTGACTCTTTTGCGACCCCATGGACTGTGGCACACCAGACACCTCTGTCCATGGGATTTCCCAGGCAAGAATACTGGAGTGGGTTGTCATGACCTCCCCTAGGGGATCTTCCCAACCCAGGGATTGAACCTGCCTCTCGTGCACTGGCAGGCGGATTCTTTACTAATTGTGCCACCCGGGAAGCTCCCTGCAGCCCTGGGAGTTTCAAATTACAAGGCTGAACTTCTGCTGGGCAGCCTTCTCCAACAGCTGCAGCTGCTCTTCCAGCTCCTGGAGCCAATATTTTTTTCTTTCATCTTATATGCTTTATTTATTTAATAATCTTTATTTATTATTTTTGGCTGGGTTGGGTCTTAGTTGTTGCATGTGGGATCTTCGTTAGGCATGCAGGATCTTTTGTTGTGGCACATGGGCTCAGCAGTTGGAGCCTGAAGGCTTAGTTGCCCTGCTGCACATGGGGTCTTAGTTCCTGACCAGGGACCAAACGTGTGTCCCCTGCATTGGAAGGCAGATTCTTAACCACTGAACTGTGTCCCCTGGAGTGGCAGCACAGAGTCTTAACCACTGGACCACCAGGAGAGTCCCCAAATTTTAAATCATTGTCTTTTTCAAAAAATATTTGTTTACTTATTTGGCTGTGCCAGATCTTAGTTGCAGCATATGGGATCTAGTTCCCGGACCAGGAACTGAACCCAGGCCTCCTGCCCTGGAAATTTGGAGCCTTAGCCACTGGACTACCAGGATAATCCCTTAAATCATTCTTAATGTTATGGATTATCCAGTTCAAATTTTCTCTGCTCTTACATTTGGCTTGTCTGAATAAGGATCCGAACACTGAGACGTGTTATCTTTTAACATGTTCCTTTATCCCCTATTTTGTCTATAAATTAGCAGACCTACAGGTGCTCTGTGAAGTGTGACCCTTCAAGCTGAATAGTTTATGGTTTTCCACTCTAGCTAACCCTGGGGTACTTCATCATACCCCTTAACCTGACCCCCATCTTTGTAACTAGGCCCCTTATTAAACTCTCCTTAATTACCTCTTTGCTGTATACCCACCACTCATACTATTCCATGGACATGAAAATTGCATGGACAGAGGAGCCTGGTGGGCTATGCTCCATGGGGCTGCAAAAAGTCCGCCATGACTGGGCATGTACGCACTTACACCATTCACTAAGAATCCAGTACATGCTATTCAAATTTAGCTACTATCATCATATTGCTATTATATTGATTATGATAAAACTGAGATACCAAGAGACCATATTAACTTACTAAGGTCATACAAATAGATTTCACTTAGTGAGAACCCTGGGGATGTTAGCTGCTTTATACGTGCCCAGTGGTCCTCAGCAATCATTGCTATTCCAGCTCCATCCACAAGGGAGAAAACTGAGGCACAGAAAGGTTAAGACACTTGCTTGAATGAGCACAGCTAGGGAAGGGCCAATCCTGGATTCGGACCCCAAACTTTGGGACTTACCTTCTCCTAGGGTGATGCCACCTTTCTTCCCCCCTGCCTGAAACTAAAATCCCGCGCTGGGGCTCCATCCTGTCCTATATTCTTTTTGCAAAAGTCAAGACATCCCTGTTTCTTGTCACAGCCACCTCTGCCGTCTGAGTAGATAAAATCAGACTGTGAGTTCATTGGTCTATAAAAGCCGAGAGGGATAGGGACAGGGCATGAAGATGCGTGAGTCTCAGCCAAATGTGTAACTTATTGCCGGCAGCCCTCCCATCCCCCAGAATCAAATCAGAGCACTGTCTCCAGATCTCGCCCATCTGCCCTCAGTCATTTTGGATTCTGCGGGGGGATTTGTCAGGCAGTCAGACATGTCAGCTCCCTGGGACGGGAGTTTGCAGGGCCCACCCCAGCCCCATTGGATGGCTGACAGCCCTGGCCGGCAGGCTTGGGTGCTAGGCTTCTCAAGCAGAAGTGTTTGGGTCAGTGCGGTGTTGTCATCAATTATGGCCCACGGCTGGGCAGCTGGTCATCCATCATGTCTTTCTGAATCCCCTGGAACTGAATCACTGGGACCCTGCAGCCTATTCGTCCAGCTTTGGGTCTGAGATTTCATGGTCAGAATTAAAAGGCATCTGTTCTACCCTCTGTTTTGAAATTTCTTTGTATCTAAATTGTTACTGTTTCTTTGGCTGTAGCCTTGTGAGCATTTAATGTCAGAGTACTGGGACTTTGGGATTTAGGGAAATCCTTTAGTTTCATTTCAATTTCTTTTTCTGCTATTACATTCGGGAAAAAAATAATTTAACACTGCGTATCAAAAAGTCAGAATACAATGATCCTTTTTTTTTTTTTTTAATAGAATTTTCTTTCTCTCTGTTGATCTCCCATCTATTAGTACATAACCTTAGAACGATGTCTGGAGTGATCTTCATCGAAGGTTAACTATGGTTCTTTCTGGACGGTGGGACTTGGGGTTAAGTTTGGCATTTTTCCTTTTTACTTTCTTACAAAGACAGTCATAATTTTCTTGAGAGAAGGAGATGTATAGAAGCTCTGAACTAAAGAGAAGATCCTAAAGATGTTCAAATCCAGATGAAGAAATAGAGGCTCAGAGGGGAAATGGGTTTTATCTCAGGTCACAGTAATCTGACTGCTGAAGCAAGACCAGAACCAGGACGTAGATCTCAGACTCTTTTCCTCCAATATGCATTCATTCATCAGAAATAGAGCAAACCAACCAACCAAACAAAAAGAAACCAATTTAGCAAACATACTTGGAAATAAGACGAATCCAAGGTACTCCCTCCCTTCATGTGGACAGAAGGTAGAATCAAGGCTTGGGAGGTCATCCATGAGCTTGTGGAGACCAAGAACATAATGTTCTTGGGGGATGTGAGAGCATAAAGGAGGCAGAATAAGGCCAAGGCAAGAGAGGAGACAGGGCTTCCAGGAAGACTTCCTGGAGGAGAAAGTATTAGTTGTTGGTTAGATACAGAGTGGACAGGGAGGGGGTCTCAGGCAAGAGCAACAAGAGCTCACCCGTGGATGCAGGACAAAACAGGGGCCATTTGTCTGTTAATGACTCGATACCAAGAGGTTAAAACAGAAATGAGAACTGGAGGTGAGGCCTGGGGGAGGCATCGGGCTGGAGGGGTAGCCAGGGGCAAGTCAAAGCTAAACTCCCTAGAGCCTCGAAACCCCATGAGACTACAGACCTGGTCTCTGTTATTCACTGCAGCACCCAAGCACCTATGATCGATGCTCAGTAGATGGTTGCTACACGAATGGTCAGCTAGGATGGCATCCCTCCAGGAAGCCTGCTCCAGCTTCCTCCTTGCCCCAATGCCAAAACTGACCTCTCCCTTATTTCTGTTTCCTAGACCTTTGCTCATTCATTTTAGCATCTGTAATAATCTGTCTGATAGAAGAGATCTTTTTATTTTTTTCATGTCAGTCTTCCTCCTTTAGGCCATGAACTTTAAAAAGGAAAGAAGCACCGATTCCTCTCTGTGTCACTCCAGAGTGTCTGGTACACGGGAAGAACTCAACAGAAGCTTGATTAAAAGACATCGACTAGGCTCCCCTTAGTCCAAGTCTTCTCCCTAGACCCCACCAATTTATGTGGAGTCTTTCATTACCCCTGGACACAGTATCTAAAATTCTAAACACCTAAAGGGCTCTAGGTCTAAACTAGGGTCTGCAGGAAGGATTCTTCTGGGCTAGAGAGGACTGTAGTGGGTCTCTATTGGTTATTCTAGTTCAGGAATCATTATCCCTTCTTTCAGTTACACACTTTTGCTTTCCTTCTATTACTACTCACTGAATGTACTTTTGGTGGGAATGTACTTTTGCCAGAGACATCTCTGGCAAGGTGATTCATCTAACCCTCAAATACTATCGTTTTGCCAGAACACATGGAGCTTCCCCAGTGGCTCAGCAGGTAAAGAATTCACCTGCAATGCAGGAGTCACAGGAGACAAAGATCTGATACCTGGGTCAGGAAGATCCCCTGGAGGAGGACATGGCAACTCACTCCGGTATTCTTGCTCGGAGAATTCCACAGACAGAGGAGCCTGGTGGGCTGCAGACCACGCGGTTGCAAAAGAGTTGGACAAGACTGAAGCGGCTTAGCACATATGCCCTCCAGAACACAAGCTTCCCTGTCCTTCACTATCTCCTGGAGTTGGCTATTCTAATTTCATAATCTTTAAAAAGTCCAGAATAAAAACGTCGGTAAGAATTAGTATAGGTGAGTGGCTGGACGAGTGATGACTGGCTGGATGAGTGAGTAGTCCTTAATAGATACTGTGCTCGAGATTCTGTGGTTTTCTAGCAATTCTACTCCAGTGTGTCAGCCCAAGGGAAGTGAAAATACATGGATTTGGGCTTGTGCACAAGTTACTGAGCAACCTGACTCATAACATCCAGATACTGGGAACAACCCCAAAGTCAATCAACTGCTGAACAGATAAACTCTGTTACATCCATAAAATGTGAAACTACTTAGCAATAAAAAGGAACAAACTCCTATTACCACACATGGCTGAAGCTGGAACCGCACTCTGCCAAGTAAAAGAAACCAAACACAAAAGAGTTCCTATTGCTCAATTCCACTTCCATAAAATTCTGTAAAAGACAAAGAAAGAAAGCAGATCAGTAGTTCCTTGAGGCTGGGGGAGGAGGATTGACTGGGAAGAGATACAAGGAAATACCTGAGCGTGATGGAAATGTTCTGTGTCTTGATTGTATAGGTATATACATGTGATAGACATTCATAGACAGTGCACTTAAAATGTGAGCATTCTATGTTATGTGGATTACAACTCAGTGAAGTCGATTTTTAAAATGTTGGAATATTAAGTCAATAGAACAGCCAAGACTCTTCCTCCATTAGGCTGGCACAATTGCAAGCCCTATTCCTCTCTCAGTGGGTTACACTCCTTCAAAAATGATGCTATTCCTTTTCCTACAGATGGCTTGAAAAGATCTAATAAAATCACATATTGAAAATCACAACAAGGGACTTCCCTGGTGATCTGGTTGGCTAAGACTCTGAGCTCCCAAAGCAGGGGACCCGGGGTTCCATCTCTGGTCAGGGAGTTGGATTCCACATGCCAAAACTAAGGGTTCACATGCTGCAGCTGAATTTCCTGCATGCCAGCAACAAAGGTCAAAGGTTCTGCGTGCTGCACCTAAGACCCAGTGCAGCCACTAAATAAATAAAACTAAATATCAAAAGAGTAACAACAACAAAACCAACAGTAATGAGAAGGAGAAGAATGAAAGAGGCATTTGCTGAAGATTCCGTATGGCCTAGGACCTTCAACAGCTCTGTAAGATAGGAACTATCATGAATCTCATTTCACAGATAGGAAAATTGAGGTACTGAAGAGTTAAGCGACTTAAATTCACAAAGGAAATAAGAGAGCTAGAGTTCAACCCCAGATAATCTGAGGACAGAAGCATGCTTTGAAGCTCTGACATTTGCAGGCTACAGGGTTCTGTATGAACTGTAAAATGTACAACTGTCTTCAATGTCTTCACCCAGAGGAAAAATGAGCAATGGGAAATACATGCTTTATGGCAAGCAAGGAATATGAGGACTCTCATACCTTGCAGGTAACAGCTGTCTTACTCACAGGGTCCTTCATATGTTGAGAATGGACAAGAGTACCTTCTGGGTTTTTTTCCCCAACATTCTTTATAATGAAATTCTCGTATAGTGAAATTCACATTTACTTTATATCTGCCACTGACATTACCACAAAGCCAATTAACAAACTAACAAAAGAGATCAACATTTAGGCAATGAATAATGGCTGTTTCTCTCTCTCATGGTGCCTAGGGTAGACAAGATAAATGAAATTGAAGGGTGACTCTGATTACCTGGACAGAAACATGAATAATTATGAGGCTATCAACAGCCCCTGGGCTGCCATTCATTGGAAAGTCAATTCTTGGTACTAACCCAGCAGATCTGTGCAGCCAGTATGGCCAGGCTGGTCTTGAGTCTGGAGGTGACCATCTTTTCCTCTGAGGCCAAGGAACTTATGGCATTTCCATGTTGTACTTGGTATGGCATAGGAAAAGTGAGTGCAGAGGGAACAAGGGATGCCCAAAGGCATGGGATGTGTCATTGGCTAAAGACTTAGCTTCCTTCAGCTTTATCCCTTGGTACTCAGCTCATCAATTATCCTCGAGAGCAGCTGATGGAAGAAAAGCTCATCATGGGAACTGGAGCTGAGTCAAAGTTATAAAGCCTGGTCATATGTACTGGGTATAAAGTTCTGGATTCAGACTGCCCACACTCAAGTCCTGACTTGGTCAATCCTAAAAGCTGACTCTAGGAGAACAAGTTAACGCTCTGCCTCAGTTTCCTCATCTGTATTGTCTGAGATTTAAATCAAGAGTGCTTAGCAGTGTCTGGTACATAGTAAAAACTCCGAAGTGTTAGTTTTGATGCCATAACCATAGAAACTGGTACAATTCTGAGATGCAACTTCTTCACATTTTGAAGTTCTGAAAGCATCTTAAAATTTATGTGTTGTCTATAAATACAAAATTATTCAAAGACTTCAAATAGCCAAATAAATCTTGAGAAAAAAAACAGAGCCGGAGGTCACGCTCCTTGACTTCAGACTTACTATATAGCTACAGTGATCAAAACAGCATAGAGCTGGCATAAAACTGGGCTCAGTCATGACCCACTCTTTGCAACTCCATGGACTGTAGCCCACAAGGCTTCTCGGTCCATGAAATTTTCTAGGCAAGAATACTGGAGTGGGTTGCCATTTCCTACTCCAGGGGCTCTTCCTGATCCAGGGATTGAATTCGCATCTCCTGCATTGGCAGGAGGAGCTACTGCACCACCTGGGAAGCCCCAACAGACACATCAATCAATGCGATGTAATGAAGAGCCCAGGAACAAACCTATCACTTATGGCCAATGAATCCCACCGTCCCTAACCTTTTTGGCACCAGGGACTGTTTTCATGGGAGACCACTTTTCCACGGACAGGGGCCAGGCCAGAGGGGAGGGTGAGGTAGGTGCGGATGGTTCAGGCAGTAATGCAAGCGATGGGGAAGGGTGAGTAAGAGTCACTCATTTGCCCACCACTCACCTCCTACTGTGTGGCCGGGTTCCTAACAGTCTGCATACTGGTACCAGTCCGAAACCAGGGGGTTGAATTAATTTATGACAATAATAGATAACGGAGAGAAGGCAGTCTTTTCAAGTGATGCTGGGGAAACTGAACAGTTACACATAGAAGAACGAAATTAGAACATTTTTTCAAACCATATACAAAAATTAAACTCAAAATGGACCGAAACAAGACCAGAAACCATAAACTCCTAGAAGACATAACATAGGCGGAACACTCTTTGACATAAATCACAGCAATATTTTTGGGGGTCTGTCTCCTGAGGCAAAGGAGACAAAGCAAGAATAAACAAGTGGAGCCTAATGAAACAGAAATGATTTTACACAGCAAAGGAAATATCAATGAAACAAAAAAGCATCCTACTGAAGGGGAGAAATGACTTGTAAATGATATGACTGATAAGGGGTTAATATTCACAAGATATAAACAGCTCATACAATTCATTGTCAAAACCCTCCCCAAACAACCTGATTAAAAAATGGGCAGAAGACCTGCACAGACATTTTTCAAAGAAGACACACAGATGGTCAACAGGCATAGGAAACGATGTTCAACATCATTAACCATCAGAGAAATGCAAATTAAAACCACAATGTGATGTCACCTCACACCTGTCAGAATGGCTGTCATGAAAAACACAAATCACAAATGCTGGTGAAAATGTGGGGAGGAGGGAACCCTTGTACACTTCATTCAGCCACTGTGGAAAACGGTATGGACATTCCCAGATTCTAAAACCAGAATTTCGAGTGATCTAGCAATTCCACTTCTGGGTAAATATCTGAAGAAAAGGAAAAATGCTAATTTGAAAAGATACATAGTTCAAGGCAGCATTATTTACAATAACCAAGATATGGAAGCCACCTAAGTATCTGTCAACAGAGGAATGGATAAAGTAATTTTCCATGGCATATGCCAGTCATAAACAAGAATGAAATTCTGCCAGTGGATATAAGAAAACATAAACAGACTCACAGATACAGAGAACCAATGAGTGGTTATCAGTAGGGAGAGAGAGGGAGTAAGGGACAAGATAGGGATCAAGGATAAAGAGATACAAGCTATTTTATGCATAAAATAAATAGGCTACAAGATATATGGTACAGCACAGAGAATAAAGCCAATAGCTTATGACAACTTTAAACAGAGTATAATCTATGAAAACGTTGAAGCACTATTTGTACACCTGAAACTAATGTAACACTGTAACTGAGTATTAACAGGGCTCAAATAACCACTACAGATGAGGATACAATGACAGGCTTTCGCTCAATGCATGGAGCAGTGGCTTTTGCCAATCTTTCATATACACATGCTCTTCTCACCACAGGACCTTTATAGACGCTGCTCTTTCAAGTTCTACTTTCTTCATCTGCTTAATAACTTATTCTTTCAGTTCAGTTCAGTCGCTCAGTCGTGTCTGACTCTTTGTGACCCCATGAGTCGCAGCACACCAGGCCTCCCTGTCCATCACCAACTCCCGGAGTTCACTCAGACTCACGTCCATCGAGTCCGTGATGCCATCCAGCCATCTCATCCTCTGTCGTCCCCTTCTCCTCCTGCCCCCAATCCATGAGGTGGCCAGAGTACTGGAGTTTCAGCTTTAGCATCATTCCTTCCAAAGAGCACCCAGGGTTGATCTCCTTTAGAATGGACTGGATGGATCTCCTTGCAGTCCAAGGGACTCTCAAGAGTCTTCTCCAACACCACAGTTCAAAAGCATCTATTCTTTGGCGCTCAGCTTTCTTCACAATCCAACTGTCACACCCATACATGACCACTGGAAAAACCATAGCCTTGACTAGACAGACCTTTGTTGGCAAAGTAATGTCTCTGCTTTTCAATATGCTTTCTAGGTTGGTCATAACTTTTCTTCCAAGGAGTAAGCATCTTTTAATTTCACAGCTGCAGTCACCATCTGCAGTGATTTTAGAGCCTAAAAAATAAAGTCAGCCACCGTTTCCCCTGTTTCCCCATCTATTTCCCACAAAGCGATGGGACCAGATGCCATGATCTTCGTTTTCTGAATGTTGAGCTTTCTTTTTCCCCTGTTTTTTTTTTTTGTTTGTTTGTTTTGTTTTTTGTTTGTTTGTTTTTTATTTTACTTTACAATACTGTATTGGTTTTGCCATACATCAACATGAATCTGCCACGGGTGTACACGTGTTCCCAATCCTGAACCCCCTCCCACCTCCCTCCCTATACCTTCTCTCTGGGTCATCCCAGTGCACCAGCCCCAAGCATCCTGTATCCTGCATTGAACCATCATATACCACGACCAAGTGGGCTTTATCTCAGGGATGCAAGGATTCTTCAATATCCACAAATCAATCAATGTATTTCACCACATTAACAAATTAAAAAATAAAAGCCATATGATTATCTCAATAGATGCAGAGAAAGCCTTTGACAAAATTCAACATCCTTTATGATAAAAGCTCTCTAGAAAGCAGGAATAGAAGGAACATACCTCAACATAATAAAAGCTATATATGACAAACCCACAGCAAACAGTATCCTCAATGGTGAAAAATTGAAAGCATTTCCCCTAAAGTCAGGAACAAGACAAGGGTGCCCACTTTCACCGCTACTATTCAACATAGTTCTGGAAGTTTTGGCCACAGCAATCAGAGCAGAAAAAGAAATAAAAGGAATCCAAATTGGAAAAGAAGAAGTAAAACTCTCACTGAATGTTGAGCTTTAAGCCAACTTTTTCGCTCTCCTCTTCACTTTCATCAAGAGGCTTTTTAGTTCCTCTTCTCTTTCTGCCATAAGGGTGGTGTCATCTGCATGTCTTTAGTCCCCACCATTAATACCATTTCCTTAGGAAAGTCCTCCCCAACTTGCCTGTTTAGATTAAAACTTCCTAGTATTACCTGAGATTTCATTATAGACCCAGTCACAGTTGCAGCTTTGTGTACACTACACAAAGTGTGGCCACTCTCTGTCCCTTTCAATAGACTCAAAGCTCCATGAGAGGAAGAGACTGTATCTTGTCTTACTCATCCAAGTTTCTGTTTATCATGGTGTCTGGCACATCCTTTGTGTGTATCCTTTGTGTGAATAAATAAATGAATGTGTTCTGGAGACATCATGGACCCAGTTCGGAGAGTCTGGCATCTCAAATTTTGTGTTGTGTTAGTTGCTCAATCATGTCCTACTCTTTGGGACCCCCATGGACTGTAGCCTGCCACTCTCCTCTGTCCATGGGATTCTCCAGGCAAGAATACTGGAGTGGGTTGCCATGCCCTTCTCCAGGGGATCTTCCCCACCCAGGGATCAAACCCAGGTCTCCTGCATTGCAGGCAAATTCTTTACTATCTGAGCCACTGGGGAAGCATACATTTGAATGAAAATTAAGTTGCACTGGAAACTAAGCTCCATGAGGACAGGAGTCTTGTCTGCTTTGATCTGTGGTGATCCAGCACTTGCAGGTTTTAAAGAATAATTATTTCTGTCCTTGCCACATTTCATCTCTACTACCTCTGAGAGTCATGAAAGTACATATTATATCCTGGCCCCTTGTAGGACAGTGAATCATAAATCTGCAGCCAGAGTTCAGACTGGTTTTGCAAGCTGCAGCTCAGTGAGGGCATCTCTCACGAACACTGCATCTTAAATTAAACAGTGCTACGTGGCTTCCCCACAGACAATTTAACATGTAGGTAATATTTAAAGTTGGACTCACTGTCCCCCTAAATCCTCGCAGATCAAGCTCGTTGAACAATAAATCAGTTCAGTTCAGTCGCTCAGTCGTGTCCAACTCTTTGCGACCCCATGAATCGCAGCACGCCAGGCCTCCCTGTCCATCACCATCTCCCGGAGTTCACTCAGACTCACATCCATCGAGTCTGTGATGCCATCCAGCCATCTCATCCTCTGTCGTCCCCTTCTCCTCCTGCCCCCAATCTCTCCCAGCATCAGAGTCTTTTCCAGTGAGTCAACTCTTCACATGAGGTGGCCAAAGTACTAGAGTTTCAGCTTTAGCATCATTCCTTCCAAAGAGTACCCAGGACTGATCTCCTTTAGAATGGACTGGTTGGATCTCCTTGCAGTCCAAGGGACTCTCAAGAGTCTTCTCCAACACCACAGTTCAAAAGCATCAATTCTTCGGCACTCAGCCTTCTTCACAGTCCAATTCTCACATCCATACATGGCCACTGGAAAAACCTTAGCCTTGACTAGATGGACCTTAGTCGGCAAAGTAATGTCTCTGCTTTTGAATATACTGTCTAGGTTGGTCATAACTTTTCTGCCAAGGAGTAAGCCTCTTTTAATTTCATGGCTGCAGTCACCATCTGCAGGGATTTTGGAGCCCAAAAAAATAAATTCTGACACTGTTTCCACTGTTTGCCCATCTATTTCCCATGAAGTGATGGGACCAGATACCATGATATTCGTTTTCTGAATGTTGAGCTTTAAGCCAACTTTTTCACTCTCCTCTTTCACTTTCATCAAGAGGCTTTTTAGCTCCTCTTCACTTTCTGCCATAAGGGTGATGTCATCTGCATATCTGAGGTTATTGATATTTCTCCCGGCAATCTTGATTCCAGCTTGTGCTTCTTCCAGCCCAGCGTTTCCATGATGTACTCTGCATATAAGTTAAATAAGCAGGGTGACAATATACAGCCTTGACGTATTCCTTTTCCTATTTGGAACCAATCTGTTGTTCCATGTCCAGTTCTAACTGTTGCTTCCTGACCTGCATACAGATTTCTCAAGAGGCAGTTAGGTGGTCTGGTATTCCCATCTCTTCCAGAATTTTCCACAGTTTATTGTGATCCACACAGTCAAAGGCTTTGGCATAGTCAATAAAGCAGAAATAGATGTTTTTCTGGAACTCTCTTGCTTTTCCCATGATCCACCGGATGTTGGCAATTTGATCTCTGGTTCCTCTGCCTTTTCTAAAACCAGCTTGAACATCAGGGAGTTCACGGTTCACATATTGCTGAAGCTTGGCTTGGAGAATTTTGAGCATTGCTTTACTAGCATGTGAGATGAGTGCAATTGTGCGGTAGTCTGAGCATTCTTTGGCATTGCCTTTCTTTGGGATTGGAATGAAAACTGACCTTTTCCAGTCCTGTGGCCACTGCTGAGTTTTCCAAACTTGCTGGCATATTGAGTGCAGCAGTTTCACAGCATCATCTTTCAGGATTTGAAACAGCTCCACTGGAATTCCATCACCTCCCCTAGCTTTGTTTGTAGTGATGCTTTCTAAGGCCCACTTGACTTCACATTCCAAGATGTCTGGCTCTGGATTAGTGATGACATCATCAGGATTATCTGGGTCATGACGATATTTTTTGTACAGTTCTTCCATGTATTCTTGCCACCTCTTCTTAATATCTTCTGCTTCTGTTAGGTCCATACCATTTCTGTCCTTTATTGAGCTCATCTTTGCATGAAATGTTCCCTTTGTATCTCTAATTTTCTTGAAGAGATCTCTAGTCTTTCCCATTCTGTTGTTTTCCTCTATTTCTTTGCATTGATCCCTGAAGAAGGCTTTCTTATCTCCTCTTGCTATTCTTTGGAACTCTGCATTCAGATGCTTATATCTTTCCTTTTCTCCTATGCTTTTCGTCTCTCTCCTCTTCACAGCTATTTGTAAGGCCTCCCCAGACAGCCATTTTGCTTTTTTGCATTTCTTTTCCATGGGGATGGTCTTGATCCCTGTTTCCTGTACAATGTCACGAACCTCATTCCATAGTTCATCAGGCACTCTATCTATCAGATCTAGGCCTTTAAATCTATTTCTCACTTCCACTGTATAATCATAAGGAATTTGATTTAGGTCATACCTGAATGGTCTAGAGGTTTTCCCTATTTTCTTCAATTTCAGTCTGAATTTGGTAATAAGGAGTTCATGATCTGAGCCACAGTCAGCTCCTGGTCTCTTTTTTGTTGACTGTATAGAGCTTCTCCATCTTTGGCTGCAAAGAATAGAATCAATCTGATTTCGGTGTTGACCATCTGGTGATGTCCATGTGTAGAGTCTTCTCTTGTGTTGTTAGAAGAGGGTGTTTGCTATGACCAGTGCATTTTCTTGGCAAAACTCTATTAGTCTTTGCCCTGCTTCATTCTGCATTCCAAGGCCAAATTTGCTGGTTACTCCAGGTGTTTCTTGACTTCCTACTTTTGCATTCCAGTCCCCTATAATGAAAAGCACATCTTTTTTGGGTGTTAGTTCTAAAAGGTCTTGTAGGTCTTCATAAAACTGTTCAACTTCAGTTTCTTCAGCATTACTGGTTGGGGCATAGACTTGGATAACTGTGATATTGAATGGTTTGCCTTGGAGACGCAGAGAGATCATTCTGTTGTTTTTGAGATTGCATACAAGTACTGCATTTTGGACTCTTTTGTTGACCATGATGGCTACTCCATTTCTTCTGAGGGATTCCTGCCCACAGTAGTAGATATAATGGTCATCTGAGTTAGATTCACCCATTCCAGTCCATTTTAGTTCGCTGATTCCTAGAATGTCGACATTCACCCTTGCCATCTCTTGTTTGACCACTTCCAATTTGCCTTGATTCATGGACCTGACATTCCAGGTTCCTATGCAATATTGCTCTTTACAGCATCATATTTTGCTCCTATCACCAGTCACATCCACAACTGGGTATTGTTTTTGCTTTGGCTCCATCCCTTTATTCTTTCTGGAGTTATTTCTCCACTGATCTCCAGTAGCATATTGGGCACCTAATGACCTGGGGAGTTCCTCTTTTGGTATCCTATCATTTTGCCTTTTCATACTGTTCATGGGTTCTCAGGGCAAGAATACTGAAGTGGTTTGCCATTCCCTTCTCCAGTGGACCACATTCTGTCAGACCTCTCCACAATGACCTGCCCGTCTTGGGTTGCCCTGCAGGCATGGCTTGATTTCATTGAGTTAGACAAGGCTGTGGTCCTAGTGTGATTAGATTGACGAGTTTTCTGTGAGTATGGTTTCAGTGTGTCTGCCCTCTGATGCCCTCTTGCAACACCTACCATCTTACTTGGGTTTCTCTTACCTTGGGTGTGGGGTATCTCTTCACGGCTGCTCCAGCAAAGCACAGCCGCTGCTCCTTACCTTGGATGAGGGGTATCTCCTCACCACCGCCCTTCCTGACCTTCAACGTGGGATAGCTCCTCTAGGCCCTCCTGTGCCTGCTCAGCCACCGCTCCCTGGGTTGCTCCTCCAGCCGCCGGCCCTGGCCTCAGGCGTGGGTGGCTCCTCCCAGCTTCCTCCCCTGGCCTCAGGCGTGGGTGGCTCCTCCCAGCTTCCTCCCCTGGCCTCAGGCGTGGGTGGCTCCTCCCAGCTTCCTCCCCTGGCCTCAGGCTTGGGGTGGCTCCTCAGGGTCACTGCCCCTGGCCTGCCTCGAGCGTGAAGTGGCTTCTCCCGGCTGCCCCTGATCTTGGACGTGGGGTGTCTCCTCCTGGCTGCCACTGACCTCAGACGCAGGGTAGCTCCTCTCGGCCGCAGCCCCTGACCTCGGACATGGGGTGGCTCCTCCTGGCAGTTCCTGCGCCGTCGCAGCCTGGCACTCTGGGCCGCTGTCCCTGACTTCGGACGTGGGGTAGCTCTCGGCTGTGCTTAGTGCGCTGGCTAAAAATCTGCCGGCCAAAGCAGAGGACATGGGTTTGATCCCTGATCCAGGAGGATTCCACATGCCACAGGGCAACTAAGCCCGTGTGCCACAACTACTGAGCCTAAATGACTAGAGTCTGTGCTTCACAAGAGGAGAAGCTACCACAATGAGAAACCCGAGCACTGCAAGGAAAAGTAGCACCCGCTCGATGCAACTAGAGAAAGCTTGCAGAACAGTGAAGACCCCAGGGCAGCCAAAAATAAATAAATGAAAACATTTAAAAAGAGTCTATCCTGATTACTTTAAAAAAAAAGAAACAGAGGGAAAGTGGGTTATCAAGCAGTATATATGATGCTAAGAACTTTTAACATAAGATCAGATCAGAGGATTAAAATGCCATTTGAATACTTAGGAATGGCGATTCAGAAAGTGAAACAGCTTCCTCAAGGTCATGCAGTTGCTAAGTAGCAGAGATTGGAACCCAGACCTCTCTGACTTCAAAGTGAAGCTTTTTCCTTTCCAGCGTTCGCCAAACTTTTTGGCACCAGGGGCCAGTTTCATGGAAGTCAATTTTTCCACAGACCAGGGTCGGGGGTTGGTTTTGGGGTGATTCAAGTGCATTACATTTATTGTACACTTTGTTTCTATTATTATTATTACATCAGCTCCACCCCAGATCACCACTCATTAGATCCCGGAGGTGGGGGACTCCTGCTTTTTACCATCTTACCTTACACCCTGGCTGTGTGATCTTGAGCCAGTTGCTTCACCTCTCTGATCCTGCATTTCCTCATCTGTAACTAAGATGATTACCTACCCCCAAAAGCTGCCCCAAGGATCCAGTGATAATGCCTATGTAAGGCAGTATATAAATGCCCGCTATCACTGTGCCCAGTATCCACAAACAGGTAGATCAGAAGGAATAAATTCTTTTGTTGGTCTGTTTAAGGCAGAAGAGAGCTCTTATTATTCCTAAAAGAGTTCTCACAGCTGGAGAAGCAGCAATATAATTCCTGCAATAAATGTGGAAGTGGGGAACCGAAAGGCAACACAACTCTCCTCCAGGCCAGCCTGTTTTTATTTGTTACCAGAATACAATTTCAGATTCGATTGTTTATTCTTCGTCTGAAGCATGAGCCTTTATCGCCCAGCTGTTGGGAACAAGAACAGAGCCGTTAAACACTGCTCCACGCCCTGGCCCTGCGCCAGCTGCCTGCCCTGCAGAGGACTCGGCACGCATGCTAGGAGCAATGCTGCTTCCTTGAACCAATTGCCCCGTGGTGCTCCCAGCCTTCCACCCCACCCCCGCCTCCCCCTGTACTGGTCCCAGAACCCGTGAGAACATGTTATCTACTGTCTGCGCTGTCACCTGTTAAATTGGTCCATCAGAGCCACTAGGTGAGCAGTTGCTGTGACATCCTGGTTGGCCCCAAGTAACGATGCTTGTGGAACAAAGCTAGTGGAGGTGATGGAATTCCAGTGGAGCTGTTTCAAATCCTGAAAGATGATGCTGTGAAACTGCTGCACTCAATATGCCAGCAAGTTTGGAAAACTCAGCAGTGGCCACAGGACTGGAAAAGGTCAGTTTTCATTCCAATCCCAAAGAAAGGCAATGCCAAAGAATGCTCAGACTACCGCACAATTGCACTCATCTCACATGCTAGTAAAGCAATGCTCAAAATTCTCCAAGCCAAGCTTCAGCAATATGTGAACCGTGAACTCCCTGATGTTCAAGCTGGTTTTAGAAAAGGCAGAGGAACCAGAGATCAAATTGCCAACATCCGGTGGATCATGGGAAAAGCAAGAGAGTTCCAGAAAAACATCTATTTCTGCTTTATTGACTATGCCAAAGCCTTTGACTGTGTGGATCACAATAAACTGTGGAAAATTCTGGAAGAGATGGGAATACCAGACCACCTAACTGCCTCTTGAGAAATCTGTATGCAGGTCAGGAAGCAACAGTTAGAACTGGACATGGAACAACAGATTGGTTCCAAATAGGAAAAGGAATACGTCAAGGCTGTATATTGTCACCCTGCTTATTTAACTTATATGCAGAGTACATCATGGAAACGCTGGGCTGGAAGAAGCACAAGCTGGAATCAAGATTGCCGGGAGAAATATCAATAACCTCAGATATGCAGATGACATCACCCTTATGGCAGAAAGTGAAGAGGAGCTAAAAAGCCTCTTGATGAAAGTGAAAGAGGAGAGTGAAAAAGTTGGCTTAAAGCTCAACATTCAGAAAACGAATATCATGGTATCTGGTCCCATCACTTCATGGGAAATAGATGGGCAAACAGTGGAAACAGTGTCAGAATTTATTTTTTTGGGCTCCAAAATCCCTGCAGATAGTGACTGCAGCCATGAAATTAAAAGAGGCTTACTCCTTGGCAGAAAAGTTATGACCAACCTAGACAGTATATTCAAAAGCAGAGACATTACTTTGCTGACTAAGGTCCATCTAGTCAAGGCTAAGGTTTTTCCAGTGGCCATGTATGGATGTGAGAATTGGACTGTGAAGAAGGCTGAGCGCCGAAGAATTGATGCTTTTGAACTGTGGTGCTGGAGAAGACTCTTGAGGGTCCCTTGGACTGCAAGGAGATCCAACCAGTCCATTCTAAAGGAGATCAACCCTGGGTGCTCTTTGGAAGGAATGATGCTAAAGCTGAAACTCCAGGACTTTGGCCATCTCGTGCGAAGAGTTGACTCATTGGAAAAGACTCTGATGCTGGGAGAGATTGAGGGCAGGAGGAGAAGGGGACAACCCAGGATGAGATGGCTGGATGGCATCACGGACTCGATGGACGTGAGTCTGAGTGAACTCCGGGAGATGGTGATGGACAGGGAGGCCTGGCGTGCTGCGATTCATGGGGTCGCAAAGAGTCGGACACGACTGAACAACTGAACTGAACTGAACTGAATGATGCTTTTCGCAGGACTCCAGCTCTGAGTTTGACTCAGCTTACCTGTTCACTGAGATTTGCTTCTGGATAAGCTCCCCCCACCCCCATGAGGAAACTGGGGGCTGTTCAGACTCACAATGCTCAGAAACCCAGGCTCTTTTTGCAGTAGAGGGAAGAGAAGAGAGGAAATAAACGTGGAGGGAACAGAGGTGGAGAAGAGACAGCACTGCCCTCGAAGAGCCTGCAATCTGCAAGGAGACAGAAAGGTGGACAGGTGAAAACAACAATGATGTCTTCTTTGATGCCTGGGATGTGCCAGGCGCTGCTCTGTGTGTGCCAGATCACTGACCACACTTTAAACCTCGCAGCAATTCCAAGAGGAAGGTGCTAGCACTGTCCCCCATTTCACAGATGAGAACACTGAGGCTAATGACCAAGATCAGGGCTTGTAAGTGGTAGAGGCAGCATGCTGGGTTTCAAGAGTCTATGTTCTTCAGCACTGCATGATAGCTTCAAGCAAATGATTAGAATACAGTGTCGGCTTAATGAGAAGGAGTTTTAAAGATTGTTCAGAGACATCACGGTGCCAACAAGGGTAGGTATAGTCAAGTTCAGTTCAGTCACTCAGTCATATGCGACTATTTGTGACCCCATGGACTGTAGCACGCCAGGCTTTCCTGTGCATCACCAACTCCCAGAACTTGCTCAAACTCATGTCCGTCGAGTTGGTGATGCCATCTAATCATCTCATCCTCTGTCGTCCCCTTTTCCCCCTGCCTTCAATCTTTCCCAGCATCAGCATCTTTTCCAAGGAGTCAGTTCTTCGCATTAGGTGGCCAAAGTATTGGGAGTTTCAGCTTCGGCATCAGTCCTTCCAATGAACATTCAGGACTGATTTCCTTTAGGATGGACTGGTTTGATCTCTTCACAGTCCAAGGGACTCTCAGGAGTCTTCCCCAACACCACAGTTCAAAAGCATCAAATGTATAGTCAAAGCTGTGGTTTTTCTAGTAGTCATGTATGGAGGTATGAATTGGATTATAAAGAAGGCTGAGTGCCGAAGAATTGATGTTTTCAAATTGTGGTGCTGGAGAAGACTTTTGAGAGTCCTTTGGACTGCAAGGAGATCAAACCAGTCCATCCTAAAGGAAATCAACCCTGAATATTCATTGAAAGGACTGATGCTGAAGTTCCCATACTTTGGCTCCCTGATGCAAAGAGCTGACTTATGGGAAAAGACCCTGATGCTGGGGAAGATTGAGGGCAGGAGAAGGGGACAACAGAGGATGAGATGGTTAGATGGCATCACTGACTGGATGGATATGAGTTTGAACAAACTCCAGGAGATGGTGAAGGACAGGGAAGCCTGCTGTGCTGAGTCCACGGGATCGCAGAGTCAGACTTGACTGAGTGACTGAACAACAACACAGGCAATCACATGTGCAAAGGCCCTGATACCAGAGAGCCTGTGCGTGGAGGAGGCAAAAAGAAAAAATAACTTGCTGCCATTGGAGCATAGGCGGAAGGAGAAGATGGGAAAGTGTGAGGGCGTGTTTGAAAGCACGGGGTCTCATTGGGCTGGAAAGAGCCCTCAATGCCAAGTCAGAACCTTGGACTGGGGCCTAGTAAGATGGGATCCACTGACTTTTAGGAAGGAAGGTGGCATGAGTGGTTTAGATTTGGAAACAGCCTCTCCGCCAGTAATGTGAAGGGTGGATTTAAGAATGGAGGAGACAGGAAGGGACAGAGAGGCTGTCCCAGGGTGCAGACTGGGGACACTCACCATCTCCTTTTATCTCCTGTTTTTGGAGGGTTTGGGGGTCCCCGAGGATCCCCTTGCTCCACGTGGGCCCATCAGCCTGAAGACGTGTGTATTGGCAGTAGCATGCTAGTATAACCAACACCTGCTTATAAACTGGATTGCAAGTCTTCCAAGGAATGAAGTTTGGCGAGTGACACTGAATCAGAACAGGACCCTGTGGTCCTTGCTCCCCCAAGTCCTCTGCCTGCCTTCTGTCTGTGGAAAGCTTTAGTCAAAGAACAAGTTTAATCAGAGAAGTGAGAACAGGTGGAAACGAAGGGAAACAGTCAAAGGGGACCAAATAATAATGACGCAGTCATTACGCATAGTCAGGGACCTTGCGTTCTTTCTCAGGGGTTATAGATAATACTCTGAGCCACATCCTGTGGGCTGTCTTACAGATACCAGAACACCAGGGTGAAGCATTCGACTACTTGATGCCCATGACGTAAGAGGCCACAATTCCGAGAACTGGCCTCAAAGAAATCGGAACAAACAGGCCCTGGAACTGAAGATAAACTGTACCTAGAACAACCAAGATGTTGCTGATCAGACTACCAATGACCAATCTGAAGGTGGATGTCAGAGCTGACTCTGCTGTTTCTACATGCAGCCCCCTCCTTCTGTCTATAAAAGCTCTTGCCCCACTGGTTGCCAGTGTGGGGAGTTGACCTCTGGACAGATGTCCACCTGCCCCCTGCCCTCCTCCACCCTCAGTGGCTGGCATCTGAAATAAACTTTCCTTTCTACCAACCTGGCTTTTAAGTGGCAAGAAGCAAGACTCCACACTCTCCTTTGGTAACAACACAAGGGACAGAGAAGCCACTGGGCCCTTAGTCGGAAAAGTCTAATGAAACAGATTTCTGGACATTTGCAGAGGGGAAATCACGTGGGCCCCACGGGGAAATCACGTGGGCCCCACGGGGAAATCACGTGGGCCCCACGGGGAAATCACGTGGGCCCCCAGGGGAAATCACGTGGGCCCCCAGGGGAAATCACACCGCTGACGAGCAGTCTGGAGGGCATTTGAGCTTCTCCTGCTTTGAGAAACCTCCTTGTCCTCCACTGAGAGTAGCTTGGTGGCAATGACCTGCCCCACCTCCCCGCCGCTGTGAAGGTGGCTGGGACTTGTCACAGAACTTCATTTTCTCAACTGTGTTTGGCCCAGGGATGGACTGTGCAGGCAAGAAGAAGAAACCAATTTCTTCTGTCACATTAGACATACGGATACCAGGTTAGAGAAGGGTCCTACTGATGACCAGCATGCCCGACCTATGGGGAGAATGAGCCTAAAAATGAAGCAATATCAAGGAAAACAGGGCCAGAGATGGAGAATGACAGTCTTGATTATACAGCCAAGCCTATGGATATAGCTCAGCCTGAAGCCTATGAGATTTATCTGCAACTCACATACATCTCTTCCCAGCAGTGCTGACAAATTGGAATTGAATCTCATCAGCTTATTCCTGGTGACAAAGGATAAGATGATTGGGATGGCATCACTGACTCAATGGGCATGCATTCGAGCAAACTCCAGGAGAGAGTGAAGCGCAGGGAAGCTTGGTGTGCTGCAGTCCACGGGGTCAGAAATAGTCAGACACGACTTGGTGACTGAACAACAACAAGCCCTCTTGGAGTCAAGATCTAGCATGTGAGTTAGACTACGTCAGATTCTCATAAACCTAAAGTAGGGGTGGGTGGCTTCTAAGTAAAACCTAAGTCTTATTACCAAAAGAGAGAGAAATTGTTTGGGGGAAGGCAAAAGATAATAGATGTATTCTACAACCTCTTGCAATACAAATGTTAAGATGACATCCATTTTTTTCAAATGCATTGGTCCTAGAGCTGGGTTGTTTAGAGAATAATTCCACCAAGGCTAGGGCTCTTGGGGTGGGAGGTACCTGGGAAGTGACCCTCTTCATTTCAATCTCTGTTCTTAACCCCATCTCCTGGTCACTCTGCCCTACCAAAAGCCACTGGGTCAGATAAAATCCCAAATTTTGTTTCTGTGAGCCGGAGACCTCTGCCTCCAAGTTCTCATGACTACGCCCTCACATTAGCATTCATGAACTCAAACTGTCAGGGAGTCTCGGGTAATTAGAAGCAATATACAAATGCTAATTAGCACTCTAGCAGCTCCCCAAGGATGCCACAGGCAGAGACCCAAGCCCTGTGTGTGTGTGTTTCCAGGATTCCTTGAATTCCAACAGCTAAGATGCCTTTATGAAGCTTCTCGTTGAAGAAAGAACTCAGAGACAGCAGAGCATTGTTTCAAGGCATTGACCTTTCCATATGATGCACTTACACGTCAACCTCAACTCTGCCACTTACGAATGCTATCTATACACATTGACAAATTCCTTTATCGCCCCACGTCTCAGTTTTCTTCTCTATAAAATGGGAATGATAACCATCTCTATTTAAACACTGTTTTATTGTTGTTGCTGTTGTTCAGTCACCAAATCATTTCCAACCCTTTGTGACCCCATGGACTGTAGCACGCTAGGCTTCCGTGTCCGTCACCATCTCCCAGAGTTTGCTCAAGTTCATGTCCATTGACTCAGTGATGCCGTCCAGCCATCTCATCTTCTACTGCCCTTTTTTCCTTCTGCCTTCAATTTTCCCCAGCATCAGGGTCTTTCCCAATAAGTCAGCTCTTCATATCAGGTAGCCAAAATACTGGAGCTTCAGCTTCAGCACGAGTCCTTCCAAAAAGTATCCAGGGTTGATTTCCTTTAAGATTGATTGGTTTGATCTCCTTGCAGTCCCAGGGACTCTCAAGTCTTCTCCAGCCCCACAGTTTGAAAGCATCAATTCTTTGGGACTCAGGCTTCAGTGCCCAAATCTCTCATCTGCACATGACTACTGGAAAGACCATAGCTTTGACTATATGGACCTTTGTAGGCAAAGTGATGTTTTTGCCTTTTAACACACTGTCAGGTTTTTGTCATAGCTTTCCTGCCAAGAAGCAATCATCTTCTGTTTTCATTATGTGAATGAAATGAGGAATGCAATGTGTGAAATATTTGGCACATAACAAGTGCTCAATAAGTGAGTTTTGTATGTGTAATACACATGGGGGAAATATAGGAGGTCAGACGTGAAAACCAGGGTACAGATGCCTCTTGGTCCCCTCCATTCCCATCCCCACTGTTTGGAGCAGTCACACCTCGCGTGTGGATCAGCGCAGTGTTCTCCTGTCTGGCTGTGGTTCCTTCCCCCTCTTTTCCCTCCACATTGTTCTGTGTTAGTTTCCAAGGATTGCGGTAACAAATTGGCATAAAATCAGGAGCTTCAAAGAACGTAAATGCATTGTCTCATGGCTCTGGAGGCGAGAAGTGGGAAAGAAGTTGCTGGCAGGACTGGTTGCCCTGGAGGTTCTGAGGGACAATGCACCCACGCTGCCTGCCTGGCTCTGGGGGTTGCTGGCCCTGGCGGTCCTGGCTGAAGATGCATCTTCCATCTCTGCCCCATCTTCACACGGCCTCCTCCTCTCCTTCTTGTGTCTCCTTGTCTGTCTGTCTCATCTCCCTCCAGGCTGTGCCCTTGTAAGGACCCCTGTCATTGCATTTAGGTCCTACCCCTGTAATCCAGGGTGATCTCATCTTGAGACCTTTTCTTTTTTAATCAGTTGCTTTGGATGGCATCACCGACTCAATGGACATGAGTGTGAGCCAACTCCAGGAGACAGTGAGGGACAGGGAAGACTCGTGTGCTGCAGTCCCTGGAGCTGCAAAGAGTGGGACACAACTGAGTGACTGAACAACAATGGACAACATCATAGTTGCTTTACAATGTTGTGTTGGTTTCTGCTGTATAGCAAAGTGAAGCAGCTGTATGTATACATGTATCCCCTCTTTGTTTTTATTTTTCTGCCTGCCCCTTTGAAGTCTGTGCACCAAAGGAGAGTTCCTCAGTCTCCATCTTCCCACAAAGCCTTTGCCGTTCCTCCCCTACCGCATCATCTCTCTCTCTTCCTAAGTCTGGGTGGCTTCCTTTTTTACCCTCCCCTTACACCACTAACTGATTTATTTGGGAGGCAGGAGTATGGTACCACACAGGGGTAAACAAGGACTCAGGATTAGACCCCTTGGGTCCACCATATCTCCTCTCCTTACTCAGTGTGATCCTGGGCAGCTCAACTTCCAAAGCTCAATTAGAAACACGTAGAAGAATCTACTCATGGGGTTGCATGATTGACTTGCTAATTTTTGTAACACGGGGACAGGGTCTGGTTCACAGCAAGGGTCCAATGTATGCCTATTTTGTATGAGCCTGGATGAGCTGCTTATCTTGCAATAATAAACAGCCCTGAAATGAGAGTAACTCTGGGGCTTAAAACAAATGTTTCTCTCTCCCACATGCTGCATGCCCACTGAAAGGTAGGAGAAGGGTTCTATGCATTTTAATCACTTTAGGGTCCCAGATTGATGGGCAAGCATCACATTGAAGAGAGCAGGGGGTCTTACCAGGCAAATGAATAGTCCAGATCAGACATGCTCCTAACTCACTGGCCAGAAAGAGTCACACAATCCCACTGGGAGGCCAGGAGAAAAGCTCGCAAGAACTTTAAGGGGGAGACACCCACCTGTGCGTGCTCATCTGTTCTGCTGTGAACAGAACCTCATTTCACCTTGAGGAAGAATACATCTTCATCATCTTTTGTCGTCAACAGCACCAGATCACAGTGCCCAGTGTGAGGTAGGGGTCTCCCTGGTGGCTCAGATGGTAAAGAATCTGCCTGTAATGCGGGAGACCTGGGTTCAATCCCTGGGTTGGGAAGATCCCCTGGAGAAGGGAATGGCAACCCACTCCAGTATTCTTGCCTGGAGACTCCCATGGACAGAGGAGCCTGGCGGGTCACTAAGAGTCAGACGCAGCTGAGCGACTAAGCACAGCCCAGCACTGTGAGGTAGAACTTAAGAACAAGATGTTGGAGAGCCTAATTTAAAAATAGGACAGTTTCAAAGCACCAGAAAAAAAAAAAAAAAAGACATGATCCTCTTTGTAATATAATCTGAGGAGACAAATTTCCATCCACACTCAAATATTTTCCCTGTTCACCTGTTACCATGTCTCACATTTCTGCTGTTAACTTGATCCATTACAGTCTTTGGAGGAGCATTTGTAACAGTCCAAGAAGCAGCAGGCAGTTTGCTGTGGGCTCCAAGGCATCAGACTGCCTGGACAGGGTAAGATATTCACTAGGGCGCTGTTTACTCTCTGAGTAAATTTAACCAGCATTTTCTCAGCTCACTGCCAGGCAGTACACTCAAAGCCTAGTTGGTTCTAACATGGTCACAGTCCACAAAGAACTCACCATTTAGGAATCTTAGCATGGCAGGCAGAGCCTAGAGAATGCAACCAAAGATGGATACTTTAAAAAACAAAAAAAAACAAAAAAACTAGGTGGTTATATATCGGTCTTCCCTGGTGGTTCAGTTGGTAAAGAACCCACATGCAAATGCAGGAAACCCGGGTCTGATCCCTGGGTGGGGAAAATCCCCTGGAAAAGGACAGGGCAACCCACTCCATTTCCTTCTCCAGGGGATCTTCCCCACCCACGGATCGAACCTGTGTCTCTTGTGTCTCCTGCATTGGCAGGAAGGTTCTTTACCACTGATGCCACCTGGGAAGCCCACAGTCACCATCACAGTTATATATTAATTTTATTTTACAGATTTTCATATATTTTCAAAATGTCAACAGAATAATTAAATGTGAATTTTAAATCTTAACATGTTACTTTTATTCAAATTAGATACTAATTTCTCTGCTTTAGTCAGGCTAAGGTTCTTGAGAAGACAGATACTTTTGAAATAGGAAATAATACTTTTGTTGTTCAGTCACTCAATCATGTCCGACTCTTTCTGATCCCACGGTCTGCAGCACGCCAGGCTTCCCTGTCCTTCACCATTTCCCAGAGTTTGCTCAAACTCATGTCCGTTGCAGAGAAGGCAATGGCAACCCACTCCAGTACTCTTGCCTGGAAAATCCCATGGACGGAGGAGCCTGGTAGGCTGTAGTCCATGGGGTCACTGAGTCAGACACAAGTGAAGCGACTTAGCAGCAGCATGTCCATTGAGTCGGTGATGCCATCCAACCATCTCATCCTCTGTCATCCCCTTCTCCTTCTCCCTTCAATATTTCCCAGCATCAGGATCTTTTCCAGTGAGTTGGATCTTCGCATCAGGTGGCCAAACTGTTGGAGCTTCAGCTGCAGTCCTTCTCATGAATATTCAGGGTTGATTTCCTTTAGGACGGACTGGTTTGATCTCCTTGCAGTCCAAGGGACTCTCAAGAGTCTTCCCAGACTGGCTGGATCTCCTTTTAGTCCAAGGGACTCTCAAGAGCCTTCTCCAGCATCACAGTTCCAAAGCATCAATTCTTCGGTGCTCAGCCTTCTTTATGGTCCAACTCTCACATCCATATGTGACTATTAGAGAAACCATGGCTTTGACTATATGCTATGGGCAGATAATTATTAGTGGGCAGAAGTAATATTGACCACTAATAATTATAACTTGCTTACTGGGTGCTTGGCTGAGGAAACACAGATTCAGAAGATTTTACCCTCTAAGCAGCCCTAGGAGAATAGAGACTAGCATTTCCTTTCAAAATGGGCAGATGGAAAAGGATTTCCATTGCTCCTTCTCTGGATGGGTCTTTGTGGGAGATGTTAGTATATCACCAGGACTCAAACATGTGGAGTAAGAAGACAGAGACAATGACAGCAATAGAGTTTTCTGGAGGTGGTTCTGTTAGAAATCCCGCCTCTGTCACTTACGGGCAGTGTGACCTTGGAAGATTGCTTAACCTGCCTGTGCTCCAGAGCCTTCACTGGTTAACGTGGCTCCTGAGACCTCATGCACAGGGACCTGGTGTTGGGTGGGTCCCCAGGCATCGCCCTCCATCTCCTTTTGCTCCCTTTTCTCTAAGTAGGAAGTGTAGAAGCTGGACCTAGGAAAGAACTGATGCTTTCAAACTGTGGTGCTGGAGAAGACTTTAGAGAGTCTCTCGCAAATCAAGGAGATCAAACCAGTCCATCCTACAGGAAATCAACCCTGAATATTCACTGGAAGGACTGATGCTGAAGTTGAAGCTCCAATATTTTGACCACCTGATGTGAAGAGCCGACTCATTGGAAAAGACCCTGATGCTGGGAAAGATTGAAGGCAGGAGGAGAAGGGGACAACAGAGGATGAGGTGGTTGGATGGCATCACCGACTCGATGGACATGAGTTTGAACAAACTCTGGGAGACAGTGAAGGACAGAGGAGTCTGGTATGCCACAGTCCATGGGGCAGAGTACAGCGACTCTGAGCAGGCTCCCAGCTGATAACTAAGACAATTCTGAATGAATGAGAAATTTCTTTGAGTGGAAATTTTTAAAAATTTATTTTTAAGACAATTTTCAAATAAGTTGAAGCAATTACTTTCCCGAGCCAACCAATAGTACCGACTAGGACTGGGAAGGGAAGAGAGAAAGTTTTAGAAAATGCAGCAATTAAACTCCATTAAAAGCCGGCATGTGCATTTTTCATATGCGGAGAAAGTAAGTCCAAGAGTGGATCTGTGAGCAAGGCTGGGCTCCAGCATCTTGGGGTGTTGGAATGAAAATCCTGCAAAGGGCAGAGAATGTGCTCAGCAGCACAGAACAATCTTGCCTCGAGCAACACACAGCTCTGTGTGCGATTGTTTGGGACTTGGCAGCAAAGACCAGTGGAAATAATCCTTTGGAAAGGGAGAGGATCAGAAAGATGTGTGGAAAAATGTAGACAAAAGAAGGGAGCAAATGGGACAAGAGGAAGACGGAGGGGAAGGGGCCAGTTTTTTTTTTTTTTCCTGCCTCATGCGGCTTTGCTGGTTTGTGGTAAATGAGTTTCTAATGATGTTTTTTAAAAGTGGGTCTTATTTACTGGGGCTGATCCAATGCCTGCTGCTCCTTGGGTTGTATGCTGGGGAAAACAGAGGAGGGAGGAGAGAGACGATGTGAACCCTGAGATGTTGGTGTCTTAGTCCCTCTGGGTAGGACCCCAGGCCATCGCTTCCCTTTCCCCATTCTCTGCACCGGCCTCTGCTATAAGCCAGCAATTCTGACCTCAGAGGGTCGTGGTCCTCTGTGGGAGGGAGACACAATCAGGTCGTGAAACTCCTGTGTAAAAAGTGTTTCTTTGGGTGCTCCCTGTGAGCCAAGCAAGGTCTTTTTTGAATGAGCCAACAGAAGAAGGAATGAATGAGTTAATGGAGCACTTGGCGTTCTGTGCGTCCAGCAAGAGAGCACTCCCAGCTTGGGGTGGAGAGAAGGAAAGTCAAAAGACTTCCTGGAGGAGGTGATACGGGAGGAATCAGGAAAAGAAGACGTAAAGGGGAAATCTGAGGCCGAAGGGAGGGCTTGAGTTGAGTGCACGAGGGCTGTCAGAAGACTTCCTTTGTGGGCCAGTGGTGAAGAATCTGCCTTCCGACGCAAGGGGCGTGGGTTTGACCAGAGAGCTGAGATCACACAGGGGCCACAGGGCAGCGAAGCCCACGTGGCACAACTAGAGAATGTCTGTGCGCAGCAACGAAGAACCTGCACAAGCAAAATTAAAAACAAAAACAAAAGCACACATTCCAGTCCTGAGTTTCAGGTCACTGGGTTTAGAAGGAGGGTTTTAGAGGCAGGCGTGGAAATGATAGGGCTTCCCTGGTGGTTCAGCAGTGAAGAATCCACCAGCGATGCAGAAGTCGCAGGAGAGACAGGTTCGATCCCTGGGTTGGGAAGACCCGCTGGAGGTGGGCATGGCAACCCATGCCAGTATTCTTGCCTGGAGAATCCCAACGACAGAGGAGCCTGGTGGGCTGCAGTCCATGGGGTTGAAAAGAGTCGGACACGGCTTATGTGACTAACACACTCAGAGCAACGGTTGGTTATCTCAGCTGCAGTGGGGGCGGGTGCTCCTGGAATCCAGGGGAGGCGGGTCAGGGATGCTCCCCAGCCTCCTACAATGCACAAGACAGCTCTCCTCCCAAGCCTTGCTGTATGTTGATCTTCAGCGGACCACTTCCATTTCCTCCTCACCATACCCCCATGAGGTGGAGCATTTATCCCCATTTCTCAGACAAGAAAAAGAAGGCTCTGAGCGCTTCAGTCACTTGCCTAAGATCACACAACGGCTTTGAGGCAGAGTGGGGACTGGCACCCGAGCAGCCCAGCTCCAGCTCCTTGCTGATAACCACAGGCGAGAAATCCATTGGCCCGACTGTAAAGTCTTCAGATGCCGTGTTACAGAGCTTGGGCTTGTACCTCTAATGCGACACACGAGTATTTTTCATCTACAGACTTTCCACCTTCTCACTAGGGTACTTTCTCTCGAAGAACCAAGTACTGAAGGTGAAATAAAATTCCCATTTGTGAGCAGAGACAAAGGATCTGCCATCGCATCCATTATATACCACGCCGTCCTCTGCCCCACGTCAGGCAAGCTCTAACCTGTTACTAAATATATCTTTAAGAGCAATTGCCCTGCTTTATTCGGAAAGAACCTTCACATATAATTAACGGAAGTCTGCTAGATGGCTTCAGATCTGCCCTGGTCTGCAGCAGGAATGCCAAGCCCAGTGAGGTCTGTTACTCTGGGACTTCCTTAAAACTCTAATCATGCGCACAGTGATTCATCTGCAGCTCTTCGAGGAGACAAGGTATTCTCAGCGCGCACGGCTCAGCGCTGCTTTTCCTGCTAATGAAGTCAGCCAGCCGCTGCCCCTGAACTGCGTGGGCTGCCTCAGCTCGGAGGAGAGGCAGCTGCCTCTGGCCTCAGGACGTGGGAGCATTTGCAAGCCGAAGACTCGAAAACAGGAATTTGGGACCCCGATCACCCCTGCAGCGCTTAATTGGAGCCGAACTGTCTCAGGCTAATAATACCCCTGGACTTCACCAGAGCCTGGCGAGGCAGGCATTAACTCACCCGGGGTTACAGGTGGAGAAAGTGATGCTCAGAGAATCCAAGGTGCAAATTTCAGAGCCAGAAGGCAAACTTGGGCACTTCCCTTAGCACAGGGTTTCATGAAGTAATAACTCTGCACTTATTTGTTCAGCGATTTCAGACCCAAAGCCACTCTGCATCCTACAGAGCACAGTGCCTTGGTTCAGGATAAAGACTGAACATCACACAAAGCAAACATCACAGACAAACAGCCCCTGTAAGGAGGCCCTTGACTGAATTCATTCATTTTTCTCTAAACAGTTGTAATGTGGTGTCCCTCTGAAGCTCATTAAGAACAGAAGCTCTGGAGAGAGTCCTGTTTGGGTTTGTATCCTGGCTCTGACTCTCCCAGGCTGTGTTACACAGGGCAAGTGAGTTTACCTCTCTGAGCTTCTGTTCTGTTGCCTATAAAATGGGGATAATAACACCCACTTGACTGAATCGCTTTGCCAGTAAATGAGCCCAGTGGGCAGGACATTTGTTTTAATAACTTTTAATACACATTTGAGGTGGTCATTTAATTCTCCAGTCATGTTTTTTAGGCTCTTACATACTCATTTCAGCACTAACAAGTTTTATTTTCTCTTTGATAGTTGAAGAAAGTTGGGCTCAGAGAGGTGAAGCAGCTTGCCTGAAGACACACAGCGGGAAGGTGGCATGGCTGGTATTTGAATGCAGAGCAATCAAACTCCAAGTTTGTCTCTTTCTGAGGTACCTTGATGCCTTTTAGAAGGATTTGAGAATCTGGAATTTTGATTCCAAGTTTTAGAATGTTTTGCAGGGAGGAAAGGGGAAGAGAATATTTTAAATGGATGAGAAGTAGAAGAGGAGAAATCTGTTTTTTCGAAAGTGAGTGCTGCCGGGTCAGAGTTTGAAGAAAGTTGATTCTGCTCTCGCCCTGTTGTGTCTGGGGTTGTACTCTCTTGAGGCAGTGAGTGCATCACAGAAAATTCCTTTTCTGATGGGAAAGGATTATAAAGCAAGAATAAAAGGACTGGCAAGATGAAAACTATAGTACATATTTCCAGGAATGAAACACTGATATGCAGTGGAGGAAAACAGGTTGAGGTTTTAAATGGCTGGTCTATAGGCACTTGTACCCAGAATATATAAAAAACTCTTTCAAGTCAATAACAAGAAGATAAACACCCTGATTTGGGGACTTCCCAAGTGGCTTGGTGGTAAATAGCCCAGTTACCAATGCAGGAGACATGGGTTGGATCTCTGGGTCAGGAAGATCCCCTGGAGAAGGGAATGGCAACCCACTCCAGTATTCTTGCCTGGAAAATCCCATGAACAGAGGAGCCTGGCAGGCTATAGCCCATGAGGTCACAAAAGAGTTGGACTCGACTAAACAACAACAAACACCTTGATTAAAGAACCCTTATCGGTCAATAGGCAGAAGATAAACTACTTGATTTAAGAATTGGCATAACATTTAAATAGACATTTCTCCAAAGATGACATATAGATGGCTAATAAGCACGTCGAAAGATACTCAGCATCATCAGCCATCAGTTCAGTTCAGTTCAGTCGCTCAGTCGTGTCCGACTCTTTGCGACCCCATGAATCGCAGCACGCCAGGCCTCCCTGTCCATCACCATCTCCCGGAGTTCACTCAGACTCAAGTCCATCGAGTCAGTGATTCCATCCAGTGATCTTATCCTCTGTCGTCCCCTTCCCCTCCTGCCCCCAATCCCTCCCAGCATCAAAGTCTTCTCCAATGAGTCAACTCTTCGCACGAGATGGCCAAAGTACTGGAGTTTCAGCTTTAGCATCATTCCTTCCAAAGAAATCCCAAGGCTGATCTCCTTCAGAATGGACTGGTTGGATCTCCTTGCAGTCCAAGGGACTCTCAAGAGTCTTCTCCAACACCACAGTTCAAAAGCATCAATTCTTCGGCGCTCAGCCTTCTTCACAGTCCAACTCTCACATCCATACATGACCACAGGAAAAACCATAGCCTTGACTAGACGGACCTTAGTCGGCAAAGTAATGTCTCTGCTTTTGAATATGCTATCTAGGTTGGTCATAACTTTTCTTCCAAGGAGTAAGCGTCTTTTAATTTCATGGCTGCAGTCACCATCTGCAGTGATTTTGGAGCCCAGAAAAATAAAGTCTGACACTGTTTCCACTGTTTCCCCATCTATCGGAACTACAAATCAGAGCCATGATGAGATATACTCCATACACATTAGGGTGGCTGAAGTGAAAAGGCAGATAGTAACGAGTGTTGGAGAGGACCTGGAAAAGCTGGAATCCCCACACATTGCTGGTAAGGATGTGAAATGAGGCAACCACTGTGAAAAACAGTGTCACCGTTTCTTAAAATACAAATACAAGCATTGCCTTATAACCCAGCAGTTTCACTCTTCGGTGAGTTGAAAACATGTTCATATAAACACTTGTAGATGAATATTCATAGCAACATTATTCCTACTATTCAAAAGGTGAGAACAACCCAAATGTCCATCAGTGGAAGGAGAGATAAACAGAACATGGTCTAGCCATATGATGGAATATTATTCAGCTGTTAAAAGGAACAAAGTACTGACACTTGCTACAACATGGATGAACTTCAAAACATTTTGCCAGGTGAAAGAAGTCGGGCACAAAAGACCTTCCATTGCTTAATTCCATTTACATTAATTTTTCAGAAAAAAAGTCCATCAGTAGTTGCCTAATGGGTAGGGGTGACGAAGTGGGAGGTGGTGAATGGCCACAAATGGGTGTGAGGTTTCTTTTTGGGGTGATGGAAATATTCTAAAATTAGAGTGTGGTTACAACTGCACAATTCTGTAAATATACTGACTATCATTAAATTGTACACTCATAATGGATGAATGACATGGTACATAAATTAAATATTAACAAAGCTATTATTGCTCCAGTCTGTGGAGGGTCAACCATTGAACCCCAAGCAGTGTGACCCTCACTCTCTTGTCCACTACACAACACAGCCTTCCTCCAGTGTGGTGATAATCCTAAACTTACAAGGTCACGGACCTATTTCTAACAGGGTCAAAGAACCCAACTTGGAAGAGACCAGGAATGAGCAGCCTGCATCTTTGTTGCCAAGGAGGCAGCACCCTCAACAGCTCCACGTGCAGTGTCAGCCACCAGTTGACCCGGACTCAAGGGGGGACCTCCCTCCCCGATAGCATCTCCAGAGTGATCGAGTCAGCAGTACGTCCAGACTGTCTGCTAGAGTTGTATCACGGTTCCCCCTGTCTGGCCAGCCATTCATCCAGAACAAACTTTGCAGGACCAAGCAGCCAACTAATTAATTGTTGCATCAGTAAAACTCAGGCTTGTCTGTCTCATGATGAATTACATTGTTAAAATGAACTAAACAGCTGCATCAAAGAAAGAAAACAAGGGAAATCAATAGAGGAGAGTTTCCTCAGCCAGAGTCAGCACTTCTCACGGACCAGAGGTTGGTGGTGAGACAAGTCTTTATCACGAAGCAGAGGTGATGTTTATTGGTGGCAAGACCATTGCTAGTTTAGATGCAGGATTTTAAAATAAGAAAAGCAGGATACTGGAGACTCATAAGCTGTTTAGAATGTGGTTGGCACAAAGCCCAGACTCTTATGCCAAGAGTCGGGGAGACCTTGGTTCAAATACTAGCTGCACGCCTTTCTAGCCATGGATCTGCGCAAGTCATCTAACGTGGACCTCACTTTCCCTTACGTGCAAAATGGGGATAATAATAGGACCAAAACTTAGTGTTGTTAGGAAGACTAAATGGAGTAATATTACGGTTCTTGCTAAGTGTGAGTGCGTGTGTGACAAGTTGCTTCAGTCATGTCCTGCTCTGTGTGACCCCATGGATTGTAGCCTGCCAAGCTCCTCTGTCCAAGGATTCTCCAGGCAAGAATACTGGAGTGCGTTGCCATGCCCTCCTCCAGGGGATCTTCCCGACCCAGGGATCGAACCCTGGGTCTCTTACGTCTCCCGCATTTGCAGGAGGGCTCTTTACCACTCTAGCCAAGTGTGTGTTCGATAAATGTTTACTATTGGTCATACTATATTTTCCTCCTGTTAAGGTACCTCCAGAAGCAGAATCCTCATCAATTCCATCCTCCTCCATGACAGGTGACATCGTCAACTGTGTTTTAAATTTACACTTTTTAAAAATTAATTTTTAATTCAATTTAAATTCATTTCAATTTAATTTTTGATTAAAAATTAATAGACATTAAAATCAGCATTTTTGCTGTTCAGTTCTATGAATTTCAGTACATGTACACATTAGTATAACCACCACCACAATCACTGAATGAGTATGCTTCAGCTGCTATAACAAAACACCACGGACTGGGTGGCTTGAACAACAGACATTTATTTCTCACCAGTTCTGGAGGCTGGAAGTCCAAGAAAAGAGGTCAGCAGGGTTTGGTTTCCTGGTGAGGGTCTCTTCTTGGCTTACTGGTGGTGCCTTCTCCCTGTGACTTCACTTGCCAGAGAGGCTGCCATGGTGTATAGTAAGGGTACTGTCCCCACGCTAGGGGCTCCACTCTCATGCCCTCATCTAAACCTAATTACTTCCTGGAATTCCCTGGTGACCCAGTGGCTAAGACTCCACACTCCCAATGCAGGGAGCCCAGATTCGATCCCTGATTAGGGAACTACACCCCACATGCCACAACTAAGAGTTCACAAGCTCCACCTAAAAACAATTTCATGAGCTGCAACTAAGACCCAGTGTAGCCAAATAAATAGAAATAGATATTAAAAAGAAACCTACGGTCTCCTGATGCAATGGACATGAACGTGGGCAAACTTCAGGAGATGGTGAGGGACAGGGAGGCCTGGCATGCTGCAGTCCATGGAGCTGCAAAGAGTGGGAATGAGTGGGAAACTGAACAACAACAGTATCTCAGTATGTGTGGACGGACCACCCAGTGACTCTATTCATCCTCTGAATGACATTTGTGATGTTTAGGTTTCCGTCATTAGAAACAGATCTCCACCAAACATTCACCTAAGGATTTTCATGTGAACCTAACTTTACATTTCTCTAGGATAGGTACTCAGGAGTGGAAACTCTGGGTCATATGTTAAGAATGCGTTTAAGTTTATCAAGATCTACCACTCTGTTCGCCAAATAACATTTCCATTTGTACTAGCAAGTATGAGAGTTCTCATCAGTTTGTCTGAACCTAGCATTTGATATTGGCAATATTATTGGCTTTGGCCATCAGAACAGGCATTTAGTGGTCTCTCATGGTGGTTTTAAATTGAATTTCTTTAATGGCTAATGGTGTTAAATACCTTTCCACATGCTTATTTGTCTTCCATTATTCTCTTTAGTAAAGTGTCCAGTCAAGTCTTTCGCCCATTTTGTAACTGGACTGTTTCTTTGGCATCTGAGTTTGAATTTTTTATATATTGTGGATACAGATCCTTTGTTGATTACACAATGGGCAAACCTTCACCCTGTCTGTAAGTTTGTATTTTCCTTCTCTTCATAGCATCTTCACAGAACAAAGGTTCTAAATTTTGACAAGGTCCAATTTATCAGTTTGTCTTTCAAGGTGTGAGCTTTTAGCATCATGTCTAATAGCTCTTTGTCTAACCTCAGTTTGTGAATATATTCCTTTATATTTGCCTCTAAAATTGTTGTAGTTTTGCACTTTACATCAGATCTATAATTCACTTTAAGTTAATTTTTGTTTAAGGCCTGAGGTGTGGGTTGAGGGTGCCTTTTATTTTTTTCTTCTTGCATATGCATATCCAGTTGTCCCAACACCATTTGTTGGAAGAATGTATTTTTCCATTGAGTGTCTTTTTCACCTTTCCCAAACTCAAACTGGACGCCTTTCTCTTGGTCTGTTTCTGAACCCTCTACATTCTTCTCTTCCATCGATGCATGCATGCCAACCCCTTTGCCAATCCCATACGTGCTGACTGTTGTGGTTTCCTATAGTAGATCTCAAAGCTGGGTGAAGTGATTCCTCTAGTATTATTCTTTGTTTTCAAATTATTTTAGCTGTTCAAGATCTTTTGACTTTCCACATAAATTTTAGATCTGGGTCCAGAGATTTTGAGGCAGAGGTATTTTTGCTTTGTTACTACAGATTTAGTTACTTTTATACGTCTATATCTTCTCAGGTTATCTATTTATCTTGGTAAGTCTGACAGCTTGTAGCTTTTAAGGAATTGGTTTGTTTCATCTAAGAGCTCAAATTTATGTGTAGAGAGCTGTTTGTAGGGGTCGCATCTCAACATTTTAAGAGACGCAGGGTCTGTAGTGTTTGCCCCTCATTGCTGAAACTGGTAATTTGTGTCTTTTCACATTTTTTTCCTTTTCCAGTCTTTCTGGAGATTTTTCAAAGGCATTGATTTTTTTTTTTTTTCAAAGAAACTGTAGCTTTTGCTTTCGTTACTTTTCCCTCCTCCTTTTCTGTTCTCAAGTCCACTGATTGCAGGTCTTAGTCATTTCCTTGTTGAAAGCAAACACAATAACACTGTGCTGTTTGCTCCAGGATAGTCTGCTTGTTATTTTCACATTTCTTAGAGAGGAGGCTCAGACTGTTGATATGAGGCCTTTTATTATTATTATTTTTTTCTTTTTTAAGGTAAGCATTTAATGCTAAATGTCCCTGTAGGCACTAGTGTATTCTAGTGTATTTCACCCCACCAATTGTTACATGCTGCATCTTATTTTCATTCAGTTCCAGATACTTTCTCCTTTTCCTTGAGATTTCCTCTGGACCTCTTTTAGAATCCCATTTTAGTTTATAAATTGTGCTTTTAAAACAATGGAAGTATATATCTACAAAACAGAAAGAGACTCACAGACTTAGAGAATGAACAAATGGTTGCTGGGTTGGGGGAAGGATGGGGGAAGGGATAGTTAGAGAGTTGAGGATGGACAGGTACCCATTGCTATATTTAAAATGGATAACCAACAAGGACCTACTGTACAGCACATGGAACTCTGGTCAGTGTTATGTGACAGCCTGGATGGGAGGGGAGTTTGGGGGAGAATGGATACATGTATATGCATGGCTGAGTCCCTTTGCTGTTCAACTTGAAACTCACATTTTTAATCTGCTATACTTCAATATGGCTTCCCTGATAGCTGAGCTGGTAAAGAATCCACCCACAATGCAGGAGACCCCAGTTTAGTTCCTGGGTCGGGAAGGTCTGCTGGAGAAGGGATAGGCTACCCACTCCAGTATTCCTGGGCTTCCCTTGTGGCTCAGCTGGTAAAGAATCTGCCTGCAATGCGGGAGACCTAGGTTCAATCCCTGGGTTGGAAAGATTGCCGGGAGAAGGGAAAGGCTACCCACTGCAGTATTTTGGCCTGGACAATTCCATGGACTGTACAGTCCATGGGGTCGCAAAGAGATACTTCCATATGGGCTTCTCAGGTTATGCTGGTGGTGAAGAATCTACTTGCCAATGCAGAAGACATAGGGAAGGTAAGAGATTCGGGTTCAGTTCCTGGAGTGGGAAGATCCCCTGGAGGAGGAAATGGTACCTCACTCCAGTATTCTTGCCTGGAGAATCCCACCGACAGAGGAGCCTGGTGGACTACAATCCAGTGGGTCACAAAGCGTCAGACACAACTGAAGCGCACAAGCATTGGGTATATTCCCCATATTATAAACATGCCCTTGTAGCTTATTGTATACATAATAGTTTGTACTTCTTAATACTCTTACCCCTAAATTGCCCCTTAGTTCATTTCAGTTCAGTTGCTCAATTGTGTCTGACTCTTTGCAACTCCATGGACTGCATCACGCCAGGCTTCCCTGTTCATCACAAACTCCCAGAACTTGGTCAAACTCATGTCCATTGAGTCAGTGATGTCATCCAACCAACTCATCCTCTGTCATCCCCTTCTCCTCCCACCTTCCATTTTTCCCAGCATCAGGGTCTTTTCCAATGAGTCAGTTCTTTGAATCAGGTGGCCAAGTATTGGAGCTTCAGCTTCAGCATCAGTCCTTTCAATGAAAAGTCAGGACTGATTTCCTTTAGGATGGACTGGTTGGATCTCCTTGCAGTCCAAGGGACTCTCAAGAGTCTTCTCCAGCACACAGTTCAAAAGCATCAATTCTTCAGTGCTCAGCTTTCTTTATAGTCCAACTCTCACATCCATTCATGACTACTGTATGTAAATTGCCCCTTCCGCTTTATAAATTGGGCTTCCCTGGTGGCTCAGAAGATAAAGAATCTGCCTGCCATGTGGGAGACCCAGATTTAATCCCTGGGTCAGGAAGATCCCCTGGAGAAGGAAATGGCAACCTACTCTAGTATTCTTGCCTGGAGAATCCCATGGACCAGGCAGCTTGGTAGGTTATAGTCCATGGGGTCACAAAGATTCAGACACGATTAAGTGACTAACACTTTCATTGTATAAATTATGATTTTGACCATATCTCTTGTATAATGCTTTTGGTAATGATTTCTTAAAAATGCTTAATTTTTCAGTTTATGAAGATTCAATTTTTACCATTTCAAGTGGAATTTGGAAATATCACTGCCTTACAGGCCTTTCCCCCTTCCTCTTTATGTTGATATTCTCTCATGTATGGTTAAGATGGTAAAGAATCTGCCTGCAATGCAGGAGACGGGGGTTCGGTCCCTGAGTGGGGAAGATCCATTGGAAAAGGGAATGGCTACCCTCTACAGTATGCTTTCCTGGAGAATCCCATGGACAGAGGAGCCTGGCAGGTTATAGTCCATGGGGTCACAAAGAGTTGGACAAGACTGAGCGACTAATATACACACATATTATATTTACACACATCAAAAATCTCACTAGACAACGTTATTACATTTGCTTTTGCTAAATCTATTTTAAAGAACTCAAGAGAAAAAGAGCAGTCTATTATATTTACCCAGATTCTCGCCATTTCTGCTGTTCTTCCTTCGCAAACAATATTCTAGATTTCTTTTTGCTGTAGTTTCCTTTAGCCCAAAGAGTTTCCTTTAGCATTAGCAATTCTTTTAGAAAAGATCTGCTGGCAACAAATTCTCTTATTTTCCTTCGTAGGAGAATGTCTTTATTTTACCCTAACTCTTGTAGGATGTTCTCTCTGTACATCAAACTGAGTTTGATGGTTCTTATTTTTTTAGCACATTAAAAATACTATTCTATATACAATGGAGTAAAGACAATCTCTTTAACAAGTGGTGCTGGGAAAACTGGTCAACCACTTGTAAAAGAATGAAACTAGATCACTTTCTAACACCGCACACAAAAATAAACTCAAAATGGATTAAAGATCTAAATGTAAGATCAGAAACTATAAAACTCCTAGAGGAGAACATAGGCAAAACACTCTCAGACATAAATCACAGCAGGATCCTCTATGATCCACCTCCCAGAATTCTGGAAATAAAAGCAAAAATAAACAAATGGGATCTAATTAAAATTAAAAGCTTCTGCACAACAAAGGAAAATATAAGCAAGGTGAAAAGACAACCATCTGAATGGGAGAAAATAATAGCAAATGAAGCAACTGACAAACAACTAATCTCAAAAATATACAAGCAACTTCTGCAGCTCAACTCCAGAAAAATAAACGACCCAATCAAAAAATGGGCCAAAGAACTAAATAGACATTTCTCCAAAGAAGACATACGGATGGCTAACAAACACATGAAAAGATGCTCAACATCACTCATTATTAGAGAAATGCAAATCAAAACCACAATGAGGTACCACTTCACACCAGTCAGAATGGCTGCGATCCAAAAATCTGCAAGCAATAAATGCTGGAGAGGGTGTGGAGAAAAGGGAACCCTCCTACACTGTTGGTGGGAATGCAAACTAGTACAGCCACTATGGAGAACAGTGTGGAGATTCCTTAAAAAATTGCAAATAGAACTCCCTTATGACCCAGCAATCCCACTGCTGGGCATACACACCGAGGAAACCAGAATTGAAAGAGACACATGTACCCCAATGTTCATCGCAGCACTGTTTATAATAGCCAGGACATGGAAACAACCTAGATGTCCATCAGCAGATGAATGGATAAGAAAGCTGTGGTACATATACACAATGGAGTATTACTCAGCCGTTAAAAAGAATTCATTTGAATCAGTTCTGATGAGATGGATGAAACTGGAGCCGATTATACAGAGTGAAGTAAGCCAGAAAGAAAAACACCAATACAGTATACTAACACATATATATGGAATTTAGGAAGATGGCAATGACGACCCTGTATGCAAGACAGGGAAAGAGACACAGATGTGTATAATGGACTTTTGGACTCAGAGGGAGAGGAGAGGGTGGGAGGATTTGGGAGAATGACATTCTAACATGTATACTATCATGTGAATTGAATCGCCAGTCTATGTCTGACGCAGGATGCAGCATGCTTGGGGCTGGTGCATGGGGATGACCCAGAAAGATGTTCTGGGGAGGGAGGTGGGAGGGGGGTTCATGTTTGGGAATGCATGTAAGAATTAAAGATTTTAAAATTTAAAAAATAAAAAACTAAAAATTAAAAAAAAAATAAATAAATAAAAATACTATTCTACTATTATTTTGACTTTTATTGTTTCTGATGAGAAATTCATAGACATTTAAGTTGTTCCCTTATAAATAATATACATTTTTCTCCTTTGACCGCATTCAAGATTTTTCTTTGTCTTTAATTTTCTGAAGTTTGACCATGGTATCTGTCTATGAAGTTTTATTCTTTTTGAGGTTCACCAAGCCTGGGAACATTTATGTGTGGGGGGGCAAAGTTTTCAACAATTATTATTGTAAATATATTTTTCCACTCCATACTCTTTCTGTCATTCTTTCGACATGAATATTAACTTTTCAGTATTGTCTCTGAGACTGTGTTTTTAAAAAAATCTTTCTTTTTCTTGTTCAGATTGGATAATTTCTACTGATCTGTCTCAAAGTTCACTGACTGACCTTCCTTATTTTCATTCTGCTATTGCCTCCTTCCAGTGAACTTGTCTGTTTTTACTACCGTATTTTTTCAGTTCTAAAATTGCCATTTGGTTCTTTTGTTTCTTTGTTGAAACTTTAAATTGTTTCATTCATTTCAAGAATGTGTGCCTAATAGAACATTTTTGCCATGGATGCTTTAACATCTTTTTCGTGTGTGTGTGCTTAGTTGTGTTTGACTCTTTGCAACCTCATGAACTGTAGGTTGCCAAGCTCCTCCATCCATGGGATTCTCCAGGCAAGAATGCTGGAGTGGGTAACCATTCCCTTCTCCAGGGGATCTTCCTAACCCAGGGATCGAGCACGGGTCTCCTGCAATTGCAGGCAGATTCTTTACTATCTGAACTATAAGGGAAGCCCTAGAAATGTCCCTAGAATCCAACTTAAAGGACTGCTCCTGGAGTTCTCTCTGTCTTCACTGATGCTCACATCTTGGTTTGACTCCAAGCTAAGCAATTCCAGAGGAGAAAAATGCTAAAGTTATTGATGACTCAGTGGTACTTTCAAAGACACAGTCTGTCCTCCAATCTGCTGGCTACTTTTTGCTTTTCAGAGTTCTCAAAACCTGGTTCTTACATTATGCCTGGGCTTTACCACTCTGTTTAGCCAGAGAGGCAGGGTACTGTGTGCTTACCCCATCTTACCTGGAAATGGAAGAGTCTGCCTATTTTCAGAGCAAGGCAATAGGCTTACACATGAGAAATGGCTATGAGCTTATTCATTAAAGTCAGAATGACTCAAATTTGAAACCCTGTTCTTACTTTACAGATTTGTCCAAATAACATGAAATATGTATTATCTCCTTCTAAGAGGGCTTCCATAAGTTAAATAAATTCCTTAAGAGCATACAGCTGGCGATTAGCATAAGCAGAATGTGAGCCCAGTTTGTGCTTGTGCTAGGGCCCATTTTTCTCCCAGCATGTGCTGATATCATATAATCATTTTATTACCTGCAAGCATAAAGCTTATGCTCTCCTTTCTCAGATAATGGTGATTGATGGCAGCCCTTTAAGGCTGGAATTGGATCATCAAGTCCCAATACAATTTTGTTCAATAAAACAATAAAAACCTAAGACAATTCATTGCTTTCTAAGCCTTTGTTCTTTCACAGTGATTTGTGAGGGGGATCACCACCTCTCTGGCTTTCTGCCTTATCCTTTGAAAACACAGCTGCCATAGAATCCTGACCCGTCACTCCAATTTTGCAGATAACCATTTCGTGAAAGAGAAAGAACTGAAGCTACTCATGCCAAATGCAGTGAACATACTTAAGGAGAAAACAATCCATTCTGTACTTGTGAAAATGAGGGACCTGTAGCTGGCAGCTGAGACCCAGAGAAGGACTCAGCTAATTCTATGCCCTTTACCTCTGGAAGGCATCAGGCCAGTAGTTTGGCTCCTTTTGGAGCCAAGGGATCTGATAAATATCGGTCAGTTTTAGGAGAAAACGTTTAATTCACCCAAGCATCCTTCTGACCCACTGGAATAGCTCAGTGACTTGGTACCGTTTCATCTGGTGTCAAAAAAGTCCTATTATATTCAGGCTACAGAGAAAAGAGTGACAAAGAGGACTAAGGAACTATGAGTGGAAAGCACTAATGTTATTACAGAACAGAGTGGGGTTCTGAAGTCTTCAGCTGTTAATGAGTTTTTAAATCACAAAGGCAAAGGATAGAGCCCTAAAATAAAATCAGGAGACTGCCTCAGGTTGGATTCTTTTAGTTGGTGGTGTTAGAAACCCACTTAAGTTGGTTTTAAGTTAAAAAGTGGAACAAAAATGTATGGGGAGGGGAGGGGAGGGAGGTCCAGGATGGGGGGGCACATGTATACCTATGGCTGATTTATGTTGATGTATAGCAAAAACCAGGACAATACTGCAAAGTAATTACCCTCCAATTAAAATAAATAATTTAATTTAAAAACAGCCTAATAACCAAAAAAAAAAAAAAAAGTATTATCTTAGGTCTCTTCAAATTCTAGGAGTTTTACTGGTTTCAGGCATGGCTCCATCAGGGTGCTCAGCAACATCAGGAGTCTCTTTCTACAGACTTTTCTCTCTGTTGGCTTTATTCTCAAGATAACTATCTGCATATGATGGGGGATGGCCACCAGCAGCTCTTGACTCCCACCCTAGCTCTTTAACAACCTGATCGCAAGATGAAAGTGAAAGTGTTAGCTGTTCAGTCGTGTCTGATTCTTTGCAACCCGAGGGACTGTAGCCCACCAGGGTCCTCTGTCCATAGAATTCTCCAGGCAAGAATACTGGCCTGGGTTGCCATTCCCTTCTCCAGGGGATCTTCCTGCCCCAGAGATTGAACCCATGTCTCCTGCATTGCAGGCAGATTCCTTACTGTCTGAGCAGATTCCTTACTGTCCTTACTGTCTGATTGGGGAAGCCCAATCAGAAAGATAGCATGCCTTTCTTAATAATTCCAGAGAAAGTTTTAAGGCAGATTCTCACTGACTCTTATGGACTTAACTTCAGTTATATGCCTACTTTTAACCATCACTCTGGTCATGAAGTTGCATTTCTCTCATTGTGTTCTTAGTTGCTCAGTCATGTCCAACTCTTAGAGACCCTATGGACTGCAGCCCGCCAGCCTCCTCTGTTCATGGGATTTCCCAGGCAAGAATACTGGGGTGGTTGCCATTTTCTTCTCCAGGGGATCTTCCTGACCCAGGGATTGAACCCAGGTCTCCCATGTCTCCTGCATTGCAGGTAGATTCTTTACCCAGTGAGCCACAGCATATATTGTTAGATCACTTTTGTAGATACCTAGGAAGGACCAGGGAGAAGGCAATGGCACCCCACTCCAGTACTCTTGCCTGGAAAATCCCATGGAAGGAGGAGCCTGGCAGGCTGCAGTCCATGGGGTCGCTTAGAGTCGGACACGATTGAGCAACTTCACTTTCACTTTTCACTTTCAGGCATTGGAGGGGGAAATGGCAACCCACTCCAGTGTTCTTGCCTGGAGAATCCCAGGGACGGGGGAGCCTGGTGGGCTGCCATCTATGGGGTCGCACAGAGTCAAACACGACTAGAGTGACTTAGCAGCAGCAGCAGCAGGAAGGACCAGGTCAATATGAATGCAAATCATATATCTGATAAAAGGTTCATTTCAAAAATATAACTTCCGTCTTTAGAGTGGACACTAATCATTTTCTTGATAGCTTCTGTACTGATTTTTTTCTTCACATTTTAAAAATTGACCAATTAGAATTGAATGCCAGAGGTTGCCAGTCTTTTTCCTTTCTTTCATTAATTTTGTATTAGAATGTTTATATCCCAGCTTGTCCCAAACAGTATTTGAGTCAGGTATGAAAGATATATACAATATTTCAAGTAGAATAAATTATAACCAATTAATTAAAACATCTTCCCAACCCAGGGATTGAACCCCGGTCTCCCACATTGCAGGCAGATTCTTTACCATCTGAGCCACCAGGGATGCCCATAATACTGGAGCGGGTAGTCTATCCCTTCTCCAGGGGATCTTCCCGACCCAGGAATCGAACCAGGGTCTCCTGCATTGCAGGCGGATTCTTTACCAGCTGAGCTACCAGGGAAGCCCAAATTAATTAAAATGTCCAAACAGAAAACACCCCAACAAGATAAAGAATAAATGGAGGGAAAACCAGGTGCAAGATTTGTTACATAAAATCTATATACCAAGGAATCCTAGAGGTTTGCTGGAGATGGGCCACAAATTTGCTTCTGTACCTCCTAGCATCTAGAGGAGGCAAAGACAATTGGTTATGAGCTTCATGTCTATACCTAGAAGCAAACGGTGGTGAAGGCCATCAACCAAGTACAAACTGAGTACAAGGCTTCTACAGGAATGACCTCATCTAATCCTCACAACAAAATGCAAGCCAAGTATTATCTTCTGAGTTTTATGAAAGAGGTGCTCAAGCTGAGAGCTGAGAGTTGGAAAGTGGTAAGGATGGGGACTTCTCTGGTGGTCCAGTGGCTAAGACTCTGTAATCCCAATGCAGGGAACCCAGGTTCAATCCCTGGTCAGGGAACTAGATCTCACATGGTAAAATTAAGAGTTTGCAGGCTACAACTCAAGATCCTGCATGATGCACCTAAGACCCAGTGCAGCCAAATAAATAAAAATAAATATTTTAAAATATATATATATAAAAGAAAGTGGTAAAGATGAAATTCACAACAGGTCTGGTCTCTCACTGCACTTCTCCACCATCAGCTGCCCTGGAAAAGTATAACTGTCTCTCGTACTGAAAAGCAGAAAGAATTTCTCGGAGGGCTGCTCAGAGGGAGGGCCCTGTATTAAGGAATGAGCGTAGCTGTCAATAACAGCTTTTGAGCAAACACAGAAACAGTTTACAGGTTATTTCTCATCTGGTTCCTAAATGCAAGCAGATGGCATCGTGCCAAAGTAAAGTTTGGCAAGAAGGCATCCTACAGGGAGAATATCCAAGACATGACAGGTCATCGCTATTTTATTCTCTAAACATGCTGATGTAAAAGCACTCCAACAGAGAGACTTCTGGTCCACAGCGCTGTCATGGAGGCCCTGGCAACCTGAGTCCACGTTCTACCTCTGGCATCTGACTAATGAACTCCTAAGAGGTCAGCTCTGCTTCAGTTAACACCTGCCGGGAGGTAATGAGCTGCAGCTTGGACCAAAGTTAATTACCCAGGTTAGAGGCAGAGGGAGGCTGTGCTGAACCCATTTTAGCCAGACACAGAGCTGTCAAGAACAGGAACGAGACGCGCGTTTGCAAGGAACCTGCAAAGGGGAGGGAGGAATAGTGGGAAGTGTTTGGGAGGCTGTGAATTTCAATCAAGCACAACCTTAATTAGGACTGAGACAGCTAAAAAAAAAATTTTTCTCATGTACTCCCATAAGTACCAGGAATGCCCATCACCATCTCAGCCTGATCCTAGAACCTGGTACTCTTCAATCATTTACCATTTATGTATGAAACATCCTCATTGCGGCAGGGCCAGGCTCTGCCAACCAGATTGGATCCTGCTCTTGTGGGCTCTGCTTCTAGGAGGTCTGAGCTCTGTCCCTCCACTGGACAGCTGTGGGAAACGACCTCAGGAGAGTGGATGGAGACGAAAGCGTCCCAGCTTCCTGAGTGCCAAATGCTTGACATCCATAAACCTCTAGGCCCCAAATTCTGGGATGAAGGACTAGCTGGTCTGTTTCTGTGTAGCTAAGGATGAAATTGGAATCCGGTTCTGTTTGGCTGTAAACCCCAATTCATTCCACAGCATCTCACTGCTCTTTGACTAGACCATCGAGAGAGCTAAAGTCATCCATCCCATTCCTGCATTGAAAATGCCTCTCTGAGACTAATTGTAACATTTCCCTTTCTTAGGAGAATCTCAAATGAAATAAATTAGCTCCCCTTTGTTATACAAATATGACACAGTACTCATATACCAGCAGCTACTCTTACACCAACCTTGATTATCCAAACCCCTAGTGAGGAGTAGAGATTGAACCAGCAACCTTGATATCAAAATACTATGGAGGATCCAAAACGAGGTTGTCAAGATAGCTCGAAGCAAACTCTAGCCCCTGAGGTCTGAGTTGGAGGTAAATTACATCACACTTTGCAAGCAACCGAAGAAGGAGATGACAAGAAGCTTGAGGAAGCAGATAGGAGAAGGGGCAACTGACAGCCCCACCATGGAGGACACAGAAAACCTCGAAAAGCAGATGGACCTCAGAAAGCTCATTATTCCTAAAAGCCAGCCCACTCAGCCCTGGATATTTCTAAAACCTCACAATATCATTGAACGTGATGAAGTTCCCAGAGGTGACTGCGTGCTGAAGAATATCAATAAGGCAGGGTTACCTGGATAGAACATTATTTGTATCAAGGTTCAATGTTAGTAAAATAGGATTGGTATGAGAGAAAATCTTGATTTTTTTTTTTCACGCCAGTTTCCCTCCTACTGACCAAAATTCTGGTAGATATTTAAAATTATCTTAAGGAAAATGGCCACGAATGCCCATAAACTAACATAATGAATTTTGGTTTTATTTCTTTGGGTATGTCTATGGTCCCAACTAATTGCTTTAAAATACCTCTTTTATTTCCATTTCTCTTGAGATAGGTGCTTAGGGCCACTGATTATGGAACTTACAGACTAACAAGGCATCTTCAAAGGAGATCGATGAATGGCATGGTGGTGTCGTAAACTTTGGAAGGATCAGAGGTCACTTCGTATCCCTTTTGTTACATAAGTTGCCATAGTGATGAGAACCGAGGCCGGAAGGAGACTGGATGTTAACAATAACAGATATCATTTCTAGGGAACTCACAACATGACAGGCATGATGCTTTCACGTTTAACCTTCAGAAGGAGCCCATGGTCTGCTTTTTGCAGATGAGGAAACTGAGACAAAGTAAGTTAAGTAACTTACACAAAGTTCATGATCTAGAGAATGACCTGAATTCAAATCTAGGTGGTCTAGCGCCACAACTGTTACTGACCCATTAATATCTGCTGCCTGGAAAAGGCGGTGAAATTCGAAGATGCTTACAAGACGAATGCGTCAGTTCAGTTCAGTCGCTCAGTCGTGTCTGACTCTTTGCGACATTTCTAGCTCCTGTAACAGGATAAACATTCAGTAAGGCTGTCACATCTTTTGGAAACCAATGTGGTCTCTTATAAAGTTACCCTGGGACCATGAAGGGATAGTCATTAGAGAGTGGCTCCAAGTACACACAATATTTTGAGATGTGAAGAAAAGCTGGATTCTTCCTTCCTAACCTGTTTCAAAGGCAAGAAGCCAGCAAGGCAGAAATCTGTGGGGTTGAGGGAAGAATAAGAGAGAAGAGGGCAACAGAGGATGAAATGGTTGGATAGCATCACTGATTCAATGGACATAGATTTGAGCAAACTCTGGGAGAGAGTGGAGGGCAGGGGAGCCTGACATGCTGTTCATGGGGTCGTAAATAGTCTGATATGACTTAGTAGCTGAACAACAACAAGAAGAGAGAGAAAAGAATGTGTCTTTTGGTTCCATAATAAGTACCTGTAGGCATCCCACAACTATATATAGAAGTTCACAGATATCATCCTTTTCTATAACACAGTATCCAATTATTCAAGATCTGGTCAAAGATAATAAATTACCATTTGACCCAGCCATTCCACATCTCGGTATTTATTCAAAAGAAATAAAAGTGTTATCCAAAGACTTGTAGACACGTGTTCATAACAGCTTCATATGCAGCAGACCTGAAGCAGAAACACCCAGCTGGGGTTGTGGAGTGAGTGGAAGTGACTGGATAAACACATATGATGCAATGCTGTGTGATAATAAAAGGTAATGAACTTTTGGCACTTCTCTGGTGGTCCAGTGGCTAAGACTCTGAGCTCCCAAGGCAGGGGTCTGGGGTTTGACCCCTGGTCAGGAAACTAGGCTCTGCATGAGTATGAAAGTGTTAGTTACTTCCATCGTATCTGACTCTTTGTGATCCCATGGACTGTAGCCCACTAGGCTCCTCTGTCCTTGGGATTCTCCAGGTAAGAATACTGGAGTGGGTTGCCACATCCTCCTTTAGGGGAATCTTCTTGATTCAGGGATCAAACCCAGGTCTCCTGCCTTGCAAGCAGATTCTTTAGCTTCTGAGCCACCAGAGAAGATCCCACATGCCACAACCAAAACTTAGCACAGCCAGATAAATAAATAAATATTTCCTTTTAAAGATAAAGATAATGAACTTTTGATATCTTCAACAGTGATGAATCTCAAAAACAAATATGCCAAGTGAAAGAAGTCAGACAAAAAAAAAAAGAGCATACATTGTATGATTCTGTTGATCTAATATCCTGGAAAATGCAAGCCAACCTATAAAGACAGAAAGCTGACCAGTGTCTTCCTGGGGATGAGAAGGGGTGGGGTGGAGATAATTGTCAAGGGACAAGAGGAACTTTGGCAGGGGAGTGCTTTCTTATTTAACTTCTGATGAAGGGAACTACTTGTGCCAGACAAGAAGTCATGAAACCCAGGGGTATGACAACGGAACTTTAAATCAGAAAGACTAGATTAGAGGAAGGAGACACATAGGAGTAATAAATAGAACAAAACTAAGCAACCGGATGGACTTCCCAGGTGGCACACACGGTAAAAAACTCGCCTGCCAATGCAGGAGACCTATGAGACTCGGGTTCGATCCCTGGGTTGGAAAGATCCCCTGGAGGAGGGCACAGCAACCCACTCTAGTGTTCTTGCCTGGAGAATCCCACGGACAGAGGATCCTGGCAGGCTCCAGTCTGTAGGGTTGCACAGAGTTGGACACAACTGAAGCGACTTAGCACGCACAAGAGACCAGACAGAAGGCACTGCTGTGACCTGGCTGCAGGTGCTGAAGGTGGGATTAAGCTGGTGGCCATGAGGAACCAGGGGTGAAGCCAGAAGTCAAGGAACAGAGTCAGGTGTGGGCAGTGAGCAGCCCGCTGAGGACTGGAGACTAAGGTGCGGTGGGTGCGAATCGGAAGAGCCCTGCGGCTCAGAAGCTTCCGCCGACGCTCTTCAGAGCCAGGGAGAACTAGGTCAGGAGAAGCTCTGGCCAGCGGACACACAGCTTCTGCAAGGAGCTTTGGTTTTCCTCTCCACATTGGAATGTCTGTGTCCCTTAACAGGGCAGGGTAGGCTACCCAGGATCACCTGGGCCGGGAGAAAACCCAAACGTTACCAATAATTCAACCCCCGTGCTCCTCTTCCGGTTAATTCCACAGCCTCTTCATCACTCAGCATTCACAGCTCAGAAATCCCCCAAAGTCTCCTGCCACTCCCCTGCCTCTGGAGCAATCTGTGTAACGAACACTGCTTTTCTTCCTTGAGAAAGTTTCCTTTGCAAAGTGCTTGCGACGCTACCAGCTACTCCCCGGAAATGAAAGAGACCAAGGGGGCAGGCTGTGCGCATGCGTGCTAAGTCCCTTCAGTCGTCCCGTGCTTTGCGATCCCGTGGACTGGAGCCCACCAGGCTCCTCTGTCCATGGAATTCTCCAGGTAAGAATACTGGAGCTCGGTAGCCACTCCCTCCTCCAGGGGATCTTCCCCACTCAGGGATCGAACCTGCGTTTCTTATGGCTCCTGCGTTGGCAGGTGGGTTCTTTGCCACTAGTACCACCTGGGAAGGCCCAAAGGAGCAGGCTGGGGGCATCCCATACCCTTGGTAACCAACCACTCCTAGGCCCCTGGAAGAGAACAGAAACTCTATATACCTTATGGCCCCATCTCCATAGGAAAGAAACTAGGCAGTTTGCTTTCTAAAGCTATGAAGTTACAGAGATGTCTCAATAAAGAAGGGCAACCAGTTCTAATGAAGTGGGGACTGATGTGGACCTCACACATGACAGCGGATTGGGTTTGTCAAGTGAAGCTGGGTGACTGTCATGCTTGTTATGTCTACTGCCAGGAAAAGAGTTTGCACTCCTTTCTTGGGTCCTTAGAGCTAGAAAAGATTTTTTTAGCATCATCCAGTCAACCACGGACTTGGCCTCAGTCCATGAGGTAGCAAAGAGTTGGACACGACAGAGCGATGGAGGACACATTCACACATCCAGAAAGTTGTTGCTGTTTGCTGTTGTTTTTCAGCATTTGGAAATATTTAAGGCTTTTAAGCCAGAGCGGATTTGGAGTAAAGGGTAGAAAAGAGCCCTTGTTTTCTCTCTGATATTATAGTAGAGCCTCCTTCAGAGAAGTAAAATGGCAACAATTTGGTGGCCAGCATCAAGGGCAGGGCACCTCCATCTGGTTGAAATTGTTTTCCAGCTTATAACCAGAAAATTAGCACATGCTTAGACTGGCTGGGACATAATTCTCTTTAATAATTGGTTTCCCTTGGCACCTCTGAGCAGCTTATTGGAGAGAAAAATCGAAGGTGCCAAAGGAAGACTGTGGTTTTATGGGTTCTGGCTTCTCAGATATGAGAAAGTGATAAAGGGAGCTAAGACTAGAAGAGCTGTTTATCCAGTTTACAGAGAAGAAGCTGCAGCCTGCGAAGCTGCCAGAACGACACAGTGGATAAGGAGCCAGGGCTGGGATTTGAACCCCACACGCTGCAGTCTCCATATCCAGGGTTTTTTTTTTTTTTTCCCGGCTACTTAGGAATCTACTTATCGACTCTCCTGTTCCTGAGGGATCATTGTCTAGCCATGTTGCATTTATCTCTGCACACATGTAGACCTGGCCAGTGAGTCTGGAAGTCTAAGTGGACTGGGGGTGGACTCTGGGAAAGAGGAGTCCATGGAGAAGAAAGACAGCAGACATTTACAACCTCTTTTCTGATCATGGGCTGCATTGCCTTTATGCAATGCCTGGAATTGTAGCAGCCTTCTTGAGGCCATGAGATAAGAATAAACCCTGCCTGATGACGGCATTTCAGAAAGAGGAAAAGAACACGAACATTTGTCACTAGGCACCTTAGTTTTTCAACCACGGAGAAACCTAGAAGATCCCCTAGCCTTGGGTGATGGAAAATAGACTAGATCTCTGCTCTATGACTACCAGTACAATAACTTTGATAGGAAAACTACAGAAGCCAAAGAATGCCAAGGACTGGCAGGAGCTACTAGAAGCTAGGAGAGAAGCCTGCAACAGATTCTCCTTGAGAGCCTCCTGAGGAAACCAAGCCTACTGACACCTTGACTTTGGGTTTCTTACCTACGTTTCTGTTGTTTTAGGACATCATAATTGTGGTAACTTGTTAGGGCAGCCCAGGAAATGAATACAGAAATCATGACTCAATTGACTCAAAGAGCTGCTATTGTTTTGGTCTGAATTGGGCTACATGTTGGCACCCCATCCAGCTCCTGAGGAATCAAGCCAGATTCTTCTGAGCTTGTCCTTTCTCTGGAAACATCTGCCTCTCAACTCTGAATATTCTAGGAAATGTACAAGAGACCATCATTGTGTTGCAATTCAATACACTTGAATTCACTCCACTTGAAAAGATTACATCTGTATGTTTGAAAATTCAGTTCAATTGTTGAGTGTGTCTTGGCATCCGTTCTTGCACCGAGCTCAAATTATCTTTATGGTATTATCAAAATTCAACAGTAGCATTAATTGTGCTGGGTCCAACTCTAATGGCTTCAAATAATTATTAGCAATTGCTCATTATCTCTTTTGGAAATCCTAAATATATACCTATTTTTTAAGACATTCAGTCACTGGGGCTGGAAAGGATACAGATTTCCATTCTTGGGCTAACATAGAACAGGGCATTATTCAGGAAAGTTAAAGTCTGTGGGTGGGTGGATGCCAATTTGGAATATTGATTGTTTTGATGGATAGGCTAAGCCTTGTTGGGATATCAAGCCTCCACTTTCAGATGTGAGGCTCAAAATAAGATGTGGGGTGTGAAGAAGAAACTGTTTCACTTTGTTCTCTAGGTCATCTAAGTCTCTCTCTTTCCACTCATTTCTCAGATCCCCATCATCTTGTATTAATGCCTTAAAACATTTGAGTGATCTTGACTGGTCTGAGTCTACGGTTGGTTGACCAGCTGGCTGGGGCTGGTAGATCTAGGATAACCTTGCTCACATGTCTGGTTGTTGGCTGGGGTGGAGGGTGAGCGGGCCACATGTTATCCATCATTCAGCAAGCTGGCTTGGCCTTGTTCATATGGCACCTGGTAAGTTTCCAAGAACAAGAGTGGAACACACAAGACATCCTGAGACCTCAGCTGGGAACCAGCAGAGTTAATCCCACCACACCCTAGTGACTAAAGAGAATACTGGGGCCAGACCATATTTATGGACTTTATGGACTTTGAACCAATCAATTTCTACTTTTTAAAAGAAAAGTTTCATTTTTTTTTTTTTTTTTTAGGCTGCTCTGGTCTTTGTTGCTGTGTGTGGGCGGGGGTGAAAAAGCAGACCCTTCCCTCTTGATCAGAGAAACTGCAAGGCCACATTGCAAAGTTATGGATGCCAGGAGTGATGAAGACTTGGAGACACTTTTGAACTCAGTCTAGCATACATGTGAGTTGTAGATAAAGAAATCACAGGACTTCCCTGATGGCTCAGTGGTTAAGAATCTGCCTGCCAGTGCAGGGGACACAGGTTCGATCCTTGGTCCAGGAAGATCCCACATGCCTCAGAGCAACTAAACCCGTATGCCACAGCTATTGAGCCTCTGTTCTAGAGTCTATACTCTGCAAAAGGAGAAGCCACCACAATGAGAAGCTTGTGTACTGCAACAAAGAGTAGCCTCCGCTCATGGCAACTAGAGAAAGCCTGCACACACAACAAAGACCCAGCCCAGCAAAAAATAAATAATTTTTTTCTTTAAAGTAGAAATTGCAAAAAAAAAAAAAAAAATCAGAGCTCAAGCGTGAGAACACTACATTAACAATAGGCACACTACTTCCCTTTATCAGCCCCCTGGGCAGTATCAGGCTTCCCTGGTGGCTCAGCAGTAAAGAATCAGCCTGCAATGCAGGAGACGGAGGGTGGGGGGGGCGGGGAACACAGGTTTGATCTCTGGGTCAGGAAGATCCCCTGGAGGAGGGCATGGCAACCCACTCCAGATTCTTGCCTGGGAAGTCCCATGGACTGAGCAGCCTGGTGGGCTACAGTCCACAGGGTCACAAAGAGTCAGACATGACTGAAGCAACTTAAGTTCTAAAAGAGCTAAACATGACTGAAGCAACTTAGCACCCACGCACACACATCATCTTTGCCTGATTGGTTGAAAGTCCTAAAGAAAGCCACTAACTTCATCTGCTCCTGAGTCACTCAGAGTCTGCACAAAAACCTGGGATCTTCTGTGTCTTCTCCTTCTTCTCCTGCTCTCTGATTTCAATTAACTATAACCAGAGATTCCAGGAGGAGAAGAGGGTGACTGACAGATGATGAGATGGTTGGAAGGCATCATCAACTCAATGGACATGAGTTTGAGCAAACTCTCAGAGGTAGCGAAGGACAGGGAAACCTGGTGGGCTATAGTCCATAAGGTCACAAGGAGTCGGGCACAACTGAGAGACTAAGCAACAGCAAGAGCTCCCAGAGCACAGATACCAGCAGCTTCCACGGCAACAGCAAAGCTTCCATGGATCAGTCCTCCCTTGCCAAGGTTTTCCTTCCAATTAAGAGTGATGAACCTCCCCATGCCATTTGAGCCTCCTGCCCTTTCTCCACCCCTTTTTCCAGTTCTGAGAGGGCTGAGTTCCATCTCTTGTGAGAGATGAACTTCTGGGTCTATGCTTGCAGCCAGGTGATGGGGTAAACATCTAGACCTGATGTTTGAATTGTACTCATTCTTGCTGCTGCTGGTTGGGAGTCTGTTTTCTTAGGAATCTGCATGAAAAGGAATCCAGAAAGAGGCGTGGGTCCTGGGGAGGAGGCAGAGAATGGCTTTTTAACTTTAATGAAAGGGAAAAAAATCAATCCATGGAACTAGGGCAGAAGCAGAAACTGGTTTCTGTTTGCCCAGCCTCAAGTCCTCCATGCCTTCCAGAACCCTAACCTTCCTTTGGGCTTCCCTGGTGGCTCAGTGATAAAGAATCTGCCTGCCAAGGCAGGAGATGTGGGGAATGCATACCATGAAACTAACAATTTGAAAATGAGGAATATGGATTCCTCTTTATCCACATGTCCATTTCTCCCCAAAATTTCCACTAACCCAAGCACAACACAGCACAGAGCCTCACGCAGTGCTGGTGGCCCCTCACTCCTCTCGTTTTTGGTTCTTTAGCCCTTCCCCTCAAGAGAAGAGCTATGGACACAAGGGGCATCTCTCTATCTCTTTCTGAAACACACCAATAGCCACAAGCTCATCTTCTACCCCAAATGGCTCTCCAGTGCATTATTTCAGACACAAACAGAAATTCATGGCCAGATCTTAAAGCAATATTTTCTCTTTATATCTTCACAGAAAAATATCAAGTAGAAAATATGCTAACATATTAGTGGTGGTTGGTTGGATTTTAGGTGATTTTTATTCTCGTCTTTAAAAACCATGTTTCTAACTAATTTTCAGTGGAAGATATATTACAGTGTTGCATAAGCATCCCAGAAAAAGAAATAAAGATTAAAACTTCATTTGTAGCCCACATAATGGTTAGGACCATTCTTATAGCACCACTTATTCTTAGACTCACGGAACCTGGGCTTTTCTGACAGTATGTAGGTTCAGGGCTCTGGAAGTGACATCTATGACATCTGAGCCTAGATTCTCTGGAAGGACTACAGGGACACTTTTTCCCGCTAAAGACTGATAACTCAGAATTCAGAGAGGTTGAGCAATTTCTGCAAGGTCACACAGACAGCAAGAAGCAGAGCCAAGATTCAGACTCAAAGGTCTGACTCAAGATAATGGTCTTCAACAAGGGCTTAATTTGCAAAATACACTAACGGCTCATACAATTCAGTAACAACAATGACAAAAAAGAATCCAATTGAAAAATGGGCAGAAGACCTAAATAGACATTTCTTTAAAAAAGACATATGCCCATGGCTGATTCATGTCAATATATGGCAAAAATCACCACAATATTGTAAGGCAATAAGCCTCCAATTATAATAAATAAATAAATTAAAAAAAAGGACACAGATGGCCAATTGGCACATGAAAAGATGCTCATCATCACTAATTATTAGAAAATACAAATCAAAACTATAACACAACACAGCACCACTGAACACTGGTCAGAAAGGTCATCATTAAAAAGTCTATAAGTAATAAATGTTGAAGAGGGTATAAAGAAAAGGGAATCTTCTTACACTGTTGGTGGGAATGTAACTTGTTGCAGCCACTATGGAGAACAGTATGGAAGTTCCTCAAAAGGTTGAAAATAAGAGTTGCCATATGATCCAGCAATTCCACTTCTAGGCATATACCCAGACAAAACTGCAATTCGAAAAGATGCATGTACTCCTGTGTTCATAGGAGCACTGTTCACAATAGCTAAGACGTGGAAGCAAGCTAAGTGTCTATCAACAGGTGAATGAATGAAGGAGATGTGGTACATAGATGCTATGGAATATTACTCAGCCATAGAAGGAGTGAAATAATACCACTTGCAGCAACATAGATGTACCTAGAGATAATTACACTAGCCAAAGGAAGCCAGAAAGAGAAAGATAGATACCATATAATCTCATTTACATGCGGAAATCTAAACTGCAACACACTGAACCTGTCTGCAAAACAGAAGCAGACTCGCAGAGATAGAGAACAGACTGTGGCTGCCAGGCGACAGTGGGGTGGGAGAGGGAGGGTCTGAGAGTTTGGGATTCGCAGGTGCAAACTTGTTTGTATAGAATGGGTAAATAGCAAGGGCCCGTATAGTACAGGGAGCTATATTCAATAGGCTGTGATAAGCCATAAAGGAAAGGAATAGGTAGATAGATAGATAGATAGTTAGCTGAGTCACTTGGCCGTGCTGCAGAAATTAATACAGTCTTGTAAATCAACTATACTTTGATAAAATTTTAAAAATAAAGGCAATGGTCTTTTCATTGCTGTAAATCTCTATCCAGAAAACTTGAAGCTAGAGATTCAAGGAGCCCAGCCTATGGAGAGAAAGATACCTGAGGACGCTGGAAAACACTTGGCCAGGTTATCGTTTGTGATTTTTGCAGGGTTTCCTGACATAAAGCTTGAGTGTAGAGGCACAGGACAGGCTACTGGAGGGACTGGCCCCCTCCCACTTCACCCCCTAGCAGCTTGCCTGTCCAGCACTCCTGATCACCACCTGAAACATTTCACCTGTGTGGAACGATGCTGAGAATAACTTCCAGAGCAATTACTCCTATCAAATGATGTGGCTGAAACATGGCCTTTTAAAAATGAATGTGATCAGACTCCATTTGGCTATAGTCATTCACAACACTGACTCATCCAACTTTTATTAGAACCAGAGGATGGTCACCATGGTTTTCTGCCTGGGAGTTTATGACCAAGTCCCCCCACCCCGACTCTGGAGCAAAAGCAACGTGAGCTACGGAGGATGTGTCTGCCTCCGTGTGCGTATTTGTGAGTATGTGCTTGATCGAGGGGTCAGGAAGACAGATCCCACACTAGGGAGGGCAGATTATCTCCTCCAACTTCTTCCTTCTAGGTTTGACCTCTGTTGTATCTAGAAGGCAATTAGTTAAGCATCAAATCTTGAAGTGATAAGACCTTGGTTATGAATAATCATGCTAAAACGGTGATATAATATACATCAGCTAAGAAATGAATCAGATTGTCTTGTTCCTTTGATCATTCATTTCACAAGCATTTTTTATATATCTACGTGTGCTGGGCACTGGGTTAGGTGCTGGGTCTCTAGTAGTTACTGAGAGAGGATCCTTGCTTTCATAGAGTTTCAAGTCAAGCTGAGGAAGAGAATGAATATATGAGCAAGAACATAGCAGATGCTGATGAGTGATGTGAAGAAAACAAAGCTGGGTGGGTGTCAGAGGGGTGGGAGAGGGTTGTAGGGGAGGGCTCAGGGAAGCCCCTTCTTCGGAAGTGACTCAGCTAAAGCCTGAAGGAGGAGAATGAATCAGCGTGGGGATTTCTGGGAGATGAGTTACAGGGAGACACTGCTATTTACTAGTGTGACCCTGGGAAATTTCTTTAGCCTCACTAGGACTCAGTGTACTCCCTTATGAAATGGGATAATAAGAGGCCATTGTCATGACTGAACACCTTAATCCATATGAAGCACAGTGGGTGGGGCCGAACCATAAGAAACTAATGACACTTGTTCTGACCTACAAAACAGCAATTTTTATCCCTCACCTGTATCTCTGTTTAATAAATGATGACTGTTACTACTCATGATTCCTGTTTATTGAGCACTTATTATATGGCAGGCACCGTCCAGTCTACTTTTTCTGGGCATGATCTCTAACCTCTATATTTTAATGAAGAACCCATTCAGTTCAGTTCAGTTCAGTTCAGTCCCTCAGTCCTGTCCGACTCTTTGCGACCCCATGAATCGCAGCACGCAGGCCTCCCTGTCCAGCACCAACTCCAGGAGTTCATTCAAACTCATGTCCATCAAGTCAGTGATGCCATCCAGCCATCTCATCCTGGGCCATCCCCTTCTCCTCCTGCCTCCAATCCCTCCCAGCATCAGGGTCTTTTCCAATGAGTCAGCTCTTCGCATGAGGTGGCCAAACTACTGGAGTTTCAGCTTCAGCATCAGTCCTTCGAAAGAACACCCAGGGCTGATCTCCTTTAGGATGGACTGGTTGAACATCCTTGCAGTCCAGGGGACTCTCAAGAGTCTTCTCCAACACCACAGTTCAAACGCATCAATTCTTCGGTGCTTAGCTTTCTTCACAGTCCAACTCTCACTTCCATACATGACCATTGGAAAAACCATAGCCTTGACTAGATATACCTTTGTTGGCAAAGTAATATCTCTGCTCTTGAATATACTATCTAGGTTGGTCATAACTTTCCTTCCAAGGAGTAAGCGTCTTTTAATTTCATGGCTGCAATCACCATCTGCAGTGATTTTGGAGTCCAAAAATATAAAGTCTGACACTGTTTCCACTGTTTCCCCATCTATTTCCCATGAAGTGATGGGACCAGATGCCATGATCTTCGTTTTCTGAATGTTGAGTTTTAAGCCAACTTTTTCACTCTCCTCTTTCACTTTCATCAAGAGACTTTTTAGTTCCTCTTCACTTTCTGCCATAAGGGTGGTGTCATCTGCATATCTGAGGTTATTGATATTTCTCCTGGCAATCTTGATTCCAGCTTGTGTTTCTTCCAGTCCAGCGTTTCTCATGATGTACTCTGCATAGAAGTTAAATAAGCAGGGTGACAATATACAGCCTTGACCTACTCCTTTTCCTATTTGGAACCAGTCTGTTGTTCCATGTCCAGTTCTAACTGTTGCTTCCTGACCTGCATATAGGTTTCTCAAGAGGCAGGTCAAGTGGTCTGGTATTCCCATCTCTTGAAGAATTTCCCACAGTTTCTTGTAATCCACATAGTCAAAGGCTTTGGCATAGTCAATAAAGCAGAAATAGATGTTTTTCTGGAACTCTTCTGCTTTTTCCATCATCCAGTGGATGTTGGCAATTTGATTTCTGGTTCTTCTGCCTTTTCTAAAACCAGCTTGAACATCTGGAAGTTCATGGTTCATGTATTTTTGAAGGCTGGCTTGGGAAATTTTGAGTATTACTTTACTAGCGTGTGAGATGAGTGCAATTGTGTGGTAGTTTGGCATTGCCTTTCTTTGGGATTGGAATGAAAATTGACCTTTTCCAATCCTGTGGCCACTGCTGAGTTTTCCAAATTTGCTGGCATATTGAGTGTAGCACTTTGACAGCATCATCTTTCAGGATTTGAAAGAGCTTCACTGGAATTCCATCACCTCCACTAGCTTTGTTTATAGTGACGTTGTCTAAGGCCCACTTGACTTCACACTCCAGGATGTCTGGCTCTAGGTGAGTGATCACAGCATCATGATTATCTGGGTTGTGAAGCTCTGTTTTGTACAGTTCTCCTGTGTATTCTTGCCACCTCTTCTTAATATCTTCTGCTTCTGTTAGGTCCATACCATTTCTGTCCTTTATCGAGTCCATTTTTGCATGAAATGTTCCCTTGGTATCTCTAATTTTCTTGAAGAGATCTCTAGTCTTTCCCATTCTGTTGTTTTCCTGTTTTTTGCATTGATCGCTGAGGAAGGCTTTGTTATCTTTCCTTGCTATTCTTTGGAACTCTGCATTCAAATGCTTATATCTTTCCTTTTCTCCTTTGCTTTTCACTTCTCTTCTTTTCACAGCTATTTGTAAGGCCTCCCCAGACCACCATTTTGCTTTTTTGCATTTCTTTTCCATGGGGATGGTCTTGAGCCCTGTCTCCTGTACAATGTCACGGACCTCTGTCCATAGTTCATCAGGCACTCTGTCTGACAGATCTAGTCCCTTAAATCTATTTCTCACTTCTACTGTTTAATCATATTATGAGTTGCATTTTCTAAAAGAAGGAATCAAGGCTCTAAGTGGTGAAGTACCTTGCCCAGACCCACACAGTCAGTACCTGGGACTGTCTGACCCCAAATCAATGCAGCTTCACCCCACACCCACAGCCTTCAGGATCCCAGTACAGCCAATCTGCCCTGAAGATACGCACTTGAGATTTGTTGAGAAAATGGAAATTGGGTCTTTCTTTCTATTTCTGTGATGACCCAGGGTCATCCTAAATCCTAAAGGCATCCCTAGACATCCCATAAACTAATTTTCAAGAAGACATTTAAAAAGGTTAAGGAAGGACTTCCCTGGTGGTCCAGTGGTTAAGACTCCACGCTTCTAATGCAGGGGCTGTGGGTTCAATCCCTGGGCGGGGAACTAAGATCCTACATGCTGTGCAGTGCAGCCTAAAATAAAATGTAAAAAAATAACTAAAAATAAATGAACATGGGATAGTATCTTTAAAAAATAAATAAAAATCAACAAAAAAGCTAAGGAGCGTCCTGCAAGTGACACCGTCATATCTGAGCTGGGATTTGTTGGAAGGTGAAGAGCATGCATGTTTAGTCCGCCAGGCTCCTCTGTCCATGGGATTCTCCAGGCAAGAATACTGGAGTGGGTAGCCATTCCCTTCAACAGGGGATCTTCCTGACCCAGGGATTGAAACTGAATCTGTGTCTTCTGTAATGCAGGTGGATTCGTTACCTGCTGAGCCATCGGGGAAACCCTGGAGGGCCAAGACAGAAAACCCTAAACAAGCCTTAACATGGAATACCCCTGACATCCACTGGGGAGGTTTAAACAAACTGATGCCTGGATCCCACCCTGGGAATCTGGGTTTGATTAGGGCCAGGATAGATATTTTTTTCAAGTTCCCCAGGTGATATTATCATGAAGCTAGGTTTGAGAACAATGTGTAAACAATATATAACCAGCAAGTATCTGGCCAGTGCAGCAAGGTGTCAGAGCACGGCAGCTGCTTGGGACATGGGGGTTACTCTCTTTAATACACAAGACACCTAGTGCAAAGCCAGACAGTATCAGGACCATCACTCCAGAATGACAGTTACTATTTTCTTCTTTGAACTCTACCCTAAGAGAAAGGTAGCAAGGGGAAAACCAGCATATCCCCCTCGGTTAAGAGCAAGAATACTGGCTGTGAACACTTGGATCCCTGCTCTGCTCCTTACTTGCTGTGTGACCATGAGCAGGTTACCAAACCTCTCTGACTTCAATTTTCTTATGTGTAAAATGTGAATATTGAAGCCTTACCCATGAGGGTATTACGCTTTCTGGTGGAGATATATATATATATATATATATATATATGTATGTGTATAAATATATATATACATACATATATATATATATACATACATATATATATATATATATGAAATGGTGGAGAAGGCAATGGCACCCCACTCCAGTACTCTTGCCTGGAAAATCCCATGGGTGGAGGAGCCTGATAGGCTGCAGTCCATGGGGTCGCTAAGAGTTGGACACGACTGAGCGACTTCACTTTCACTTTTCACTTTCATGCATTGGAGAAGGAAATGACAACCCACTCCAGTGTTCTTGCCTGGAGAATCCCAGGGGCGGGGGAGCCTGGTGAGCTGCTGTGGGGTCGCACAGAGTTGGACATGACTGAAGTGACTTAGCATTAGCATATGAAATGGCAACCCACTCCAATATTCTTGCCTTGAAGATTTCGTGGACAGAGGAGTCTGGAAGGCTACAGTCCATGGGGTCTCAAAGAGTCAGACACAACTGAATGGCTAAGCACACATACACACCTACACATCACAATATCTAACAGTTCGCGAAGTCTGTTCTTTAGTGACCTAATTAGGCGAGTTGTCAATACTGTCTTCAGTTCCCAGGTGAGAACAGGTGAATCAAGTCTTCTAAAATCTCCACTTTGTCAACACACTTGTGAAAGTAGTAAAGCATGTTTTGCGGTGTCTGTATACCTATTTAGGGGACTTTCCTCAAAAGATAGTAACCTAAGAAGAAAGGAACATTATTTAAGATGCAGGTTTCCAATTTCTGTGCAATGGTAAGTTTGAATTGCCCAATCAGAAAAATTCTCTGACAAATATATATTTGTCTATATATAAACAAGTATATAATATTATAGTTATCATACATATGTATTTTTATTTATTATATATTTTTATGGTATAAATATAAATAATATATTTATATATTATATTATAATAAATATATATATATTTGGCAATATGCCTGCTTGATGTCTAGTAAGTATTCAAATACTGATGTTATTTTTAAAAGACAGACAGCAGTAATTATGAAGTATCTACCCGCCTAGTTGCTGTGACGGGTACTTTCCTGTGTTATTTCCCTTCATCCTCACCACCGTCCGGAAGCTGGTAGTCATCTTCATTTTACACGTGAGGAAACTGAGGCTCAGGTTGGTTAACTAACTGTCGGGATCACACACACAGGAAATGGTGAAACTGGAAATAGGACTCAGGCGCGACTTTTTGCTCCACCACTGAGCCTCTCAAAGACTCAGCTTCAAATGTGACAAGGGAAATTACTCCCTAAGCCCAACCAGGTGGGTGAACTGTTCAGCCTCATCTCCCTCTGCAGACGGGGCTCTGCCGGCAGGTTAAGAGCATTTCCATTGCCTTGCTGGACCCCGTTTCTGATGTTTCTGAAGGTTTCCAACAATGAAGGTAAAGCCAGAGGACATCCCTCATTAAAACTCCCTCTCCTGTGTTCCAGGATGGCTCATCTGCCAGAACCTGATTTAGGCACAGAATCCTGGTGAGTGAAGGGGGGAAAGTTCAGAAACATGGGCAAGTTCTAAGATCCATGTGCCTCAGTTGGGAGAGCCTTCAATATGCTTTTTTATTCTTCACTCACATAAGCTCTTGATTAGAGATTCTGATTCAGTACCTATGGATGGGGCCAGAACTCTGTATTTAAACAGGCACCCCTGGAGATGTAGTGTCCATGGGCTTTACCGTGGGAGTGAGCAGTGGGGAGGGAGTCACAGGAAATGCTTGGTGCCATATTTAAAACCTCAACTTTGTTCTCTGTGATCTCAGGGGCTCAGCAATTGCTGGGCCAGTAGTCTCCAGAGACATGTGAGTTGGGAGCCAGTCCCTTGGGGAGCAGTCAAAAGAGCTGGTGTCCTAACCCTTTGATTCTCAGTGACAAGTTGGCAATTAGAGATCCCCACCTGGCTGCATGGCTTCCCTGGTGGCGCAGAAGGTAAAGCATCTGCCTGCAGTGCAGGAGACCCGGGTTCGATTCCTGGGTTGGGAAGACCCCCTGGAGAAGGAAATGGCAACCCACTCCAGTACTCTTGCCTGGAAAAGCCCATGGATGGAGGAGACTGGTATGCTACAGTCCATGGGGTCGCAAAGAGTTGGACACGACTGAGTGACTTCAATTCACCTGGTTGTACAGATGTCAGAGTTAGGCCATAAAGAAGGCTGAATGCTGAAGAATTAATGCTTTCGAATTGTGGTGTTGGAGAAGACTCTTGAGAGTCTCCTAGACTGCAAGGAGATCAAACCAATCAATCCTAAAGGAAATCAACCCTGAATGTTCATTGGATGGACTGGTACTTGAAGCTGAAGCTCCAAGACTTTGGCCACCTGATGTGAAGAGCCGTCTCATTGGAAAAGACCCTGATGCTGGAAAAGATTGAAGGCAAAAGGAGAAGAGGGTGGTGGAGGATGAGATGGTTAGAGAGCGTCACCAACTCAATGGACACGAATTTGAGCAAACTCTGGGAGATAGGGGAAGACAGGGGATCCCGGCATGCTGCAGTTCATGGGGTCACAAAGAGTCAGACACGACTTAGTGACTGACAACAATAATAACAACCGGGTTGTATGGGGTTGAGCTAGGGGTGAGATTATGTCTCAGATTTTCCTACCCATTTTGAAGAATTTTCTCAGTTACCCCACTTACAGGAGTCTCTCTAGTAGTTTCTGGATTTCTCCAGAGGGAGCTGATCTGTGCCATAGCCCAAAAAACAAAAAACAGTAGGCACAAGGGCTGAATTCACACCTGGCCCCTATGAGTTGCTCAGTGACGGCCAGGTTCTGTCTGGGGAGAAAGACAATACATAAACTTTGGGCCAAGTGGCATTTCTTACCTGGTTGTGAGCGCATCTTGTCTGCATCATTGTATCTCATCTAGAGGTAGGCACTGCTCAAAAACCTCATTTCAGGTGACTCTGCCAATGCATCCATTTTCCTTTCCCTGTAGGACGTTTGGAATGGCCAGATGGACAGAGATGGGGATTCCATATCAGTTCTGGTTTATGAATGTCAACAGGGCTGTTTATTCCCTGGGACCATTTTACATACGGCTCTTATAGTCTCATCATCACCATCAAAGTGTTTTCCGGGGTGTTCCACTGAACAGAGTCCTTTGCACATCCAGATACATGCACTGTGGGCCAGGGAGGTCTACGCAGAGCAGTTATACGTTCCAGCCACAAGTTTTTCTTCCCCTTCCTTGGACATGCCACACTCCATTTTTCTAGAAGGGCTTTGCACAGGCTCTTCTTTATGTCCAAATGGCCTGCTTCACCTTCTTCATCTAGTTAACTCCCGCTCAGTCTTCATGTAATCACAGTTGACTTTCCTGACCTCCTAGCCTAGATCATGTTGCTTTGCTGTGCCCTATCTGATAACCACATTCTTTCCTTCAGAAGCTTTACCTCACTTTGCAATTGGAGGTCAGTTAGTGAGACTGTTTGGGTCTTTTCCATTAGACCAGGAACTCTTCTCATTCATCATAAAGGTTCCCAAGCCTTACGTGATGTTTGACTCAAAGATATTCAATGAACATCAATGAAAAGAAGGAAGAAAGGAAGCAAGAAATGAAAGGGGGAGGGGAAAATGGAGGGAGGACAGGAAGGAGGAGAAGGGAGGGATTAGGTTCATGATGAAAAGAGAAACCCTTAGAACGTGGAAGCAAGGTCCTCTCTCTTCCTCTGTGATCAGAAATCGTACTTCAGGTGTTTGTGTCCTGAGATTGTTGACCCTGGAAAAACTCAAAATGAGTCTTATCATTCATTTTCTTGGCTGGTCAGACTGGCATTCAAAAATTGGGTATCAGATGAAGAGAGGACAGGTTTATCATTGATCGAATATCTTTCGTGAGCTGTGTTTGCGATCAGGCAGTTTGCCCATGGGACGTTCTGACCCTCTGCCAGCGGTGTGGCCAGCCTGCTCTTGCAGCACTACCATGCTGCTGCTGTTTAGATGCTTAGTCATGTCCAACTCTTTGCAACCCCACAGACTGTAGCACGCTAGGCTCCTCTGTCTATGGGATTTCCCAGGCAAGAACACTGGAGTGGGTTGCCATTTCATTCTCCAGGCATCTTCCTGACCCAGGGATCGAACCCATGTCTCCTGCACTGGCAGGCAGATTCTTTATCTCTGAGCCGCCTGGGAAGCCCAGCAGCACCTACCATACTGTGCAGTAGTTGTCTGCTTGTCAGTGTTCCCAACTAGACTTCAGGCACTCAGAGCATGAGGACCTTTGTCGAGAGGGTTCCACATTAAACATTGCTATGTGGTAAAGGAATGGAGACCAGATGGCTCTGTCCACGATCCTGCAGGGAAACACATTTGAAAACACAGCAACAATCAGAGTGAGAGAGTCCAGACAAAGAGCTCAGAATTGTTTAGTAAATAAAGGAATAGTGCGCCCTGTAAGCGCCCATTATGAAAAAGCTGAGAGTTGAAGAGTTGCAGGTTTTGTCTGTTTGCTTGTTTATCTTTTCTTTTTTCTTTCTTTTTCTTTTTACTAGCACAGGAGAAATGAATAGAGCAGAGAAGGCCGGTAATTCAGTTAAGCTGCCACTCACAGAATGAGGAACCAGAGGAAAAAACAGAGCCACACGTTAGATTGAACGCCTATCGCATGCCCGAGTATTGGGCTGGGCAGACAGCAGAGGGCGGTGAATAGGGTATTGGTTCTGCAGTCAGGATGATCTGGGCTCAAGCTCTGGCTCCACAAGTTCTTAGCTCTGTGATCCTGGACACCACTGCCCCATACCTTGGTTTTCTCAGAAAAGAAGTGAAAAAATATGCCTACTATATTGAGTTGTTGTAAAAATTAATAATTGACAAAGATGCAACGAGCAAAAAGAAACAGATGAAAACAGATGGCAAATGGAAAATGCCTTGCATACTGCAGATTGGGTGCTTTGGGGGAGTCTTTCTGAGAAGAGGACATTTACCTTGTGATCTAGAGAGTGAATAAGACAGTGGAGGAAGCAGGAGAGGAATCTTAGACTATTCAGTGCCAGTTGTGGAGGGTCCAATGCATAACGAAGGCCAAAGTATTCAGAGACCTGATGGATGGACAGCATGTCTGGAGTACAGAGAAGAAAAGAGGTATATAGGGACTTCCTTGGTAGTTCAGTGGCTAAAGCTCCAAGCTCCCAGTGCGGGGGCCTGGGTTCAATCCCTGGCCAGAGAACTAGATTCCATACGCACAACTAAAGATCTCATGTGCTACAAGGAAGATCAAAGATCTCACGTGCCACAACTAAGACCCAGCACAGCCAAATAAATATTTTTGAAAAAAGAAAAGTGGTATCACATTCAGGCAGAGGTTGAATCCCATTGTGCCTTAAAGGTCATTGATGGAGGTGGGCTGATTCCAAGGGATGAGCAGGAAATAGATTGAGGATGAAGGCAAGGGTGGTAGCAGAGAGACCGCTGCTGTTGCGGTGGTGGAGGTAGAAATGGAGAGAGGTGGACGGAGGGAAGGAGGCAGGGTGGGATGGGTGAGTGGGGTGGGGGCTGAGGGAACCAGGTCAGAGAAGGGCTCTCTGCTTTCTGCTTTGGGCTTGACGGGCGGTGCCACCACCCTCTGTGGTGGGGAGGGCCGCAGGACGAATGGCACACTTTAGGACGAGATGAAGATTTTAGTTTTGGGAGTGTTAAGTCTAGATTACAGTTAGACATCCAAATGGAAATGTCAAGTAGGCAAAAAAAAAAAAAAAAAAAGAAATACAAGTCTGAAGCTCTCAAGGGAGATCCAGACCAGAAATACGAATTTGAGGGTTGTCAGCCTACAGCCTGTGCTGAATGTCACGAGACTGACCAGAGGTATGGAAAACAGGGAGAAAGAATACCCTGAGGAAAGGAGATTGAGCTTCATGGGCTCTGTAATCACACACACACACACACACACACACACGTACGTGTGTGCACACACACACACACACACACCCCATGGATGATGAACTGGGCACAAAGCTATTTGAATTCTGCCTCTGCCCTTTACAATCTTTGAAATTTTATGCAAGTTACCCCCACCTCTCTTAACCCCATTTCCCTTATCTGCAAAATAGGAGGATGTTATGAGCATTAGAAATGATATGTGCTAATACCCTGGGTATGTCATAAAGGCACACAAATGATAAAAAGCTTGGGGGCTGGTTCTTCTCTGATACCCTCCCCCACCAACTTCCCAGCTTCTGTCCCCAACTCTGCAACTCCTTGATTCATGCCATATGCGTTCCTAATCTCCTTCCAAACCCCCAGCAGCAAAAGGCAGATCACTGATAACTCTCTGTGGGGTTTCTTTGATTTCCGATATTCCTCCACTTTCTTGCCTCTGAGTAATAGCTGGCTCATCTGAACAATCTCCAAACTTCTCAAGTGGAAAAAAAAATAGACTATTCAGGATGATCCACTTTCTAAGCTGCATGCTAATAAGTGGCATTCTTATTGTTATTATGTTTGCTTTCAAATCAGTGAGAAATCTTATTAGCCAGGGTAGATGGGGAACAATATTACCCAGTGGTGTGGAGAAAATGAAAGTTATTCTTAGAAAACCTTTCTTTGGATTAGACCCCGATGTTCACTGGGTAGTCAATGATGTCAGTAGATAATCTGGAGGTGATGTCAGCGGGTGTTGGGGCAGGGCTGCAGGAGACGGAGGAGAATGAATGGAAAATGGTGTGTCTGTGCAGCGTAATGCTGGCCACGCCTCCTCCTCACCTCCAACATCCCTCAACCTTTAACCAACATCCTTCCACTATGAGACTTGCACCAGGCACTTCTTAAAACTGCACATGAGGCCAAAGGGAGGGTGATAAAGACCTCAGGCTCTGGACCCACGTAGATTAGGCTCAACTTTGTTTGTTTGTTTTTTCCATTGCCCATGTGACCTTGAGCAAGATACTAATGACTTTGGGTGTCCCTGTACTCATCTGCAGCCTGGGAAAAACAATACCACCTGCCTCAGAGTTGGGTTGTGAGGATTAAATGGGACAATTGTGGAAAAAATTAAGGCCATTAGTGGTAATGTGGTTATAACTCCATCAATGTCCATTTTTACCACCCTTATTTAGTGATCCTCTTATTTTTTAAGGCAGATGCTAATATTACCTCTTTCCCTCTTGCCCTCTTCTCCCAACTTACTCAAACTGAAGCTCAAACAGGTTGGAGGCATTGCAGCACTATTTACCATAGCCAGGACACAGAAGCAACCTAGAAGTCCATTGACAGAGAAATGGATAAAGAAGCTGTGGTGCATACATACAACGGAATATTACTCGGCCATGGCAAAGAATGAATGTGAGTGAGGTGGATGAACCTAGAGCCGTTACACAGAGTAAGTCAGAAAGAGAAAAAAGAATACCATCTGTTAACATACATATATGGAATCTAGAAAAATGGTACTGATCAACCTATTTGAAGGGAAAGGATGGAGGCACAGACTCCATCACTTACAGGGAACGGACTTGTGAACTCAGTAGGGGAAGGAGAGGCAGGACGGATTGAGGGCGTGGCATTGGCATATAGACACTGCCACGTGTAAACCAGATGGCTGGTGGGAAGCTGCCGCAAAACACAGAGAGCTCAGCCTGGCGCTCTGTGATGACCGAGACAGGCATGGGGGGCAGCGGGAGGGACACTCAAGAAGAAGGGGACATGTATAACTGTGGCTGATCCCTGTTGTTGTATTGCAGAAACCAACTTAACACTGTGAAGCAATTTTCCTCCAACTGAAAAAAAAATGAGGCTGGAGGCTGGCTCTGGAGATCCAAAGAGACATGTGTCTGATCTGGGATTTGAATCTTAGTCTCCCCTGTTTGCAAGGCTGGCATTGCTTTTTCTGCACCCATAACCTGGAATATGTGATGGAAAACTAGTGACCAGACCTCCAGGGAGACTTGGGACTGACTGAAGGAAAGTATCCTGGGGTGGCCGTGGGTAAGAGGGATGAAAGAACCTGATCACCCTGAAGACATGCCTGCTGTGTTCAGCAACGCACATTCACACGTTCCAAAAATGCTGACTGAACTCCTAAGAGTGCCAAGAACTGGGCCAGACGCTGAAATGAGTAAGAGGAGACTCAAGAGTCTGCCTTCATGGAGCTGACAGCTTAGGGGTGGGGGACTGACGTAATGCAAATAGATAATTGCCAAATATGAATAAAGGCAAAATTGCAATTGATATCACTTCTACATTGAGGAAGTAGAGTCCCTAACACACACACACACACACACACACACACACACACACACACACACACACCCTGGGTCCCTGACCTAGACTGAGGGCTTGGAGGACACTCTCCTGAATAATTATAATTGTTATTATGGATAATAATGATTAGTGCTTTTACAGCATTTCTACAGGCCAAGGCTCTGAGCTTTCTTGTTATGTTTTATGTATCAGCCTCAGAGCAGCTCTATTCTTTATTGCTACTAGTGTGTCTATTTTGTTGTTGTTCAGTTGCTAAGTCTTGTCCAACTCTTTGCAACCCCATGGACGGCAGCATGCCAGGCTTCCCTGTCCTTCACAATCTCCCAGAGTTTGCTCAAATTCATGTCCATCAAGTTGGTGATGCTACTGAACCGTCCCATTGTCTGTTGCCCCCTTCTCCTCTTGCCCTCCATCTTTCCCAGCATCAGGGTCTTTTCCATTTTAGAGATGAGGAACTGAGATTCAGCAAGGTTGATTGGTTTGCCCAAGGTCACACAGCCACAAATGCAGAGCTGTACCAGGCAGCTGGCTCAGAGTCGGTGGCCTTACCCATGCTGAGATCTGAAGGTTGTGTTGGTTTTAACTGGACAGAGGGAAGAGGCAGAGGATGGCCCACCCAGGATCCCTTTTCCACTAGGAGGACAGAGGGTGCTCAGGACTGAACGCAGCTGAGTGGACATAGAGCTCGGGGAGCTGAGTGCGCAACCAGAGAGAAAGGTGTAGGTGGACCAGGAACGGCCTCCAGCCCACAGGAGAGGCTTTGTTTCTTACCAGAAGAGCCATGGGTACCCATGGAGCAGTTTTAAATGGGGGAGGTCACATGATCTGCATTTATTAAAAGTTCACTCAGGCTGTTTCATGAAGCACAGGTTATCGTTGTTCAGTCGCGAAGTCGGGTCTGACTTAGCGACCCCATGGACTGCAGCATGCCAGGCTTCCACAGGTTGAAAGGCAGCAAAAGAAGTAGGGAGATGGATGCTGAGAGAATTCCATCATGCTGAGATGAGATGTGGATGAGATGAGATGAGATGACGGAGCCTGGACCAGACAGGGGATGGCAGAGCAGGAGCAAAGCTGATGGATTAAAAAAAAAAAAAGTCCTTAGGAGGTGAAAGGGCTGTGACTTTGTGATTAGGTGGTGCCGTGGGTGAGAGAGGAGGAGGATTCAATGCGTCCTCTTTGGATCCAGGGCATAGAGAGTGGTTCACCATACCCGAGACCAGGTTTGAAGGTGAAGGAAGAGGGAGACATTTGGTCACAGTTTGGGCTCCAAAGTGACTCAGCAGGTTGTAGACTAACTGGGATAAGATCAATTCTTGCAGCTGGGCCCCAGTAGCCACCATTCCAGAACAGGATGGAGGTGTTACTTCTGAGTACAGCATGTAGAGGGGTCCGAGTCAACTGGAAGTACTGTATGAATCAGTCATGTGACTCGGCCGCCCCAACACTCATAATACTCTCAGGTTATGCCCGCAGGCAACACCTAGGGAATGGCATTTGCAACCTACCTGTCATACAACAGGAGTTGGCAGACCCCCACCATGTCGTGATGGCGACCAAGGGAAACATACAGAGCTGTCTGAGCATTTGTTTTGTGTTGAGCACATCGCACGTAGGCCTGCAGATCTCCTCCTAACCTTCTAATATGATAACCCTGTTGACAAGCAGACGGCAGCTCAGATGTTTAAGTGACTTGTTGAAGCCGGTGCCTCTTGTAAGAGACAGATGAGACACTGTAATTTGGGTCAGCCTGACTCAAGCAGTTACGCTCTGCCCACTATACTGTCTTGTCTCTCAAGACAAAAGATGAAGAGCTGATACAATAGGAGGATACATAGCTTTGAAAATAAAGAAAACTTGGTGCAACTTGATATTTATTTCCTGATACAGATTCCTCATCTGTGAAATGGGGATAATACTACTACCGACTTCCTAGGGTTATTCTAGGAATGAGCAATACCGTGCTGGTAAAGCACAGATCTGGGTCTGACACATAGTCCTTCAGACAGGTAAGATTTTATTACCATTATTATTATCTTTATTGTTATTACTGAAAAGGAATTAAGGCTTATTTGATAGCTCAGTTGGTAAAGAATCTGCCTGCAATGTGGGAGACCTGGGTTCAATCCTGGGTTGGGAAGATCCCCTGGAGAAGGGAAAGGCTACCCACTCCAGTATTCTTGGGCTTCCCTGGTGGCCCAGCTGGTAAAGAATCCGCCTGCAATATGGGAGACCTGGGTTCGATCCTGAATTGGGAAGACACTCTTGAGAAGAGAATGGCTACACACTTCAGTATGCTGGCCTGGAGAATTCCATGGACTGTATAGTCAATGGGGTCACAAAGAGTCGGACATGACTAAGCAACTTTCACTTTCACTTTTCACTTTCTGGTGGTTCACTGGTTAAGAATCTGCCTGTCAGTGCAAGGGACATGGGTTCAATCCCTGGTCCAGGAACTAAGATCCCACATGCTGCAGAGCAATTAAGTCTGCATGCTGCAACTACTGAGTTCACATGCCCTAAAGTCTGTGCTCTGCAACAAGAGAAGCCACGACAATAAGCCCGCGCAACACAACTGCAAAGTAGTCCCACTCATTGTAACTAGAGAAAGCCTGTGTGCGGCCATGAAGAGTCCATGCACCGAAAGAATGACCCAGTGCAGACATTGAATAAATAAATCTTAAAGAAAAAAACCCCAGAGAGGGAATTGCACTTAGCTGAGATGAATCCAGACGACAAGATGACAGCAAATAGAGATAAGAAGCTGGCTTGTCTCCATGGGGCCAGGAGAGCCGTTCAAATAGGTAGAGCTGACCCACAGTGCAAGGAGCAACTTCAGGAAGTGGTGAGCTGTCCATCACAGGAGGCATGCAAATCTAGGCTAGACGACCACTTATAGAAACAACCCATGAGTGGTCTGCTCAATCACACCGAGTCACGCAACCTCTGTTGGCCCTTTAAGCTGAAAATCTGATTCTACCTCCCGCACCTGCTCGAAAGTGACAACTTTTGTTGTGACGTGGACTAAATCTAGGGCACCTGTTCCAAAAATAGCCAGCGGGTAAGGCAGGAGGAGGAGCTGGGGCTTGTGTTCGTCACCTTCCCTTTGACTCAGTCCTCAAGGATGTCACAAGGGCTGACGAGACACTCACTCTGAACCATCCCTTGACTTTCTGCAGCATCTCACCTAGGGCAGCCTCCTCCCCCCAACTCCATCTGCCCCTGAGAAGCCCAGCTTGTGGCTGCCCCTAGGGGAAGATACCCTAACACTGGCCCAGGTATGCACCCCAGGAGCACCTGCCCTTCCCCCTTTAAGGCACTGATTCAGAATCTCAGGAAGTCATCCCTGTGAAGGATGAAGGATGCCTTAAGAGCTTAAGGCAAATTCACCCTCGAGACCTCTTGAGGCCTCATAGGAGGGCTTAATTGATATTCAGCCAAATGAGAGCCCCTCTAAGATAGGGATATTCTATTCAGCTTAGTCAGCCACACAGTTTAGTAGGGCCTTGCACATAATACATGCTCAGTAAATATCTAATAAATGAATATTAGGAAAAATGAGCAGGGATTTGATGTAATTTATTCATTTGACAAATATGACATCTACTGGGTTTCAATTCCACTCAGTGTTTACCATACAATTTAACACAATTGCTAGTGTGCAGTTATAGATTTAGAAGAGATCTCCAGGCAAAGAGCAGTTCCAAACTTCTTGACTAGAAGGCTATAACTGATACTGCACTTTTTATTTCCAGGGCTTGGATGGATGCAGGATTTGCTCATGTGCAGCAAAAGATGAGAGACAGAAAAATAGTTGGAACACTTTGGATAAATGAAGTCAGACATACTTGGCCTTCTCCTGTGCTCAGCTTTCTCTCTCTCTCTCTCTCCACACACACACACACACACACACACACACACACACACACACACACACACAGACTTAGTCTGCTCCTCTTGAGCACGGGTTGAAATTAGTGACTCATTTCCTTCCCATAGACTATGATGGAAGGGCTGGTGGTTCACTCACGAGACTGTTTTATAGTAGATTTCTCTTTCTCTGTCTCTCTGTCTGTCCCTCTGGGTGTGTCTCTCTGTCTCTCTCCCTCTTATCACCCCCTCTCCCCAGACAAGTCAGATATCATGTTGTAAGCACTCAAGCATCCTTATGGAGAGACCCACATGTTGAGGAACTGAGGACTCCCCCAGAAATCATGTGAGTGAGCTTGGAGGAGCTCCTCAGCCCCAGGCAAGCCTTCAGATGATGGAACCCTAAGTCACCACCTTGACTGCAACTTCACGAGAGACTCTGAGTCAAAAGCACTCAGCTAAGCTGATTTTTAAATCCCTGACCCACTTTGAGGTAGTATATGTTTGAAGGTATTAAGTTTGGGGGCCACTGGTTTTGTGACAATAGATAAGTGATGTGGTTTTCATTCCCACTGTTGATACAAACTTAGATAGTAGTCAGAGTCCAATCAGATAAGAGCCACGAGGAGATAGATAATAGATAGAGAGGTAATAGATAGATGATAGATAGAGATAATAGATGATAGTGTGTTGTGTTCAGTTGCTAAATCGTGTCCGACTCTTCACCCCATGAACTGTAGCATACCAGGCTTCCCTGTCCTTCCCTGTCTCCCGAAGTTTGTTCAAACTCTTGTCCATTGAGTTGGTGATGCTACCTAACCATCTCATCCCCTGCTGCCCCCTTCTCCTTTGCTTTCAATCTTTCCCAGCATCAGGGTCTTTTCAAATGAGTCAGCTCTTTGCATCAGGTGGCCAAAGTATTGGAGTTTCAGCTTCAACATCAGTCCTTCCAATGAACACCCAGGACTGATCTCCTTTAGGATGGACTGGTTGGATCTCTTTGCAGTCCAAGGGACTCTCAAGAGTTTTCTCCAACACCACAGTTCAAAAGCATTAATTCTTCAGTGCTCAGCTTTCTTTATAGTCCAACTCTCACATCCATACATGACTACTGGAAAAACCATAGTTTTGACTATGATAGAGATAGATAATAGATAGATATGGAGAAAGATGATAGATTTGACCTTAGGCAATTGCGGAAGCTGAGTGAACAGTGTCTGTAAGGTCTTGTCTCCATATCTGCTGGTGAAGATTGAAGACCCCAGGGAAAGTCACCGGGAAGGGCAGATAGATGTAAAAGGAGAGAGGAAGAACAAGGGCAAAGTGGAACCCATGAGAATGAGCCTGGAACTCACGATGAGAGAACAGAACCTGTGTTATTTCTCACTGCCTCCCGCCTTGATGAGGTAGAGTCCTGCTGGAGAAGCTGACATCCTTGACACATCCTTGGAACTCAACAGGCACCTGGATTCGAAACTGGAAAAGCTGAAGAGGGACCCAAGGGATGGCAGAGCAGGTCAGCCAGCAACCCTTCCCCAATGAAATGAGTCAGATAAAAAACATATATGCACTACCCTGAAAACAAGTTACTGCTTTCTCCCTCCAAATCTCCCTTCATTTCGCTTGTCAATGCCCCCGAATCAGGAAGGTGACACAGTATAAAAGCAACATATTCTCTCAAGTGGTCTCATCCACAGACTCAGTTTTTTGTTTTTGAAGTTACCAATGCTATTTCAAACTTTATTTCACAATGTTCATTCGACAAAACTTCCTAAGGTTATATTATGAAAAGAAAGAGAACAGCTATTTCAACCAATCCTGAACAACGACAGTCCATCTAAAAGTCTAGCACTTCACGTGACAGCCTCAACTGGAAAAGTAAGACAACATTATACAGGGAAAAAAATAATCTCCTTTGGCAGAACAAAAAGAAAACAAAAGGAATTTCTTGAATCAACTCAAGTTGTGGACAGACCTGATATGGAAACTTAGCTAGTTCAAAGTACTCAGAGAGCCCATCATTAGTGTATGACCATGGGCAAAACTTGGGTTAGTGTTCTGTGCTATATACAAAAAAAGAGGAAAATTCGTATTGGAAAATGAAATTAATCAACTTTTAAGACTCTGCTGCTGCTGCTGCTGCTGCTCAGTCGCTTCAGTCGTGTCCGACTCTGTGCGACCCCATAGATGGCAGCCCACCAGTCTCCCTCGTCCCTGGGATTCTCCAGGCAAGAACACTGGAGCGGGTTGCCATTTCCTTCTCCAATGCATGAAAGTGAAAAGGGAAAGTGAAGTCGCTCAGGTATAATAGAAGAGACTTAGTTTCAAATAACCTAGGGAGAGTCCCAGAGACTAACAAGTTTATAGACTTATCTTCTAAATGATATGGGACTGAGCAAAAAGGAAGGTCTTTAGTAATTTGAAGTATGGATAATTAAAAATAGTTAACATTTTAGAGTGTTCCCTTTGTGATAGGCATTTCATTGACAGCCTTGTCTCTGATTTCTTAAACCTAAAAAGTAGTAATAATTATTCTCATTTTCACAGATAGATCAACTGTCTTAGAAAGATTGATTACTGTGTTCAAGGTCATAATGGTAGTAATCATTGGAGGCTGGTCTACCTCCAACATCACTGTCTTAAGCCCTATCCTATATGATCACCACCTGTGCTTACACACGTGCATTATGTGGGATTAACATTTGACACTCTTTCACATCCACAGTTTCAATTATGATCCATATCTTGGTGACTTCCAAGTTATCTCTAGTTCAGTTCTTTTCCTGTGCCGCATACAGTTTGTTATCTTAAAAAAAAATAAAACAACCAACACTTTATTGATGTAGGATGGACTTGTAAAGAGCTGTGTATGTTTAAGGTACACAGCTAAATGCATTTGGGGATAAGCTCATACCCATGAAACCATCATCATGGTCAAGGCTATAGATATCCATCACCTCCCAAAGTTGCCTTCTGCCCCTATTGTTATTATAAGAATATTTAGCATAAAGTCTATCCTCTCGGGGGGGACTTCCCTGGTGGTCCAGTAATTAAGACTCCTCACTCCCAATGCAGGGGGTCTGGGTTCAATCCCTGATCACTGTATCCTGCAGTGACGATCCCATGTGCTGCAACTAACATCTGGCACAGCCAAAATAAATTAATTAATTTAAAAAATCTATTCTCTTAGAAAATTTCAAGTATCCAACGCTCTGTTGTTAGCTATAGTTTCTAAGCATAAAGCAGATCTCAGAATATATTCATAACTGAGACTTCATATCCTTTGACCAAAGGATATGGTCAAAGGATATCCTTCCAGTCCCCTCTCCCAAATCCACCGTTACCACTGGGAGTCAACACTCTATTCTCTGCTTCTGTGAGTCTGACTATTCTAGATTCATATGCAAGTGAGAACATACAGCCTTTGTGTTTCTGTCAGGCTTATTTCACTTAACATAATGTCTTCCAGGTCCATCCATGTTGTCACAAATGGCAACATCTCCTTCCTATTTAAGGCTGAATAATATCCCATTGCACATATATATATATACACATGTATGTATATCACATTTTCTTTATCCACTCATTAACCGACAGATATTTAAGTTGTTTCTATATTTTGGTTATTCTGAATTCTGTTGTGAATGTGGGATCCAGATATCTCTTCAAGGTCCCGAGTTCAGTTTCTTTGGAGATATACACTCAGATGTGTAATTGTTGGATCATATTTCTACTTTTAATTTTTTGAGGCACCACCATGCTGCTTTCAATAGTGGCTGCACCAATTTACATTCCTACCAACAAAGGGTGAACCAGGGTTCCCTTTTCTCTACATCCTGGCCAACCCTTGTTATTTCTTATCTTTTTGATGATATCCATTCCAACAGGTGTGGAGGATGACACCTCGTTGTGGTTTTGATTTGCATCATCCTGGTGGTTAACATTTTTACATGTTCCTGTGGGATCACAGACAATTATCTTCAAGGAAAACCTCACAGTAGGAGGAAGTATACAGACAAAGGGACCAATAACATGCTGCAATGGAGAAATGTCCCAAAATCCATGGGAGTCCAGAAGACAGTGCCGCTAACTCTGGGGTAACTGAGAAAAGATTCATGGAGTTGACATGAGCTGGGAGGTGAAAGATAATTAAACATTTGCCAGATGGTTAAATAATATTCATCGAGAAGTGGAAACAGTATTTTTTAAGGACAAAGTTTGTTTTGGCTGGATCAGTATCTGTGTGCAAGGAAGTACTGGGGGTTAAGATTAGAGAATTTGTGTCAGGAAGAACAGACCAGAAGGTCCTGGAAGTTCCCTGGTGGTCCAGTGGTTAAGAATCAGCCTTGCAGTGCAGGAGACATGGGTTCTATCCCTGGTGGAGACTAAGACCCATGTGCCTTGGAGCAACTAAAGCCGTGTGCTTCAACTAGAGAGCCCACGTGCTACAACTACTGAGCCTGCATGCCACAATTCCAGAGTCTGGGTGCCACAAAGAAAGATCCTGCACGATGCACCCAAGATCCTGTGAGCTGCAGCTAAGACCCAATGCATCCAATTAACTAATTAAGCAAATATTAAAAAATACAGAACTGACCAGGAAACTCCATGGCAGGCATGCCAACAGTCTTGATCTTTACATGATCTGGTGATGGGGAGTTATTAAAAGACTTTCAGTTGGGGATGACACGCCCAGAATTAAATTTTAGAACAATTCCAGTGGCAGGTATATAGAGAAAGAGTTAAAGGTGGGTCAGTATTGGTGGTAGGGAGACCAGTTATTAGACTGTCACAATAATTCATGTAGGAGAAGATGAGAGATGGAAATCAGACAGCGGGAGCAGGAGGCATGTGGGAGGATACAGACAGGGAGATTAACCAAAACTGGAGGAAGGGAGGAAGAGACAGGAGTCAAAAGACTGTCATGATTTTGGCCCAGTGAGTGGGAGCTGATGGTGCTCTGCTCTGAGATAGAAAACTCTAGAAGGGAAGTAAGTGCAGGTGGGGGCGAGGGGAGGAGGATGCGTTTGGTTTTGACAATGCTGAGTTTGGGATGCTTTCAAGATATGCAAGAGGCAGCTGAGAATGTGTATCTGTGTTATTATTTTTACTTATCTTTGATGAATCACTGTGGGCTTTGTGACGCTGAGCTTTATGGCCAACAGTAAAAACTGCAGAAGGCAATACCAATGCTCACACTTCCTGTAAATATCTCTCCCCTGCAGCTTATGATGGAATATGAGTGGTTAAGATGGTGGGAGGGGATTGGGAAAGATGTAGAATTTGGTTTACTGTTTAACCCATGATCATGACTTTGGGATGCTCTGGATTACAAAGCCTCCCTTGCGTGTTGACTGCACTGAGATGGGTTTGTCTCTTCACATTTCCTATTCTGATGACGTCTGTCCATCTTGAAGTCAGTTCAGATATGCTATGGTTTGCTAAGCCAGCTTGGACCCTGGCTTCTTTAGATTAGTCTGAGTGTACCAGGGAGGCCACAGGTAATCAGTCACCTTCTTGAAACACAGCAAGAGGTCTGTGTGTTTTTCTCATTGTGTTTGGTGATGGGGACACAGAGTGGGATCTGGGGAAGAAGGTAATGACTCCTTCTTCCTTCCATCTTCTGTTGCACTTTTTTCTTTTTTTTTAAATTCCTTGGCTCCTGTTTCAGTGAAAGGCTGCAAGCAATGGAAAGTAACAAAACTGTTGAGCACATGTGATGCCACTAGCTCCAGGGGCCCAGCCTCTGAACTGGGCACTGGGATGTCTTACCTGCTTAGGAAGAAATGGAAGAGGAGGATGATCTCCTTAAAAATGCAGGGCTGCCTGCAGTACCGCTGAGTTAAGAAGAACAAGGCTGCTGTTTCTTCCTCAGGCAGGAACAAAGACAAAGTGAGAGAAAGGCAAGAGAAAGAAAGAGAAAACTTCCAAAACACCCTGGCATGTCAGCGGGTGGTGGGAAGCAGGAGAGAGCTGGACACTTCTTCAAGGGAAATAAAGACTTTCAAATGGAAAGTCATAGCACAGTCTCCTCCTGGCTCCTGCCAGGGTGCAAGCTGAATGGAAGTTTTTTCTAAACCATAGTGCACCAGGATTTGCATACACAAACTTGGAAATTTTAGCATCTTGAAGTTTCCAGAAACAAAAATGTGAACCTCTTGTCTTTCTGCTGTTTAAGGAGAGTAGTGAAGACTTGGCACATAAATCTTTGGAGCTTTCAGTACCGCGGAGAGCTCAGAAACAAAGCCAGTGGCCACTTTTCTGCTTCCTTAGTGGAAGTATGGCAAAACCAATACAATATTGCAAAGCAAAAAAAAAAAAAAAGAAAAGAAAGTCCTAATCTATGACCTCTAATTCTCAGACCATTCTCACCTCCAGGGAAAGATACCCTCTATCCCCAGAAAAGAAGAGAAGTCAGATGGTCACTGGAAATTGTTTTTCTTTGGAGATACCTGGAACACAACTCCAAAGTTTTGAAACTAAAGAAAGTAATAGTTGACAATGCCTCTGCACATGCCTAGGAAGAGGCAAAGTTGGAGCTGAAAATCCTCATTTCACAGATATGCATGAGAAGACTATGAAAAGAATCAGAGAGGTGAAGTGAAAAGACAAAAGTCACACAGCAAAGATGTGGCCAAGAACCGAGACTTCCTGGTTCTTCTTTCTGCTTCTTGTTTATTTAAAAACTTTTACTGGCCATTTACAATACGTAAGTTATCAGGAACACAGAGGTGGTTCCTCTTGCACAGGACTCTGGGAGTACTGGAACCTAAGTAATGGTGAACACTAAGTGGAGATGAAAATATCATGGGATGTGAGGTCCAGCTGACATGTGCTCACCTCTGGCCCCAGCTTCACAATGACCTGGTTGTATAGTCTTCGGGAAGTCACTTCAACTCTCTGAACCTTGGTTTCTGAATATGTAAAATGGGTATTATGATCCCTGCTACAATGGAGTGTTTTAAGGATTTAAAAAGAGATTTTTACACAGATGGGTTAGTTGAAGAACTTTAATAAACTGCATCAAAACTCTTGGAAAAAAGATAACTGATTTCCTCCTCTCCCCCCACTGCATTCCTAGCAGAAGATTACAAGGTCTTCCAAAAGAAATATATTTGGTTTTGTTCTCAGAATGATAGCACATTTGACTGGAAAGTGAGAGATTTTTCCCTCCCACAGGAACAGAACTGTCTGTTAATTAAGTTTGCTTGGCTGTCTGGTCATCTGGCTTTAGCCAGCAGAATCTTGAGGGAGAAAAAAAAAAAAAAAAAGAACTGAACCATTCTGGATAGCCACGTCACTGGCAAAAGCAAATGTCCCAAGTCCCAAGTATAAACTGCCTCCTAATTAGGAAATAATTATGACCCAAAATGGGGCTACATGGATGTAAAGGCATCTCACAAATTGCTGATTAGTTTCATAGCAGCGAGTGGTATTTAGTGCCACTTCAGTTAATGGAAAATGTGTTGGAAATGGCCCATCGTTGGCTGATCCAAAAAAAGAGAAAAGGCTTTGGAGTCCCTAGACTCCAAAAACAAGGAATAAGGCAAGAGCAAAGGGAAACGTTTGTCTTTTCTTTTTCTAGGAGTGTGACTACAGTATAAGAGTTTGGGGGCTTCTCTGGTGGTGCAGTGGTTAAGAATCCACCTGCCAATGAAAGGGACATAGGTTTGATCCCTGGTCTGGGAAGAGCCCACATGACATGGAGCAACTAAGGCCAACTACTGAGCCTGTGTTGTAGAGCCCAGGAACCACAGCTAAGGACGCTGGCACCCTAGGGCCTATGTTCCCCCAACAAAAAGAGCCAGCGCAATGAGAAGCCTGCACACCACAACCAGGGAGGAACTCCTGCTCGCCACAACTAGAGGACGCCCGTGTGCCAACAATGGAGACCCGGTGCAGCCCAAAATAATTAAAAATGACAAAGACACAGTTTTCAAAAAAAAAGAGTTTGGGAGTTGGAGTTAAAATGGGGAAGAATTTTGATTTTATTCTGACCGCAGTGCGAAGGTACTAAAGGCTTGAGACCCGGTGAGGCATGTGATGCAATTCGTGTCTTCCATCTGGAGAATGGAGGCAAGGAGGCAAGAGAGGAGGCAGGTACACAGGTTAAAAAGCTAGTTGTATTTGCATAAACGGGCGGGTGACAGGGAGGTGGTAGAAGTGATGAGAAGCAGATGGATCCTGAGTGCATTGTAAAAGTCACACAGACGGAGCTGGTGGATGGAGTAAGGTGGGGGGTGGGGGTCAGGAGGAAGAGTGAAGGATGACCAGGGAGCATTTAGCCTGAGATGTCAGGTCAGTAGCAGAGCTGTTTCCTGAGATGGGGAACACTGTGGGAGGATAAGAATCCTATGTGGGGAGGGGGGATGGGCCAACATGCTTTTTCAGATATTTTGGCACTGGACACCTTTAAGACCTCTAGGTGGAGCTACACAATACAGATATGGATATGTACGTCTAGAATTTACAGGGGAGGCCACACAAATACAAAGGTGTGGGACTAATCAGTGGCACTTATAGTCAGAGTAGGTAAGGTGGACAGCAAAGTAAACCAAGAACAGGTTCCAAGGCACTCCATCTATACGCCCAGCCAGCCACTCACCCAAGCATCAGCCACCCACTCTTCCAATTAGCTCTTCTCCTACCCATCCAAAAAGGCCCACTCTATGTCAGACGCTGGGCTGGGTGGTAGGACTCAAAGATGAAAAACTATATATTTTCATCTAGAACTGAAAAGCCCTGGAAAATCGTACATTAGGAGAGAGAGCACACATTAAAAAGTTCAGTGTGTTTGTGTGTGCGCTCAATTGTGTCTCACGCCTTGTGACCCCATGAACTGTAGCCCACCAGGCTCCTCTGTCCATGGGATTCTCCAGGCAAGAATACTGGAGTGGGCTGACATTCCTTCTCCAGGGAATCTTCCCGACCCAGGGGCTGAATGCACGTCTCTTGCATCTCTTGCACTGGCAGGTGGATTCTTCCCCACTAGTGCCACCCAAGAAGCCCCCAAATTTTAGTTGTTGTTCAGTCACCAAGTCATGTCCAACTCTTTGTGACCCCATGGACTGCAGCACACCAGGCTTCCCTGTCCTTCACCATCTTCCACAGTTTGCTCAAACTCATGTCCATCGAGTCGGTGAGGCCATTCAACCATCTCATCGTCTGTCATCCCCTTCTTCCCCTGCCTTCAATCTTTCTCAGCAACAGGGTCTTTTCCAAAAAGTTTAGTGAAGCCTGCTAAATAGTTTGATAGGTGTGTGTACAAGGGGCTGAATCATGGAAAAGTCAACTGTTCATTCTGCTGCTGGGGGGAGCTTGGGAAGACTAAGAAGAGGCTTCTGTCAAAGATACAATTGTAAGGAGGATTAAGAGTTGACCAGGAGATGAGCAGGAGGTTAGCATCTCGGGAGGAAAGAAGAACATGAGCGAAGGCATGGGACCCCCAGAGCTCACGGTGGCTTTGGAGAGGAGCAAAAAAGACTTCAGTTGCAGATATAGCCTAAGGCACGTGGTGGGAAGGGGTTTGGTGGGGACTGGGAAGACTGCGTGCTGGCCTGTGGAATTCGGGCTTTACCTGTGGATTCTTTGTTTCAAGCTGAAGATTTGAAGTACAGGAGCAGTGAAGTGAACACAGTCAGATTTTGGTTTTAGAAATGTCATTTGATCTAGAGCTGGGAGTTGTCAAATGAAAATTGAATCTAGATTTAGTCAGGAGAGACTTGATTGAGAAGAATTACTTCAAGGAAAAGAAAGGAACTCTTATAATAGGGGGAAGACTGTTGGAATGGGGAGAATGCAGTGACTATAGGATCTGCAAGCATCTCACGCGTTAGGTAAAAGCAGTGTTTCTTTTGTAGGTGGTGGTAAACAGAACTGGAAAGAACAGGATGTGGGGGCATGAGATGAGGGAGAGAGTGGGGACTGGATAGAAGTACATCTGAGAATTTGAGGCCAGTCCATTCCTAGGAGCAGGCGGGGATCTTGCTCTGGCAGGTCAACAAGCAGTTTTGTTTCAATTGATCATTGGGAACAAGAAGGTCAGCTGATCATTTATGAGGAAGACCCTGGGAATTTGAAGGGTCTGTGTTTGGCCTTGGAATGGAGAAACAAGCAGACATCTGTGAGTCATATTGAAGGCGTATGGAGAAGGGTGGTTCTTTGCGGTCAGCTGTTGCCTGGGATATGAAAAGGAGAGAGAGGAGGGCTTTAACCGTGGTTTATTCCCCCTCCCCCCCCAGTATCATAAGTCACAGGCCTCGGTGAAGTTCAGTGTGATCAGAGTCAAGACTGGAGTGTGGAAACTGCACAGGAAGATGAGATCCAGGTGAAGGACAGCGGCCAAGCTTGCTGCTAAAATTCTCCCCTCACCACTCCTCCAATGCGCAGAGGGGCAAGTCAAACGATTTCCCATTTCTACAAACATGAACCCCGTATGAAACGTTCCCGATGCCCATGTTGCAGCAGCAACAACAAGAACAAAGACCACAACTCCATTTCTCATTTTCATATCAATTGGCAGAAATTATCTTTATTAGAAAAATGAAATTTTCCTGTATTTACATTTTTACACCATAGGACTGGGCACTTTTGTTGCCTCGGGAGTTATGTACATACCAGTTTGCACACACATTTCAAACCCCATTCCTTAAAACAGTTGATAACACGTTGAACAAAAATAAAAGACATACTACAAGGAGACAACCAGAGTATCTACTTCCTCTATCATAGAAAGGTGTTAAGCAAACGTGTAATTCTGTAGCTATGCTTGGAAATATTTAATACAGTTATTAGCACTTCCTCATGCAGTGGATTAAAACATGACAGATATACACGGTTGCGGTTGGTAAGTGAACATCTTATTCCTGAACAAAGACCAGTGAGTAGAGAATGCAGCTTGCTTTGGGCTCCACCAGATCAGAGATCGAGCCAGTTCTGATGTGGGTTTTCGACTGTGTTTGAATGTAGCTGTGAATGGAAACCCTCTGCATACAGACATGTAATCCTATCCACGTTGCGTTAAAAGTGAACTCAGACACGGCCCTTTCAAGCCGCTTAATTAAATTTCTTTCTTGTGGGTAATGACCAGCTTGTGTATTATTAAGTGAGTCTTAGAACACAAGTGAAAGATGGATCGTTTACCCTCTTTTTCTGTCTGAGAAGGCCATTATTTATGATGTTTATGATCTTCTTATTCAAGCCACCGATTAACTCACCTAATTCTTTCTGAATATCTAGCTTGAAATATATAGACTATACGTAAACATACACACAGACATTCTATTGTGATAAACTACATTGACTTATCCCGACTAAATAATTTGGAAAGTGTATGCTTTTAAATTTGTTTTAGCAAGGGAATGAATAAGATTAAGATTCAGAGTTAAAAACAACTGATAAAAGAAATCTTTGGGGACCCTCAGGCTTGGAAGGCATCTGAGCCATATCTAGCCATGTAATTAGTTTTTTGAGTAGTTTACTGAATTTTCTATGAAAATATCATTCTAACCTTATCTCTTATTTGAAAAAAATAAACAATTGACATTCTTTCCCAGGGAAAAAATTTAAGAAACATAAATGTCAGGAGTGCTATATTCATCTTCCCAAATCCATCAAGATTTTCAAAGATGATCAACTGAAATGACCCCAAATAGTCATCTGAATCTTATTAATAAATTTCTGCCCAGGAACATTTACTTAATGGTCATGGCCCCAGAACTGTGTCTACAAACCTAATAAACTAAAGATTTTCTAAGAAAATAAAACAGGTTTAAAAAGTCAATACAGTTCATTTATTCAGATTAGCTTAACTGAGAACAGAATAATTCAATAAATCTTAGATGGCTAATGTAGAAACCTCAATCGAATTCAAAAGCTTATGACTGTTCTTCATGGAAAAGCCAACAATGTTTTTTTATATTTCTGGACCTTCACTATTTGCTCAGCTATCAATAGTCTTTGATTTGAGCCCTTTTAAAAGCTTGAAACAGCAAAATGTCAGATCAATGAGAAGCATTTAAAATGCCAAAGACAAACTTATGTTTGCTGGAGAACAATTAACCTTGTTAATTTAAAAGGCAGCTGTGGTATTGGCTACGTGTTATATTAATATCCTTTTGAAGGCTCAACTTAAATCCTTCCCAAAGGTGTGAGAGAGAATTAACTGGAGGAGGTGATGACCAAGGGTTATGGCTAATGAGGAATGTTCTCAGAATTGGCAGGATGCAAACTCATTGTTTCAGGCATGTGGCATAGAAGAGGGATTTATGAGTGATGACCTTGGTTTTGTCTTGTTTGTTCCTACATACTGCTGACACCTCATTGGAGGAAGTTAATCTGAGAAATGACTCCATTTTCAACAATTTGGTTCCTGCTCCCTAGAGAGTTGTGTGCTTTGAAATACAGCCCCAGTGAAGACATACCACTGGCCAAATTGTTCTCTTGAGTGTTCTAGTTTACGCAAAGCTCAGCATCCCTGGGAGAATGTTGTCATGCATTTGTAGACGCAACAACAGGATCTCAAATAACTATTAAGTAACAATAACCTTTCTGTCTTCAGAGACTTTTTACTGCCAACTTGAAATATGTAAAGGGCTAGAGAATTTCTCAGGGACTAGGACAACCTCAAGGTTAAGGTCATTTACCCTTAGGTTAATTGACCCTCTAGAGGGACTGGGTCACAGAATCCCCCAGATAGACATTCCTTCAAACCACTCCGTTTGCTTTTCTATAAAATGGTTCTACTGTGCCCCACCTCGCAGTAAATATAAATGCCAGGAGAGAGGGGTATGGCTTAGAACATGGGAGAGGGGGTTCAAGAAAGGCTTCATGGGTCATTGCCTACACAATGCATTATGCCCTACATCTTTTCAGACTCCTAGAAAGCCTGGTGGGAATATTCTGGTGCGACATTCTTTAATGAGACAAACCAAACAAGCACTGCAGTGGTTCAACAGTTATCTTAAAGTTAGTGACCAGGGGAATAAAATCTTAATAGCTGGCCCTCAGCCATACTGATTACCAAAGCTCCTGGTCATTTATGCACAAACTCTATTTCTTATTCCCTGTCACACCTCCAAACTCTGTTCTGTCTGCTTGGCAAAGACAATCAACAGAAGGGACAGTCATTTGCAAGCAGTATCCTCTTTCTGAAAATGGGCCGCCATGCGTAGGAAGGCTTTAATGGGGCCACAAGGCAGTGTGTGTGTGTGTGTGTGTGTGTGTGTGTGTGCATGCGCACTTGCGGGCATGTGTGCCTGCACACATGTGAGAGCATATTATTTGCATATGTTAATGGAATTATCCCTGATGTCTACTAAGAAAAAGAAGAGATATTAGGAAGGGGATATTTAATATTAGGCACATGCTAAGTAGAGAAAATAACTCCCCAGGAACCAAAAAGTAAGTGCTGAGTGCAAGCATAAAGGGGAGAGACACAGATAGCATTCAAGTCTCAGGAGGGGCCAGTGAACAGAGGTGGGATCCTGGGCCTTCTCAACACATCCCAAAACAGACACTCATCACCTTCCTCACCACAGAGGCAGAAACTCAAGACAGAACCCCGGGGACCTCAAAACAACACATCTCTTTTCCAGACTTCTATTCTGACCCCCTCCCCCAGAGGAGATCAGGCACTTCAAGACTATGCCTAATAAAACACGATTATTAGCAGATTCTGTGGCTGAATGAGGCTGAAACCAACCTGCATCAGTTTTCTTATCTGTAAAAGGAGAGCAATCCTACTTAACATCCCCAGGCTATTTTGAGGATCGCATTCTAGGACGTACCCAGAATACAGTCTACACACAATGTAGATACATTTTGATATTTCCAAATTCAGGTGCTGAACCAAGGCACGTTCTCGGGATGAACGGAGACCCCCGTGTTTCAGAAATGCACAGGACAGGATGGACAGAGAAAAAAAATAAGCCCCTTCTCCACCCCACCATCTTTCTGAAATACACCCTAATTCCTTTTGCTGTCTCATCGTCCCCTTTTCTTTCCAGGCACCTGACGCATTCTTTTTGGCTAGCCACAACACAGAGGCACTTGGGACTCCACAGGAATTCTCTCTACTTTCCTCCCTGATACATTTTTTTACCCTGAACTATCCAAAGTACTCTTCACAAGTCAAAAACCAAACCAAACACAAAAGCTTTCAGGAAATAGTCTTTTTACATCATGGTCTATTTCCCAATCCTTTGAGGATTTTTCCCCCCCAACCTTTTCTTAAAGCACATGTCATAAAGCCGAGGTGGAAGGAGGCATGATGCGGCCAGGTCTGGAGAACTGAGAGGACCCAGATCCAAGCCTGCCTGTGCAAAACCAGAGAAGGGCGAGTCTGTTTACCTGACCAATGCTCCTAGGTGTCCTGAGTGCCATCATGGACGGGTATCTCCAGGAACAACTATATTCTCTAAAGGTACTTGGAAATAAGTCTAGGGAAGGGATTACCTGTATTGTTTGATCAAGGAATCACATACATTTTTATCTCCTGCTGAAAACTTCATCATTTCGATTCTTCATCTGGTCTGTCTTTTGTCCTAGGGCACTGAAGTTCTCGAGGGTGCTTATGGGAAGAGACTGGGCTTCTACTCCCTCTGCCTCTCCTCCATCCCAAATTGGCCCTCAAAGGAGAGTGGATACTTAGTCAGCTTCCCTCAGCTAATCAAGGTCATTTGTTCATCCTTGGCTAACGAGAAATGTAACAATATAACCTCAACGATTACTGCCAGTTTTCATCTTTGGTTTGAGATTTTAAACTATATCCCGTTATCCACTCTTCCCAGGGAGTAAGTCCCTGGAAAGAGGTTTCTCTTCTCTGGGACTCTGAGGCAAGGGGTTTGGGGGGAGCTTAAAGGAAAACCAAATTCAAAGAAGGGTGCACGGGTCAGTATAAGGCAAGAGACAAAGACAGCCAGGTCAGCTCTGTGAGGTTTTCTGGCACTGATCCTAGAGGTGTTCAGGGGAACACTCTTGAGAGAAACCTAGGGATGAGATAGCCTGGAAAGGGGAACCAAGCTAGGACTTGGACCAGGACATCTTGGGTTCTAGACCTGACTCTGACCCTGTCAACTTGACAGTCTCAAACAGATGACTGCTGCCCCTTTGCAGCTTCATTTTCTCTTAATTTTCCCATCTCCTTTCTCCTTGCCCCAGAACTTGGTGTAGTTCCATAAGTTCTGTTTTTTTAAGACCCTTGTGGGCAGACACTGTTAGCTGATACTATACTGAGTATTTACGGGCACAGGAAGAGTGTGGGTGGGCAAACAGGAAACGCGCCCTTCAGTGGGTTTGCAGAAATCAAGTGCATGTCTGTATCAGCACTGTCTTCTAGAGTAACAGTGAACAGACTACATCCCATACCCCTAACCCCAGATATTTTTTTACATAAGAGACCAAGAACTCCAACACACTAATGCCACTTGGGTTCTGTTATCCTCCCTAGAACTGAGATTATTAAAAAAAAAATAGTGCCCTCTTTACAGAAATATCATCCCATCAATAACCAGAATGGGTTTTCCATGTGTTAATATCCTTATCATCATTTAAATTTTAACATAAACTTTACATTATATACAACTTTATTTGGATAATACAAGTACGTGTAAATTGTAGAAAACAAGCATGTATATTATATACATGTGTACCCGAGCATTGATATTCACAGGATAAGTGCATTTGGACATCTCGATCTCCATCAAGGGCCAAGCTGACCTCATCTGATACAATTAGATAGGAACATACAACAATGTAAAGGGGTTGAATGCGAAAGGGCAACTGCATACTGGGGGAGCTTTTCAAGTCAAAACTCCAGGTAACCTTTCATTAAACACTTCCGACACTGCTTACCAAGAGAAGATGGGGTATCTGCAAAGGTCTTATTTTGTCTCAAGGGAAAATAAACACTGCTTTTGGAATGCAAATTGCCTTGAACTCATATTAAATACCAACCACTGAGTTTAGCTTTCACCTATTAAGTTTGGGGAGTTTTTTGTTGTTGTTGGTTTTCTGCTTGAAGTCCAATTATGTCTGTCCTAGCTGCGCTTCATACCAGCAGGCACCATTTCAGCAATTCATGTTCCCCTTTGAAGAATTCATAAACAACAGCTCCACACAAAGAAACAGTATAGGGTTTGCATAAAGTTAACGAATATATTCAGCTCTTCTGAAAGATATTTAGGTTTCTCAACTTAGTATTTATTTAGGTCTTAAACCCTGCAAAGGATTTCAGTGCAAGGTATTGATTTATACGACAACTGATTATTAAGGCCAGACGTTTTCAGGTTTAAAGGAGATAAATTTTTAATCACCATTTAATTAACACCAACTTTTTGTTTTATTTTTCATTAGCAATTCCATTTGCAAAGAATTTGGGGCATTTGTCATTTCCTGAGAAAGATGCAGAATATTAAATACACATCAGTGGTAGACATATCAAATAGAATGAACAATGTATGAACACACGACTGCCGTGAGTCTTTTGACTAATTAACTGCCTTGGCTGGAGTCCCATTTAAGTGAAACTATTTCATTTGTAAACAAGGTGTAATTTTATTTTTTCTCCCCTGAAAATAAGTGTGAATTGATTTGACTGAGTTTGCTGCAAAGGATGAATTTTAATGCTTTTGTTGGGAAACCTAAGTACAAACACTTCTCAGGCACCTTAACCAAACAGGGAAGAGAAAACCAGGTACAGGCCATGAGACAGTGCTGACTAAAAGAATGCAATGCGATTTGCAAAGGACACAAGCGTAATGAGTAGGACGATTGTAATCCCACGCCTCTCCTGGAAGCCTCACTGGCAGAAAAGCAGACTCATTGACATCTCACCCTTCAGAGCACTAAAACCTGGGATGGCCTAGGAACCTGCAGATGTAAGGATAATGGAAACAATTTTCCAGAAACCCAAAGGCTGCCCAGAGTAGACCCTGCATCCCAGAAGACTCTCCTCTTACACAGAACATTTTAAGTTGGTTGCACATATGCACTATAACCTATCTGGGTCCTTCTCAAGCGGAGAAAACCATTAAGAGTTAATTAGCATCACAAGGACACCGGCTCCGACTTGGAGTCAGATGAAACTCAGGCACGCCTTTGAGGTCAGAGATCCTGGATCCTCAGCATCAACAAATCGAAGGTCTCAGAGTTGAGATGTGTCTGAGGAATCTTCTGTAATGAACCCATAGTTCAGGGCATTCCCTGTAATTCTTATCACCTCCTGTCCTGAAGGTGTGATTTACCTCTGGATGTTATATTCCTGCTACTCTTTCCCCAAAGAACTGAAAGACTTGGATGGCCTTCTAATAGCCTGACATCACTATCTTTCAACTGGAAAATGACCATTAATCAATGTTGGTTGTCTTATGTTTGGGATCATCACTATTCGGTGTTAGTGAATCTATGGAGAAAGGAAATGATGTGTTTACTACATAGCATCCAACTCTAGCTATTTCTTTTTAAAAAAACCATTTCGCTATTAGAGGAAGGGTATAGTTTTTTCTCTTTTTTGGGCTACATTGCTGTCGATTCTTCCCAAAGCCATATATTTAGTTTCTATACCCAGAGAGGTATGGGGTTAACAGCAGAGCTAATGTTGTTATTAGAAGAAGGCTTTTTTTTATCTACGAGGTCATTCCAAGTGTAATTCTCACTCTCCCTGGAGATCTCTGCCACCTTTGGCAGCTCTTTGGTTTTGAGGAGACACTGGAGAAAGACAGATAGCCTCTTTAGATTGGTGATATACCACGGCTATCTTCTGGGAGACTTCAATTCATTTTGTGTCAAGACATGACACTCTTGTGAGGAAATGGAGGTGATCCTGGCTGGGGGCGTGCAGGTCTGGAAAGCAGTGGAAGGGCAAAGGCAGAACATGGCGAAAGAGGATACGATCACAGGTGTGCATGACAGTAAGAGATTGGAGGGCTATTCCGGGCTCTTTAATCTAGGCTCCTCCCTTGCTGGAGAAGCAAAGGTGCAACATTCAAGCAATGAAATGCAACGTTCAAGTGCCTTCATCTTCAGTGCCTTGTCAGCCCCTTCTGCCTGTGCACCTCAAAGACTTTCACTGGCTCCCTCTGCCTCTCTCCCACTGACCCTGAACTTCTCAGCAACCACTTTGCATCATTATAGGAATATGGTAGATCAGGTGTCCTAACTCAAAGATGGAGACATACAATGAGTCCTCAAGCTCTAAGAGAATTATTCCCGGCACCTGCCCACGCACAGGAAATCACTGCCTACAAGACAGAACAGGACAGGACTCTAAGACACGGGTTAACTTTTCAAGCTGTCATTCTGCCCCCTCCTCCAAGAGCCCAGGGCAAAATGCAGGAGGAAGCCAGGGAATGGTCCAGCTAGTTTGCATTAGCCTAGGGCTTCTGTAACAGGACATCAACACAGATCCAGGGACTATGCAAATCAGGTGGCTACTTAGCCCAAACATCTTAGGCATATTCATGTATTTAAAACATGCTAATTACTAGATTCAAACTGTATAAAATATGTAATGAATATTGTTTGTAGTTTTTATCATGTTTAATAGTGTTTAATTTTTAAACTAGAAAATTCTGTTTTGGTGAAGTGTCGCAATATAACACCTTGCTTGTTATTTGCAGGGGCACACTGAATGTACAGGGTGCTGTGCTGAGAGCTTCTCTTGTGTCAAGATTCCCCAGCCTCGCCCCACAGTGGACAAAAATGAGTATCATTTCCTATCGTTTTTGCAGAGGTTTGAGGCGAGTGAGAAGGGAATGATGGAAGTGATTCGGAAATGACAAATGCCTCGAGGAATTTTTCGAGTTCTGTTGGTGCTGGTGAGGCAGTTGGCTTTCAACAGAGCAGCTATTTCAGAAGAGAGGAATCACTCGTCCCACTAAAGATTACCCACAATTGGGAGGATGCTCAGGGTAGATACATGAGTGTCTCTCCTGTTTTGAAGGCTGTTGATTTAAGGAGGCTGGAGCGGGGACGCATGGCCTGCCGAATTTCAGAACAGGTTAAGGAAGATCGCCCTACAGCCACACTGGCCTTTAGCAAGACAGATGGCATTTTACTTCTTAGAGATCACGGCACACATGTGGCCGCTGGCACGTGCCCCCACATTCACCATGCTGGACACAGCAATGCACAATTAAATGCCATTCGGGGGACTGAATGAGTGAAGGTTCCTGGAGGGAGGAGGAGAGTAACAGATACTATACAACCCTGAGTCATCACCAGAGGAGGGGGAAATGCAAACTTACGTACACAGGAGTCTTCGGGATCAACTACAAGGGCCGCTGCATCATAGATGGAAGATCCACACTTACGGTACCGAAGACACGTGTGTGAGTCTGTGCAGCTCTGAGCAAGACCACCGAAGCCAAGGGTGAGAGAGTGTCTGTGAAATACACAAATGGACATCCAAAGAGACTCGTCGCTCTCTGCCTGAGGGTCCTCCTGGGCCTTTTACTCCATGTGTCTTGGAAATGGACTACAAGGAAGCTAGTAGAGTGAACCATGAACACGCGGGTTTGCTATACTTTGGGGGAGCCTGGAGTTCTGGGGTTGGGCCAGGGCCATCATGGGAGGCAGAGCACTAAAGCCGAACCCCTTAAAAAGCCGAACTTCCTAATCTCTGGCACACTCCGTCTCACTACAGTGCGGATGCATTCTTGTTTTATTTTGTGACAGGTTTACATGCATACCATATTGCTTATTCTGTATCAGAGGAACCGTGAGGCATTTCTGATGAGGAAATTACGGGGTGGGCTGGTCTTAATGGAATTTGGAATATAGGAAATCGTCACATGACCGGTGGCATCCGATGCGTCGTTATTGCAACATACCTGGAGGGCATGTCCAGGAGACCTGCCCTGGTGTGGATTGGTTTTTGGTTAAGAACTCACCTATCTGGGCTCTGGTGTGCTTGGCACACACCTCACAAGATTCCTTGAGTGGAAGACTACGGCTTGGAGCCATGTGCAAAAGAACCAACTGAAAAATACCTTCCTAAATCCTCTTCCTCTGGTCAGGGCACTATTGGGGCATCCACCATTTACCCATCCAGACATTGGCCATTAGGTATGTTTCCCTATAGATATAAACATTAATGAAAGGTTTTAAACATCAGATTCGATACTAGGCATTTTCTTGTACACACGTCTATTGCTGCAGGAGTTTAAAACCCTGGGGGCAGAGTACATATTATTCTTATTTGCAGCATAAGGCATAACATGCTCTGAAATATACACGTCGCTATGGCCTCTACTGTCCCTGGAACAGTATGACGCCGTCGACCTCAAGGATGAGCGGAGATAGCCGTCGTTCGCAGCCTGAGACGGCAGCGAGTGTTTGTAAGGGTCCGAGGGGCACCTGCCGATCACTAAGCGTTGGTCATCCCCGTAGGAGTGGAGGAAAGGGTTCTCGGAGGTGTGGTCCGGCAAGAGGGACTTGCTCCGCTTGCCGACCTCCAGGCCCTGGGGGAAAAGGGAACCCTTGTTCCCCGCGAGTTTGCTGGAGGGGACGCTAAAGAGACTCCCGTACAGGTTTCCCTCCAGGAGCCGTTCACGGTCCTTGAGGCTGATGCTCCGGGAGGGCCTGCTAGGGTCCACCTCCCTGGGTTTGTCGAGGATGTTATCGTAGGAGTGCTGCCGGCTGATCCTCAGCTTGTTCTTTTGGAGTTGGAGGGCGCTGTTCGGGGCCCAGTCCTGCTGGTAGACCTCCTCCTGGGCGGCGGGGTTCCCCGTCTCCTGAAGCATCTGGTCCTCGTCGATGTCGTAGAGGTTCCCCATCCGTAGGCAGGCGTCGCACTTGAAGGGGGAGCGCACGGTGAAGTGGCCCGCGTAGGTGGGCAGGTTGGACAGGCAGCTCCGGCAGTGCGTGGAGTTCTGGCGGTACCGGTCGCTGCCCTCGCTGTGCGGGGAGCTCTTGTCTTTCAGGCTGAAGTGCTTGGAGTAGAGTTTGTACGGCTCATTGTTGGGGAGCACGTCCTCATCATGCAGGGCGTTCCGGTTGAGGGGCAGCGTGGAATCCCCCTTGCGGAAGCTCTCGCTGCGCTCCTGGTAGGTGTCGGAGAAGTCGACGTTCTCCGGGAGGGCCATGCTTTCCGCGAACGAGGGCGGGTCGAGGTGGAAACTGGGCTCCTTCTCGCCATCGATGGTGTAGATCTTGTCCCTGGGGGAGCTCGCTTTGGTTTTCAGGTAGGAGCGCTCTGCCTCGCTGCAGTCCTTGGGGTACTTGGAGGCCATGGTCCTCTTGAAGTTGTCCTTGGCCTTGTGGTTCTTATTGTTGTCTGGCTCCCGGTGGCACGCGGCCCGGCTCGACGTTTCAGAGACGTCCGAGTGGGCCACCTCTTCAGGAAGGTACCGAGGACTCTTCAGGGAGTGGGTCCGGTTCTCCACGGGCCCCTCATCCCTCTGGGAGATGGGGTTCTGGGTCAGGGAGTCTTGGCGGAGCGACTCCATTGATTTCTTCCAAAGCTGCCGGGGCCGAGAATTCCCTTTGGACTCCGTGCTGACGGCCACCTCCACTGTGTTGGGGTTGGACTCATTGAGAGTCAGAGGATGCTGGCCCTGGAACACATAGTTGTTGAGGTTATCCTTGTGCCTGTTGGCCACGAAGGTCTGGAGTTCATTCATGTTGTCCCCGAAGATGCTGTCTTTCCCCTGGAAGGACCGGTTGTCTGAGTAGACCAGGTTGCCCTTATCTGGAACCATGTCCATGATGAGTGAGCCTCGTTGGATGAAGTCCGCAGCTCTCTTGGGGGAATCCATCCTCGAGGAGTTCATATTGGACAAGTTGGAGATGTTTTTGGCGGACCGAAGGAGTTTTAACATGTTGCTCTGGGATCCGGTCAGGTTGAAGTCTGGAGACTTCTTCTTTTCTTCAATGTGCACTCCGTGGATGCAGCTGTAGATGCCCTGTGGGGAGGAATGGAAAACACCGTTAGCAGCATTGGGGACACGAAACCGTGTCACACCTGAACTCTGTCTGCAAAGGAGAGACATAGGTGCCCTGGAGAAATAGCGAAATGCAATCTGAATCCTGATAATGTTCTTAAGTGTATGAGACCAGTGGCAGAGCATCAGACTTCCCTTGTCTCTCTCATTTGATTATGATTTACTTAGATTATCAAGATTATCTGACACTTTTGCCAATAGTCATACATGGAATTTAAGGAAAAAATATCCTCTAATCCTCATACAACTGGGCTTCCCAGGTGGTGCAGTAGTAAGAATCTGCCTGCAATGCAGGAGATGTAGGTTTGATTCCTGGGTTGGGAAGATCCCCCGGAGTAGGAAATGGCAGCCCACTCCAGTATTCTTGACTGAGAAATCCCATGGACAGAAGAGTCTGGGGGGCTAGAATCCATGGGGTCACAAAGAGCCAGACGTGACTTAGCAACTGAACACCAACAACCTAAACGGAACAATCAGGTCCAGGCTTTAGGGTTTGACCTGGTTCTCCCAAGACTGACAGGGGTCTGGCCCAAGAAGGGGGTTGTGAAAGGGATGCAGAAGCTGCTGCCGACTCTGGGGTAAACTCGTGGGAAGGATGTGTGAGAAGTGTGGACTCGGGTGACAGAGGCCCCACTGATCTCCATGGTAGGGACGCTCAGAACCCATAGGGATGCTTGTGTGTAACTGTGACAGCCACCACTGTTTGCCCTCCTGCATCTTTCTTGTTTTCTAGAGACAGTCTCCACTGCGTCAAGGAAGAGTAAACAGCAAGGCCTACAGCTGTGCGTTTGAGCATCTCTTCCTCTGACCTCTCCACTCCAGGCTGCAGGATGAAGACTGCCCAAGACGAGGTGACGGCCCTTCTCACCTTCTCTCGTCTCCTTCTCTAGGCCCTGAGTGGTCTCTTTCCCTGCCAGGAGGCAGCGTCTCCTTTTTGTTTCTGAGGCTGCAGGATGTCAAAATGTACAAACGTGTATTTCACATAGAGCAGGGCTTTTGAATCTTGTATGCTAACTTAAGCTTTCCCTGACCAATTCGGTGATGTAAGTCTCATAAGCTAACCTAGAGGGACTCTGCTATATTGGGTGAAAATCAGTGTGTCTCCTACATGTCTGAATCAGCCAAGATCAGAGCCTTTTCTTCCTGTTGTTAGCACTGTGAGAACATTAGCTTTTACATGTTTTTCTAACTTTGCAATTTTATTTTAATGAGCTTCTGTCTTCCTTTTAGAGATTTTGAGAACTCGCCTCCAACCTCCCCCATCAGAGTGGTGTGCTCCCGCCTGTCGAGATGAGCTCGTTGTCTCCGTATTTGCAAGAGGCTCTCAGAAGTGGCTGGGGAGCTAAGCTATGTTTCAAGAGCCGGGAGGATGGCAGCTGACTGCTTTTTCTCATCCCTGGTTTCCCCTGGGGCTCACTGGACACAGCTGAGGCAGTTCCCAGGTGCAGATCTACCTGGCAAAGCCTCAGGAAAGAGTCATAATGGGGGCCTGTACCCCAGGTTGGGTTGGTGGGGGTTCTCCAACTGAGCTGATCCATCCTCCAGATGGGCTGATGGGGAGGTGGGAGTGTGTATTACAGAAGGGTGGGAAGAGTCAGAGGCCAGAAGCCCACTGGAAACGAGCCCCAGCATCATCTGTTATTAGCTCTGGGACCTAAGTCACTACATCTTTTTGAGCCTCAAGTCCCACATCTGTAAAATGGGAATCATACTCTTTAAGGTGGATATCAGGGCAAGATCTGACAATGCAAGCAGAGCACCTCACGTGGATGGGGCTCTGTGAGTGCAAGTGAGTGAGTGCTCCATCATCCCCATTGTGCCCCTCCTGCTTGTCACCCCTCCCCTCTGTCCTCTCACACAGTGGCCCTATGATCAGAGCCGTAGGAAATGGATGCTACCCTTTACTACTGCACATTAGCTCTGGAAAGTCATCGTGGCTTTCTGATTCCATATGCTGCCCAAACCCGACATTGGAAGGCAAATCCCTGGGCTGGGGTTTCTTTCTTCCCTGCAGAGGTCTCCCTTTCCTCCTCTCTAGTATTCACAGTCTCCAGCTACCTTTTATGGCTTGTGTAAGTGATATGCCCTCTCGGCCCACGATGGGTTCAGATGAACGGAGCACTGGAGGCTCAACATGCTGTTCCAGACAACTGGCTCTGTCCATCCTCCAACTCCCAGAGGACCCTGACCACTCAGAACATTCTCAGTGGGGCCTGAGCACGACTGTCCTCCTTGGTTCCTTGGCACCCGGGCCTGATGCCTAAAGTTTCTGGTATCCTCTGCTTATTTGTGTCCCCCTAGCCTTCCAATTCATGTATTGAGATCCCAGCTCCCAAAGGTGATGTATTAACAGTAGGTGGGTGCTTAGGTCATGAGGTCCAAGGTGGGGCCTTTGGCAGGGGCACTTCTTATAAAAGAGACTCACAGAGCCACTTCATTCCTTCAGCACAAGGGGACATCTGCAACATGGAAGAGGGCCCTCACCCCACCGTGCTGACACACTGATCTTGGATTTCCAGCTTCCAGAACTGTGAGTGTCATGTTTTTTTGTTGATGAAGCACTGAGCATGTGGTAATTTGTTAAAGCAGCCAGAAGGGCCCAAATGATTGTTGTTATTTGCTAAGTTGTGCCTGATTCTTTTGCGACCCCATGAACTGTAGCCACATGAGGCTCCTCTGTCCATGGAATTCTCCAGGCAAGAATGCTACAGTGGGTTGCCATTTCCTCCTCCAGAGCATCTTCCCGACCCAGGGATCAAACCTACATCTCCTGCACCTCCTGCATTGGCAGATGGATTCTTTACCACTGAGCCACCTGGGAAGCCCCGGCTAAGACTGTTTATCACCTCTACTCTGTCGTCCCCACTGCAGGTCGGCCAGAAGCTGCCTCAGGCTCGCCTCTGAGCTCTCTGGAAGGACGTCATGGTTTCCACCTCCTTTGTCTCTGGCTTTGCTATGTTTCCCATTCCTCACATCTCAGGAGACAACCAAAGTGGTTCTCTTTCCTGATGACAGTGAATATATATATTTTTTAATATAATGAAAGGGACAGTGTCTTGGAGAGGAAACAAAAGTTAAAGGCATCCCGCAGAAGAGAGGATGTCTTTTTTGTAAGTCATAATGGACAAAAGTCACAGCTATGGGAGAAGCTTGGTTCTAATGTAAAATAAATGACCCTCTGAGTTCTGGCCTCTGCCCTTGGCCATTGCAAAAGGGCAGGCATCTCAGGTTTGTGTCCCGTGGGACATGAGCTCCCCTCTCCACAAGGGAGGAGGAGATGGAAGTTCAGGTCCTGGCTTGTCAAGGACACACCACAGCAATGCTGCACTGAGTTCCCCCTTCGTGCCTGTCCCTCAAGAGGCTTGGAACAGGAGGAGCGAGGGGTTTAGTTCATTTCTCAGAATAACAGTCCTCACTTGGCTTCCTTAATGGTATCTCGGACAGAAGGAGCGCTCTTTCAAAAACAAGCAGGATTTACAAGTAAAGGCAATTGTGTGCATTCGCTCATGGCAATCCCAGAATCATTTAGATATGGAAAGCCTTCAGTAATTGGCAGAGAGAATTAGCTTAAAGTTGGCTTAATACCTAGCTACATGCATGCACATTGTTATTTTTAAACAATCTGTGTGTTTAGATGCCATCAAGCTAATTAGGAAATATGTATTTGCATAGAACTCAAGTTTAGTTGCCACTGAATGGAGAAAATAAATCCTCCTGACTAAGCCTGTGTGTACTTCTGGATCTCTTAAAACCACCAAACCCCAAGAACACATAAATTCCTCTTTAACTGATTATTTTGTTTTCCCAATAAACATTAGCATCTAAAACTAGATGCTTCTAACTACATATTTTTCACCATGTTTCAAATCTTAATTTGTCCAATCCTTTCAGAGTAAAACAAATTCCAAGGCGAGTAAATGGGAGAAATAGACAGATAAATAGATGGATGGATAAATGAATGAATGGATGGATAGATGGGTGGACGGATGGATAGATAGATGGCATTGATTATCAGATAGATAGATAATATTATACTGCGTTGGAAGATCAGTGAGCAATATGTATGTATGTAAAGTGAAAGTGTTTGCGTCAGTTGCGTCTAACTCTACGACACCATGGAACGTAAGCCACCAGGCTCCTCTGTCCATGGCATTCTCCAGGCAAGAATACTGGAGTGGACTGCCATTTCCTTCTCCCGGGGATCTTCCTGACCCAAGAATTGAACCTGGGTCTCCTACATGGCAGGTAGGTTCTTTACCATCTGAATCACCAGGGAAGCCCCTATCCTGTGCTGGAAGATCAGTAAACAATATATGTATATGCTTTTATCTGAGGCAAGTAAGCGACTAGCTTGTGTTGAACAGGTAAATGTCGTTCAGTTGTGTGCATATATATGTGTGTAGTATGATTTGCATCAAATCTCTTAGTTTGCTTGTATTTGATGTCGGTTGCTTGGGTAAGATTGTGGGCTCAGGCTGTTACTACACCACCTAGAGTCAGATCCTGGCTCCAGCAAGGCTGAGCGGTGTTGGGTTATTCCTCTAACCTTATAACTGTGAGTTTCCCCAACACTAGGACCATATCAGTACCGACCTCATAGAAGTGGTTTGTCGGTTAAATGAGAAGAAGAGTATAAAGTCCTTCCCTGGTGCCTGGGAAATAAATGTGTCCCCCAGATAGAAGCTCTTTCCACGACTGTCATTGTGATGAATGCATCTCACCATGTGCATCTGTGTATGGCCTCACGCACGTGCCATGCTGTGCAGCACGAAAGGAGACTTCTGTGGCTTCCATGTGAGTGCACTGACTACGGCGTGCATACTCTGTGCTGCTGTTTATGTCGGGCTGAACATGTATTTTGTTTTCTGTTTGAAGTGTGTGTGTTTTCTTGTGGTCCTTCAAGCCTGTTTCATTTCAGGCTCTGTTGCATCACACATGTTCCTGAGGTTTGTTACCTGTGTACACACATGGTGTTGTGTCATGATTCTGCTTGGTCACATGTGTCTCTTTGAAGGCATGCAAACGTTGCAACATGCTGCACAGGAACTTTAATAACGTCCTAGAACATATCCGGGTGCTCGTCAGGGAGGCCGCAGACTGGCTGTGCTTAGCCCATGTGTTTTGGTGTTTTCTCTAGTTTTCAATGGAATTAGTTACTAGCATTTAAAAACTGAGGGACATCCCTGGCCGTCCAGTGGTAAAGATTCCTCACTTCTGTTGCAGGGGGTGCGGGTTTGATCCCTGGTTGGGGAAATAAGAGCCTGCCTGGCTCACAGCACAACCAAAAAATGTTAAATAAAAATGGAAAGTTTTCCTGTATAATCAGATGGCCATTTTCTCCTATAAGAACTGAAAATTGGCCTTGCCTTCCGCTAAGACCATCCTCAGCAAGAGCAGAGAATGATATCTCCTTTGGGTTTGACACACTGTCATATTTTACCACGGTCTCCATTGCTCTCTCTCCTTGACACCCAGGCTCAGCTGCTATTTTTCATTCCATCTGTGCTATTTTTCTCAGGCCCGGCCTGCCTTATTCATTCACCTTCCATTTCTGGCTTGTACGGTCGTCTGGCTCATGAACACAGAATCCAGTGCCCTTTCCTCACATCCAAGAAGGGTTGGTGAGTGAGGGGAGGGTGTGCAGACCCCCACCCCCTGCCCAGGGGTCCCAAAGCACTCTGGGAGCCCCCGTGCTTTTCTGGACCTGCCTGCTGCAGAGAGAAGAAGCCGTCAGGGATACTGACCCTGCTGATGGAGAAGAGCAGGCCCGGCCGGTCGGAGCAGACGCCCGTGAAGCAGAAGCGCAGCTTCCAGTAGAAGAGATGCTCCCAGATGAAGGTGATGAGGCTGAGCGCCATGGCGGCTGCCAGCATGTAGAACACGCCTGCCATGTTGTCAATGTCTAGCTGGCTGCTCATCACCTCATTCTTCTCGTTGTGGCAGATCCCCGTGAGCCACAGTGTCTCCAGCTCCTCCATCTCCCCTGGACGGAAGACAAGAGCCACAGGCAGTGAGGAGCAGGGCCCGCGCCGCGGGGCAGACACCCCTGCGCTTGGGGCAGACAGGTGTGACTTAGAGCTGCACAACCTCGGGGGGGGGGGGGACTGAGCTCTGCGTTCCCTCCCTGGTCAGCTGAAGATAATGATGGCAACGCCTACGAAACATGGTTGCAGGAGGAGGAACTGAGATCCTGTCTAGAGAGAATTGGGCGTAGTCCCTGAATCTCTCTCTCTCTTTTTGGTCATTATTATCACGTTCTTCCCACCCTGCTTTGGGCTTCCCTGGTGGCTCAGACAGTAGAGAATCCACCTGTAATGCAGGAAACCTGGGTTCAATCCTTGGATTGGGAAGACCCCCTGGAGGAGGGCATGGCAACCCACTCCAGTATTCTTGCCTGGAGAATCCCATGTACGGAGGAGACTGGTGGGCTACAGTCCATGGGGTTGCCAAGAGTCAGACACGACTGAGTGACTAAGCACACAGCACTCAGCTTTTCTGTATCCCCACCCCCCACATCCACCCAAGCCTAGAACAGGACATGGGATAAGCTGACAGTAGCAGTGGGAAGACTTGCATTCTTGTTATGACTCCATCACTGACTAGCTGTGTTACCTCAGAGCCGCAGTGATCCTGTCCGTGAAATGGGTAGAATAATAGTGCATACTCCCTCTGGTTCTAGAGAAGATCAAAGGAGCTCACATATGCAAAGTTCTTAAATGTAGTGCCTGGCTCATGGTAAGTACTAAATAGTAGCCTGCAAGGGTTGTTGTCCAGGAAGCACCCAGCACAGAGCCTGGTACACGTTTGTACAGGAAGTATACACTAGTCATTTCTTTGTTTAGAGCATCAAAGATTATTCCAAAAAGTCACCTCAAGCAATGCACTTAGGGCACAGAGTGTTCCTTGCAAAGAAACAACTCAATCGCTTCTAAATGGCCCCTTGCAAACTAAATACTTCCCCAGGCAGGCAACTAAAGAAGCAGGTGGGGTTTTCAATGGGGAAAAAAAAAAAGCATTATTTTGTCTCTCTTTTATGTGTATTTTATCCAGCTGCCATTTAGGAGGAAATTCTCTGGTCTAAATGTCTAGTAATTATACTAACTGTCTAGCAATTCACTAAACCATGGTGCTTAGACTATGATTCAGGCCTTTAAAAGTTATCCTTCAGAAACAGTGAAAATCAAAAAAGATGCCTAGAATGTTAAGTGAAGTGTACGACTAATATTCTATATACATGTGATCTCTAAGATATAAAAGATAGAAGTATAGGATTCAGAAATACACATGACTATGTATAAAATAGGTCCACAGCAAGGATATATTGTACAACACAGGGAATGTAGCCATTATTTTGTAATAACTTTAAGTGGAGTATAATCTATGAAAACATTGAATCGCTATTTGTGCATTTTAATATAATATTGTAAATCAACTATACTTCAATTAAAAAAAACACTTGCAGAGAAAAAGAAATGCTCAAAATGTCTGATTTTCTTTGAAGAGATTAATCATAATTATTGCCTTTACACCGCTCTCTTTAAGTTTTATGAAATGCGTGTATATTGCTTTCTGTTTCTTCTCACTCCTGAAACACTTGCCTGAACATAGAGACCGAAGGTGCCACTTACTTTTCTTAGACCTTTTGGAGATGTTATAAAGTGTCCTTCTGACCTAGATTGTAATTGTTGAGAGGTCAGCTCATCATGTATTTATCATTACTTTCTGTGCAATCTATATTTCCTCTCTAATCGCTTTTGAGAATTTCATTCTCTTTGTGTGGAATCCAGGTGTGGGTATGTTTTATTTGTTCTGCTTTGGACTCTGTGATTCTGTGATTCTTCAATCTGATGACTCATAACTTTAATTTGGGAAGAATTTCACCCATCATTGCTTTGACTATTAACTTTCCCCATCTTTTAAAAAATTAACAGACTTTATTTTTAATTTTAAATTTACAGAAAAACTGAGCAGAAAGTGGAATCCCCATACAGTCTCTCTTCCCATTCCTCTTGGTTTCCCCTATTAACATCTGGCATTGATGTGATATATTTTTATAACTTATGAGCTAAATGCATTATCATGAACTACAGTCCATAGTTTATATTGACTACCCTGGTAGCTCAGCAGCTGGTAAAGAATCTGCCTGCAATTCAAGAGACCTGGTTCGATCCCTGGGTTGGGACGATCCCCAGGAGAAGGGAACGGCTACCCACTTCACTATTCCTGGGCTCCCCCGGTAGCTCAGCTGGTAAAGAATCCGCCTGCAATGTGGGAGACCTGGGTTCGATCCCTGGGTTGGGACGATCCCCAGGAGAAGGGAACGGCTACCCGCTCCAGTATTCTGGCCTGGAGAACTCCATGGACTATCCCATGGGGTCACAAAGAGTCGGACGCTACCGGGTGACTCTCACTTCCCTTCACATAGTTTATATAAGGGTTCAGTCTTTGTGCTGTACAATTCTCTGGGTTTTGCCAACGCTTAACATCATGTATCCACCAAGACAGTATCATACAGAACAGTTTCACTGCCTTAAACATCCTCTGTGATCCAGCTGTTCATCCCCCGTCACCCCTCATTCCACCCCCTGGCAACCACTGATCTTCTCTTTCTATAGTTTCGCCTTTTCCAGAACATCGTATAGTTGGAGCCATACACAGTGCAACCTTTTCAGACATGCTTCTTTCTCTTAACAAGATGCATCGAAAGCTCCTCCGTATCTTTCCCTGGGTTTACAGACCTCTTCTTTTTATCTCTAAGCTGTATTCTACTGCACGGACACATAGTTTGTTTATGCATTCAACTACTGAAGGATATGGGGCTTCCCAGCTGGCTCAGTGGTTAAAGAATCCACCTGCAATGCGGGAGACCCAGGAGATGCCGGTTCAATCCCTGGGTGAGGAAGGTCCCCTGGAGAAGGGAATGGCAACCCACTCTAGTATTCTTGCCTGGAAAATCTCATGAACAGAGGAGCCTGGTGGGCTACGGTGCATGGGGTTGCAGAGAGTCGGGCACGACTGAAGCAACTGAGCATGCGTGTAGGCGCTGAAGGATATCTTGGTTGTTTCCAAGTCTGGACATTCATGAAAGAAACACAAACATTCATGTTTAAGTTTCTACGAGGATATAAGTTTTCAACTCATTTGGGTAAATACCTAAGGGCATTATCAGTGACTGTATTGTAAGACTATATCTAGCCTTCTTGGAATCTGCCAAACAGTCTTTCAAAATGTCTGTACCATTTCACACTCCCATCAGCAATGAGTAAAGCTCCTGTTCCTATAATACATCCTCACCAGCACTGATTTTGTTTTGGATTTTGACCATTCCAATAAGGTGTGCATCACATTGTTTTAATTTGCAAGCCCTTTGCAAATCCTTAACATGATAATCTTAGCCTCAGACAATTTTGTTTAAAATACTCTAGACAGGGACTTCCCGGTGGTCCTGTGTTTGGGACTCCATGCTCCCAATGCAGGGGGCATGGGTTCAATCCCTAGGCAGGGAACTAAGACCCTACATGCCACACAGCTCCTTAAAACAATCCTAATAAGCTACTTCTAAATTCTGTTTAAAAATATTCTAGACATTCTCACTCTGTCCTCTTGGTTATTAACTTTGTTTTCAGGTTTCTCATTCCTTCATTGTTCTGCCTTGCATTTATCTGATTCCCACGGATCTATTTTCCAGTTCATTTATTCCTTCATTGGTAATATTTAACTTTATGTTTTAATTTTTAATCTATTTTAATTGTGACATTCATTTAGTTCTTTTAAAATTCTGCCTGCTCATTTTGTCCTAACGCCCTACTTCAGTTGACTTTGAAAACTTTTATACAGTTTGGAATTTCAAACCTATTGTCTTTCAGATTATTCTCAGCCTCACACCCCGCTCCACCCACCCCCGCCCCCCCACCAGCCATCTGAATCCTCAGGGTTCTGTTCTGTTTGCCATGCGTGCTGACTCTCATGGTAGATTACTTCCTTGTGGCATTTGTAACTTTTGATTATGAGCGCATCTTCAGCAAAGCTGTTCTCTCCCTAAACCCCATGGGGCTCCCAAGCAACTTGGGTTACAGACAGGCCTTATGGAGGGGCTCTGGGTTTGCTCTGGCCATGGTTCCAGGGGCTCTCAATGTACCAGTTTTTAACTTTTATTGGAGTATAGTTGCTTTACAAAGCTGTGTTGTTTCTGCTGCACAGCAATGTGAGTCAGCTGCAGGTATACATATATCCCCTCTTCCTTAGATTTTCTTCCCATTTAGGTCATCACAGGGCATTGAGGAGAGTTCCCTAAGCTAGACAGTAGGCTCTCATTAGTTATCTATTTTCCTGAGGCTGGGAAACATTGAGGGCAGGAGGAGAAGGGGACGATAGAAGATGAGTTGGTTGGATGGCATCACTGACTCAATGGACATGAGTTTGAGCAAACTCCAGGAGATAGTGAAGGACAAGGAAGCCTGGAGTGTCACAGTCCATGGGGTTGCAAAGAGTTGGACACTATTAGCAACTGAACACT